>NC_136411.1:62727500-62747500 GCF_051521515.1 Lactuca serriola
AATGAACTTTTTTTTTTAAACAAAACCCACTTCATTTTTTTAAAGTTAAGGTCTATTTTTTATCGAAAAAAAAATGAATAAATATATCAAAATTTATATTTTTTGGTACTCTCTAAACATATATTCATATTGAAAAAAAAACGAAATTTCAGTTCAGATTTACATTATGTGTCTACTCAGATTTACAGTGTGAATAGTAGTAAATCAGATTCACATTGTGAATTCTGAAAACTAAATCACATACAATTCATATTTACAATATGAATAAATCCATTTGTTGATTTTATAAAGTCACTTTACGAGTAATCAAAACGTTAAAATATTATAAAAATATATGAAATATATTCCGATTCATATATAAATTTTCACATAATTTGTGAATGATCAAGAAGTTGAAATAGTAAGTCGGATTCACATTGTGAATATTAAAATTGAAATATTTACAGTTTATACTGATAGTGTGAATCTAAACCCATCCATTTTTTTTTAATTGATGTTGATGTTTATTAATAAATGACAAAAAAAATAGAATTTTGGTATAATTAGTTCTTTTGGACAAAAATAAACTTAAATATTGAAAAAAAAAACAATAAAACGAAGTGGTTTCTTTTTCGATTTGTTTTTTTTATATCAACATGGATTTCTATGGAAAGATGACGGAAATCGTGAACAACGGTATATTCGGGTTTTTTTTCCGATAAAAAACGTAGCTTAAAAAAGTTTAAACAAAAAAAAACATGTGTGTTTTTTAGTAAAGATGTTGGTTTTATGGTACAATCTGATGTATGTGCGTCAATTGTACAAGTGTACATCCATTCACTTGAGCGTTGAGCATTATGATTTTCGACGCTCACAGTTAGTTCATTAGTTTTTGTTAATAATGATTCTTTATTGAACATCACAATATATATATATATATATATATATATATATATATATATATATATATATATATAGGGTAAAGTGAATATACCTAACAACCTTATATAAGCTTACGTACCTAACTCCATAATACTACATCGGTTTGTATCATATTTACATTGTAATTGCCTAAAGTTCTTAAACTTCAACCTCATAACTTGATTACTTCCAAAATCTTTAGACTTTTACCAATATCTTTCTTTTACATCACATCTTTCTATCGAATATCACCTGATGGGCTTCATATCCTACCGCTACAAATGAAATGATGTAGGAGAAATATAATGATGAATTTCCAATTTTTTTGAAGTAAATCAAGTTTAGGGATGAAGTTTAATAACCTTGGATGATTGCAATGAAAATAAAATGCAAAATGATGTAGTTTGATGCGGTTAGGTACCTAAGCTTATATAAGGTTGTTAGGTATATTCACTTTACCCATATATATATATATATATATATATATATATATATATATATATATATATATATGACTAGGTTATAATGTGGATGGACAATTATTGTGCGGACATGTGGACAATGCTATTTTATGAGAATTACTAAGAGAACACGTTGTTTAGTAAGCGAATACGTTCAACCTTAAAAAAATATCGTCATTTTCATTTATTCTCACTAATTTTTATTCATTTTTGTTCTCACACATCGTTTTTACTCATTTTGATTATGACAAAATACGACTCAATAAATATTTTGACATAATGACAATAATAATAAAAAGTCTATAATAACCTTATAGACGATTTAATTAGTGAGAATATGTTATAATGACAATACTTATGTAAGATTGAACGTATTCATCTTATCAAACAACATATTTGCTTTGTCATTCTTACAAAATAACATTGTCCAGACGTTCACACAATAGATGTCAATCCACATTTGAAAATAGCTCTCTCTCTCTCTCTATATATATATATATATATATATATATATATATATATATATATATATATATATAGGGAATATACATTACAGCCCCACCTAAGCTTAGGTACTAAACTTCTAAAATATGTCGTTTTAACATTCTAAATATATCCGATTTGGTTTCACTTGGTAAATATATCATCCTCCATAACATTTCTTTCTTTCATTATCGTTTTACCATCTCTGTTTTCTTTCCAAAATTATCGTTTATTACTTCACCCAAGTGAACATTACTAAACCCTAAACCCTAAATTTAAACCATAAACCTAAACCCTAAACCCTAAATCTAAACCCTAAACCCTAAACCCTAAACCTAAACCCTAAACCTAAATCATAAACCCTAAACCCTATTGTGTCGATCTTGAATTTACATCTTGAAGTATTAATCGTGAATCCATTAACCGCAATCTTTATATAGTAAAACAATGTATTTTCAAGAGGTTTAGTACCTAAGATTAGGTGGGGCTGTAATGTATATTCCTTTTTCCCTATATATATATATATATATATATATATATATATATATATATATATATATATATATATATATATATATATATATACCTAAGCTTATATAAGGTTGTTAGGTATATTCACTTTACCCATATATATATATATATATATATATATATATATATATATATATATATATATATATATAAAAGAGAAAAAAAAATTAACCATTTCGTTACCTTTTTTCCAATTGATAATAATAATAATAATAATAATAATAATAATAATAATAATAATAATAATAATCACCGTTCTAATTAATTATTTAATAAAGAGAAATTAAATATCATCTTATTTATCCTCCTATCCATATGAAATGATAACAAACACCATATTTGATAAAGTTAATAACATTTTAAAACATTTGTCATTATTTAACATGAACATAAAGATAAATAAGAATAAAAGTTGGAGGATATTTAATTTCTCTTTTATAAAATACTACTCATAAAATATATTATGTAAAATATTGTTTAGAATATTATTAAAAAAAATTATGCATCTAGTAATATTTTAATATAATATTATATATGATATATTTTTATGAATAATATTTTTTAGAATAACTCATTAGAGCGGTGCGTTTTTAAAAATAAAAAATGATAAAAGATTTAAACTAATTTCTTTTTATTCTCTTACAAAAAAAAATTAACATCTATATGGTTACGACTTACGAACACGTCTTCTTATTTCACAAAATCTCTTTGATATTGATTTTTATTCATATATTTTTATTTGTCTTAAATTATTTAATGTATATCAAATTTTGAAAAAAAAAATCCTCATTAGTAGTACTCGTATCAAAACATACAACTCTTGAATGTTAAACAAATGGATAAAACATCTAAAATAACTTTAATTAAAAACAATATAAGTTTCACAAGTACTAAAATAAAATAATCGATATTAACCAACAAAATATTCAACAATTAGACCATCTACAACTTATTTTTATTTTTTCAACCAAAAATAGAATAAAAAATATGATAAATAATATTTCATCTCAATTGCTACTTTATTTTTTTACCCAAAAAATATATTCCTAATATATGTTATTTTTCAAATTTACATAGATTATCAAACACACTCCTTCTATTATTTTGATTTTAACAAATATATAATTTATATGTTTTTTCTTTTCAATAATATTATATATATATATATATATATATATATATATATATATATATATATATATATATATATATATATTACACTTAAACACTTTTAATATATATATTTTAACTATAAGATTTAGAAAATACGATATTATGTTTAAATTTTAATATACATTTAAATTTTTATATGAATTTGATACATAAAAAACAAACTTTATATTTGTAATTAATTAATATATTTCAATATATAACAAAATATTATAAATATTAAATATTACATTTAAATTATCATTAGAATTAGTTATTACTAAAATAAACTAGATATAAAAAGAGTGATTAAAACCAACTCATTGATCTAATACTATTTATATTCCCAAAATAAAGGAATAATGTGGTAGGGTTGGAAAAAAATGGGGGGATATGTGGGGAAATATATGAAAAATAGAAGTGAGTTGGAGTGTTATTACAATGAGATTTTAACAAGATTTATCAAGCTCTTTGTAATGCCCTAGTTCCATCGGTTATACTTCACTCAATCGAATTTAAGGCACATTTAAGTGTGACAAATTTTTAGATTGAATCACCATAATTTTCTTCTAATTGTATTGTTTACTTATAACTAACCAAAATATGGTTGTTTTTATTGATGGAAGATATTATTAGAAAATGACTAGCAAGGAGCCAATCATACATCATGTATTAAAGACGAATTGAACAGGACGGTTTCTTCAAAAACAGGGTTGAAACGGTGTGATAGAACCGTTAAAAAATCGGTTGAACTAGTTTGTTGGACTTGGATAGTTGGATTTCACATAGCCCATTGAAAAAACAATCTATTTCCAATGAAAATTGAATATAGCTCACCGATAAGGTTATCCGGAGTGTATATAACTCGAAGTCCGATGCACACCACTGCCGGATGTAGACCAACGGTCGAACTGGTTGAACCGAGAACCGATCATTAGACCGGTTAAACTAAAAATACGGTTTTTAAAACATGACATACACAACAATTACATCAAGAAATGGCAAGTTGAGAGTTTTGAAGCCACCATGCTCAATTAATGTATTTCCTATTCTTAGCATTACACTATAAGAAAATTGGCTAAAACAGTTTTATCAAAAAGATATGTCGCCCTTGGTTATGAAGCACCAAACATTCAAACAACCGAGTGTTCTTGAAAATCCAAGTACTTCTTCACAACCCTTAGGAAAAGTCAAGCTGAAAACCAAGTCAACTAATCTGCATAAAGATATAGTTGGGACCCTCAATTTGAAGAAACATTGCATTTTCCATAGACAAACAAAAACAATTGACTTACCGACTCGATACCCCCATCAAAAATAGGATACAACAGTGAAACGGAGAAATTTATTTCCAAACCATACCTATCTAGGTTTGCCCTAGTAGGAAGCCTATCCACACCCAAATATTTGTGTTAATAACTATTTATAATGTATACACATTTTCATTTTAATTTTTTTATTGAGTTATCACATGAGCTTATCTAAACTTATTATATTTTTGAAGAATTAGAGATAAACCAGCAATGGCTTCTATACGATAAAATGTGGAATCCAATAACATCTGATAAAGTATAATAAATTCCTCGACCAAAGTCAAACCTAACCTAATCCAAGGAAAATGATTTGCTAACAAAACCAAAACGTTTTTCTTTTTAATTTGGTTTAGAAGATTTTTATTCTCACTAAACAATTTTTTGTTTACATTTAAGATATTAACATATTTTTCTTGATGTCTTTAGTTTTAGCACCATAGTTTTATTAGTTATAATCACGATATTGTATTAAACCACAATCCTACGTCTGATCTAATAGAAATGAAGTCACTAATTACAGTATAAATGATACCACATATCTAACATAATAAATTATTACCCTTGAGTTTTTGGTTTTGTCTTACCTTCAATTTAAATCGATTCATAGTTTTCCAAAATAAAAGTACATTTTTCCTACAAAATTACGATAACCCTTTATTGGAAAAAATACATTTAGTTTCCTATGTACTTTATAAAATCATTAAACTAAAAATCAAATAGTAAATATGTTCAAATAAGATAATTTATAAATTATAATTATTAATTAATTTTATTGATAGTATATTTTAGTCGTCAATCGATGATTAAATTTTTAATGAACCGTTTATTTATATAAAAGAAAGAAAAAAAGAAAAAAAAAAAAAAAAAGACGTGTTTTAAAATTGTGCCATCAGAAACGTCGAACTTTTGGGTTGATAACAAAATCAATTTTGACTTCAAAAGGTCGTCACGAAAGTTTATGTTCTAGAATACGCACACCAATTTAGACTCTAATCCCTTATATAAAGACAGATTGTAAGTGAAAAAATGCCTATTATGTATTTTCTTTCAGTTTAGACTCTAATACCTTATATAACGACAAATTGTAAGTGAAAAAAATGCATATTATGTAATTTCTTTTTAGGCTAAAGGGTATAGTAGTTTTTTTGTTAATTGATAAAAGGGTGTCATATTGGTCATATAAGCTTTTATAATTTGTCGCACATTGCCTATGACTGAGATGTGGTGGTTTTTTTACCGATGGTATATATATTGATATTTAAGTTAAAAAGAAGAAAAAAAGAAAAAAGAAAATTGCAATGACCAATCTCGATACAAAAAAAGGTTTACCATTGAGATTTGTCATCGGTGAAAGTTCACAATTGAGATTTACCACCGACAAAACAAAAAAAAAAAAAAGGATTAGGGTGTGGTGTTCACCACCGGCAAAAAATGCCACATAGGCTTTTGCCGACAAAACTTTCCCACACCGTTTAGTATTAATAAAATGTAATGAAGGTATACATTTTCATCAAAACATGCAACCATTGTAATAAACTAAATTTTCATACACGGTAAAATTCGTTGATAATCAACGTGTCTTTCAATTTAGCAGGGGGATAACGACGGAAAAAAAAAAAGGATCACCTATCATATAGTAGCTAAAATTTTATCAACGGAATAAGCGATGAAATTTCCAAATCAATGACGGGAATATATGTCGATATGTAACCCATGTTTCCATGACAAGAATTATTACAAGTAGGGCAATATACTTTAAAGGGAAATGCGACAGGTAGGATGTCGTTACGTGACACATAGGGTTAAGGTCAAGAAAGGTCAACGAAAGTCAACTACCTCACGACACGAACATGTTAATTTTGCTCCGCATTGAGGTGTCGTGACAGCAGGGGCATGTAGCATGAAAATGGACGCATGGCAGGGAATAAGCTATGTGGCATATTAAGAGGTGTCATGCATGGTTGTGACGCGACCATGTTAATGTCGCGACGCGTTTTCACGTAATTAACCTAGTATAAATAGTTTGAAATGGTGCTTCCGCTAGTTTCTTTTGGCATATCAGAAACATAGTTGGTGAGCAATGATTATGGCTTAGAGACGGATTTCGTAAGGCCGATTAGTGAGATACAACAGTTATATGAGCTAAGGTATCTACTTGATCCGTTAGTACGTAATTATGTTTATGTAATATGAGTAGTGAAGGCTTGATAAAACTCGATATATGACTAAAGTTCATAGTACATTGTTATTATGAACTTAATAATAAGGGTGATAGAGGATTTTCGTGGTGGAACTATTGATTTGGCCAACGAGGATTGTAAACCCTAGTTTACTGAGATTATCGATTAGGTTAACGGCCTACGAGGTTAAGTCGTTTAGCAGTTATATTTGGAAACCTAATTATTTAATTTGGCAAATACATCTTATCGAGTTTAGTTAGTGATCAGGTAATTGATCATTGTGGTTGATATAATGATGAGTTTATACAAGTTCTAATGAACTTGATGTATTGTCTTAATATGTTTATACAAATGATGAATTGGACGCCAAAATAATAATTAGTCTTCACCAACTAGCCAAGTAAGTAACCTTACTCCTTTTCTAGATAATTGTTATTTAGTTATATGTTTATTATTGTGGTGTGTGATACATACAACATTATGGCTATTATGGAATTATATGATATGTGTTAAGAGTTGTAGTGTTGAGTATGGTTAAGAATGTATAAGCAAGTTATATAGAGGTTATTGCTATGTGGAATAATGAGTGAATATAGTTGAATTATAGTCGAACTACACTATATGGGTTATATAGCTATCTTAGTAGCAGTTATTGCGAGGTATCAAGTGTTAATTTAGTAAGTTATAGCTACGAAATATAGTGATTTGATGTGATGTGTATTTATTGTGGAATGTACACAGACAGTTCTATCTGATGATCACTGTACTATACAAATTAAATATTAAGTTGTGTCAAACGGTTGTACTAAACGAAATAGTATAGATCGTTGAACAGTTATAACTGGTAATAGTTATTAGTATGTGATGCTAGTCTTGGTGACTGTAATACCATCTTCTGAGAAATACAAGTCAATGGCAGCCTTGGTGGAGGTAATGTTATACTTGTATGTCATTATTGGGTTATGATGGTAGCCTTGGTGGCCACAATATCATCACGGGTTAGAAAACTTGAAGAACACTTGCATCTTCAAGCACTCTTTAAGTTTATATTGGTTATGAACTTAAAACTTAAGGGTTTAAGAGTTTTGGACTAACATCTACATCAAGTTGAGTCATTGTTGGTGTCTCAAAGGTTCCATATTCTTCATCAACTGCCAAGCCTCCCAAGAGGACCCAAAGAACTACAAAGATTGTTAATTCTTCACATCTTCTTTGGTTGGTGTTTAAATTTTTCTATAACTTGCAAGAAGATCATTGGTGGGTATAAAATGTTTATGTTATTTCAAAAATTAAAGTCTTCCGTTGTCATATCTTTCAAGTTTATGAAACTATTTTTGAACTAAAACTCAACAATTGGTATCAGAGTCATCTTGCAAGTTTGGTTAGATTTTTTATTTTTGGAAATCTTAGTTTTTGGAGAATACGGATAACTAGTTTTTTGTAACATATTTTCTATGACAACTTTTTTTTGTTATGTGACAAAAGCTTCTTGCATCTTTTGTCATTTAAAATTGTCTTAGAAAAACAAAGGTTGTTTGATGTTAATATTGATGTATATGATGTGCATAAACTAGCCAATGACCAATGTGTTGTTATGTTGTTGTGTTGGTTATTTTTGTTATAAAATGGTTGTAATAATTTACTTATTCATATGGTATGTAATAATTAAATATATTAGTTTTTCTTGTTAATTTTTTGTAAAGTAATAGATTAGTTTTTAAAAATAATTTATTTGTAAAAAGATACAACAATAAATGAAGTTGGAACCATTTTTTCAAGACAAAAAGACAATTTTCGAGTTCATACATGTGCTGGGCATAACGATGACACTTTCTGAAAAGTGTCATGAATGCTACACATGTTCTGAACAGAAAGATGACACTTTCTGAAAAGTGTCATCAAAGCTGCAGTCTTTCCTTTAAAGAAGTTTTTCAAAACTTTTGCAAGCAATGGGTGCTTACTCAAGTGGAAGCTTCTTCAACAACATTACAAGAATATTTTTGGTCCCCTTTAGGAATGGACTTGACATTTTTTGTTGGCTCACAAAAATGTCATTAGTTGGCTATTTTTATGCACATATCTTTTTATGCATGTTTGTGTTGTTTATTTTATGCAATTATTATGTGTGGTTGATAAAATTATTTTTTCACATGCGAAAATAATTTTTGGAAAAAATAAACATCACATGGAGTTTGGGTTTTTCAAAATTAGACATAAGATGTAACAAATTATTATTTTAAGATAAAACTCGGTTTTATAAAATCGTTAATAACGGCAAATTTTGAAATACTCCAATATAAGTTTTAAAATGGTAATTTTTATAACTTATACAAAATCCAAATATATAAGTAATAAATTGAAGTTTTATTAAAGATATAAAAGGTTCAAATGCATTCAAATTTAATACCGGTTATTAAAATTGAATTGCGTCAAATTATATAAAACGAGTTTTTTATATAAAACCTTTAAAAGTGATTTTTTTAAAAATTGATACCATAGTTTATTATATGCATGTAATAACCATGATATCATATGTTTTTAAACTAGAATTATAAAACATATATAAACACCATTTTTTTACACACCTTAAATCTATGCAATCCTTTTGAAGAACACTCGTACGTCTCTTGTATGAACTAGTGGGATAAATGATACCTAACCGGTTGGTATATCTTTTGATGGTCGGGGTGTATTCGCGATTTCTATAACCAAGTTATAGGCTGATTACACAAGTTTTTTAAATTGGACAATTTGGTCGGAAACCTGTTGTGATAAAGGATACCTAAGCAAGAGAGTTCTGAGGCATAGATGAGATCAAACATGTCTAAATAAATTTGTTATTAGCGATCCCATAAATCTAGGAATTATATAGTGAGATATAATTGATAATCGATATCTACAGGGTTGAATTCAAATGGATGGGATAAAGGATACCTAACCATTTATTTGTTTTGCAACTTGGATCCTAGCCTTTGATAATTAATGTTTTTGGAAACTAAAAAGGTATTAATTATCAAAGATTAAATATTGAAAATACTAAATGAAATTTGTTAAAAATTTTGTAGCTAACTAATCCATTGTCATTATCATGTATTGTCATTTTTCTTTAATGAGTTAATGAAACAATAACATTCAATAGATATAACTTCAATGAATAAGTTCATGTCTTAAGAGACACTCTTGTAAGAGATATGAAATTGTATACACTTAAAGGTTCTACTCCTAAAATATTTGCTTTGAGCAATGAACCTAAAGATGATACCTAGTAAAGGCATCACTGTGATGCTAAAGATGCTTCTAACATCAATCTAGGAATAGTTATTCATGACTTCTAGGAATTCTTGGATAATTTAAACATATATCTATCAGATGATATAACAAGTCAAGCAATATTCCAATAAATACAGTGATATTTTATTTAAAGCTAGTTTAAAACAATGGAATAATGCAAGGCTAAAAGAATTACCTTGTGTGATCTAAGAGGCTCATGTTTTATGGACTGAACACCTTTAAGCCCAAGAAATCTACTAAATCCCACATAGATAGATCTTGTTTCTTTTGTGAAGAGACTGGACACTGGAAGAGGATTTACTCCTCTTATTTGGAAAGAAAGTCTGGAAGATACTAGTACTTCTAGTATCTACTAGATAAAACTCATACTTTTCATGTAATACTTAGGTACTTGGTACTTAAATGTTAATCTTATATTTGTAAATGGCTTGCAAATATTTATAGAAGAGTAACCAAGCTGAGCACCATCAAGTAGGAACTACACTCTCGGAGTTTAGTTTATTATTTATGCTTAGAACATAAATTACTTGTAATTTAAAAAAATATTTGTTTTGGAACAGTGTATGTTTTAATTTGGCATGTCTAAATTTAAGTCTCAGATATTTTATTCAAATGTTTTATCTTTTACTTAATCGTTTTTCATAATGATAATATTCATATTCTGAAATGATTAACTTCTATTTATGGGACTAGATCTCTTAATAGAATTGTGAAGTAAATATCAACGTTCTTATAAATAAAATTAAGTTCTATATGCAAACACTTGTGACTTAAATTTGTTTTAAGTCAAACTCATGTTTGACATTGTTATCTTTCTTATATAAATGGAACTCACATATTCCAACTTCAAGAAGGGGATCTTTGAAGGAAAATAATGTAGTTTATTTGACATATGTGAACCTTATTTATATGTTAAAGATTCCTAATGATATTTTCACTAAGGTGTAGAGAAAATAATTAAGGAACTATACACTTTGGTGTATGACTTCCTTTATAATGAATGTCTGAGATTAAGCACAAGATATCAATTCAATTTTATTAACAACTATAGTAGTTTTAATTATATTTTATGTGGTAAAGCATAATTGTGAAATCTTTGTTGAAGGTTTCAATAGTTGAAATGCAAACTGGTAAGAACCATCTACGGCCTTAATGATAATAAAGGATGAATTAAATCTTACTTGGTATGATTTACTTTCTAATCGGTAGAAATATCCTCCTTTAATCCTTTTGGGATAATACTTCAATCGCTATTAATTGTATCTTGAATACAAATACCAACTAATAAGTAGATTAAACACTTTATAAGATTTAATATGGAAAGCCTCAATCCTTGCATTACTTAATGTTTTATGGATTTGAAGTCGATGTTGGATTAAAGCTTCTAAACCTAAAATCTAGTAAATACATATTTGTATAATACTCTAAATGTGGCTTAGATTGTTATATGCAAGCCCACCAAGAATAGGTTCTTTATTCTTGTGAAAGCTTAGTTAGTATAAAGCAAGCTTCTAATGACAAAGCAAGTGGGAGGTACATGGAACTTGAAGCAGCTCAAGAATCATAACCCTATGTAGTAATAGTTGGTACTAGTTTTAACAAAGATTGTTAAACTTGAATAATAGCTATTCACAAACACAAATTGTTCGCATTAATGATAGAATTCATCTATGACTTCAGAAATGTGGAATCTCTCATTGATGAGCTTTTATTGATGGTTTCTGGAAAAATCCATCAAATACCAAGATGCTATAATGGATCTCGAATCTGATAAATGACTTAGAGTCATGAACATGAGATGAAATCCATGTATGAGAATCAAGTATGGGCTTGATTAAAATTTTTCCCTATAGCAAGGCTCGAAGGAGTAAATAATTCTTTTAGAAAGAATAAATTACATGGATAACCATACACATTTAAAGCAAGACTTGTAATAAAAGGATTTTCTCATACTCATATCATTCACTATGATCCTCATCATACTCATGACATTTATTGTGATCAAACCTTTTTCACAAGTAGCTATGATTAGATCAACAAGGATATTATTTGCTATAATTTTATATTCTTAATATGAGATATAGTAAACAGTTTCATGAAAGATCGTTTTTTATTAATAGACATATACTAGAAGATATCTATATAGCCTGGAGGTTTTCTTGATCCATGTTATCCTAAAAACATTTGTAGAGCTTGAGATCTACTTTTGGATATAAAGCAAACATCTCAATGTTACAATCATCATTTTATGTAAAACTACAATGTATGTTTTTATATCAAAATGAATAGAACATATGTGTTTACTAAGAACTAGTGGGAGCATAGTGAAATTCCTAATTTTGTATGAATGAGACATACTTAATCATTTGAAATCACATTTTGACTAAGCAAGGTTGTTTTCACCTTGACTCAGAAAGTGTTTCTAAAATGAAAGACTTAAGAAGAAGAATATACATTCTTGGAATGTAAAATCTATAAGGGATAGATAAAATGAATGTTAAAAGTTTCATGTCCTTATACATATATTGGTATCTTGAAAGAGATCAAGACATAAGATTCTTTTGGAGAATTCTTGGCATTGTCATATGGCATCATTTTGAGCTAGCCTCAAAAGTAGATAACTCATAGGCTTGAACTATATGAAATGATTTATATTCTATTTGTTTAGCAAATGAATTCATCATTTACGCCATATTATGCGTAGAACATGGTATTTGATCATATTGTAAGCATGTCAGAGGATACTAGTTGAATACATGGCTAAGTCACTGGATGACGAAAAGATCATTCTAAGAGTACTTTAAAAGAACTAAGAGAATGTATATGAGACAATCAGTTTAGAAAGGATATTTATGAAAGAGCTACACAATATTTTAATTTCTAAATAAATATAAATAATTATCAATTATAATTGGATTTTGACTTCATTATGGAATGAAGGGTAACTTTTGTTGGAATGAGGTCCAAGCAAAACATAATGACATAATCTACAACAAAAGAAGAATACACTACTTTAGAAATTGAATTCAAATATGATTGGATGAATGGAATCATTAAAAAACTATGTTGATTTATGCCATTCGAGGATCACATAGAAATCTTTGTGACTTCAAGAGTATACTTAATCAAGATAAGAGACTCTATGTCACGAAAGAACACCAGTCATATTTTCCAAAATATTTGAAAATACTTAGCGTAAAGTTAAGTATAGAGATGATAGTATTCACAGAATTCACACAAATTAAGTTTTGTTAGATCCATTGATAAATTCATTCTTTTGAGCTAACTATGAATGGTCACACTTCAGCTATAAGACTTTATTATTCTAAAAATGGATTTTTGATTTGGATTTAGTATTTAGATATTGGAACATTATAACAAAAAATATTAGATAATGTTATGATATATTGGGATATAGTCATCACATTAATAGTTGTTGTGTTCTATATTAACATGTTTAATCCATGAATAATAATATTATTCTAAAAGTTCATAGTCGGTTATAATTATGGTAGCAATTATTAAGTAATACTAATATGGATTGGATTGGCTAACTCTCACTAAATGAAAGTAGGCAAGTGGTTTTAACCAAGTTTCATAGGCACTTGTTAGAGAACTAATATTGAACTGACCCACATCAAGATCATCTCATGGATCGATATCATGAATTATACTTGATTAAAAGGTACTATCATTGTATCCTTAACACCTGAGATACATAGTGGGACTCAAGTATAGGGAGTACTATGCTTTGATAATGGTCAAATGTTGTTCCTTAACTGGGCAGTTATAAAAGCCATTTTCATGTATGGTGTGAACTATGCAAGAGGCTTATGTAGTCAAGATGGGATTTGTTCCTCTTATGTGTTGAGAGTTAGACATCTAAGGAACCTTACCAAAAGTTGAACAACTAATGAGATTGATCGCTATCCGAATCTCATGTTCAACATGATGTCTGCAGCAAAGGGATAATTGATAAACTTAACTTATACACCAATTGTAGCTATGAGCTTTTTGGGAATTAGGTGTTGAAAGAATGGCACAAACAGTGGTATGATCTTAGGGGTAGTGAAATGTTGCTAGACATTCACCACTGTCTATATCAATCTAATATGAGTCTTGTGCAAGTGGGAGATTGAAAGGTCCAGTATGCTAAAGAGTCATATTAAAGTGATATTGCTAAATAACATATGATATTAATGGGTCACACTAACAAAAACTTGATATAATTGATTATTTATTATAAATTGATTTTAATAAATATTCAATAAAACTCTTATAATTAAATTGGAAATTATTATTTCATGGAAATAATAAATTCCATTAGCAAGTAACTTAATATATATCATATGGTATGATTTATAAGTCATCTACAAACTTTTGTACTAGTTGAATCCTTTTGTCTTTTTCCTAAAAGACAAGGTTTATATTTTATAAAAGAGTTTATAAAAGTTTGACTTTCTTTCATCTTCTTTATGCAATTTTCGAGATGTGCATAAAAAGAAGAAGTGTATGACTTGTCTAATCATGCTTTAAAGGAATGGGAGACATGCTTATGACAATGGGGACAAGTTTGCTTAAAGTGCTAAGGACTAATGGTTAATAACCACTTTATGCATATAAATAAGAGAGCTTGCACTTGGATTATTTTCTCATTCATTTCTTGATTCAAAATTTGAATCCTCTCTTCCCTCTCCCTTTCTCTCTAGTTTTGGTTAGAAAACTTGAAGAACACTTGCATCTTCAAGCCCTATTTAAGTTCATATTGGTTATGAACTTAAAGCTTAAGGGTTTAAGAGTTTTGGACTAGCATCTACATCAAGTTGAGTCATTGTTGGTCTCTCAAAGGTTCCACATTCTTCATCAACTGCCAAGCCTCCCGAGAGGAACCAAAGAACTACAAAGGTTGTTATTTCTTCACCTCTTCTTTGGTTGGTGTTTAAATATTTATACAAATTGCAAGAAGATCCTTGGTGGGTATAAAATGTTTATGTTATTTCAAAAATTAAAGTCTTCTGTTGCCATATCTTTCAAGTTTATGAAACTATTTTTGAACTAAAACCCAACAAATTATCAGATTAAAATGGTAGCCTTGGTGGTCGTAATATCATCATTGGCAGAACTGCAAGTCAATGGCAACCTTAGTGGCAGTAATGTTATACTTGTATGTTATTATCGAATTATGATGATAGCCTTTGTAGCTGTAATATCATCATTGGTAGAAATACAAGTCAATGTCAACCTTAGTGTCCCTAATGTTATACTTGTATGTTATTATCGAATAATGATGATAGACTTGGTGGCTATAATATAATCATTAAGGGAACTCCAAGTCAATGATAACTTTGGTGGCCATAATGTTATATTTATATGCTCTTACCAAATTATTGTGGTAGCCTTGGTGTCCATAATACCACAAGTTGAACCGAAAATTATGGTAGTCTTGGTGGTCATAATAAAATGGGTCGATATCGCATTGGTTAATAACAAACTCGATGGTTGAATTGCTATACTTGTATACAGTTATATAGTGATAGTGGTTTATGTAGTTGTAACACAATGAAAGGAAATGGGTATCACAGTACAATCATATCATGAGTAGCTATAAGTCTATTATGGAGAGTTATTGGTAAGATGACAACTTGAATAGTTGTAAATAAATTATTGGAGGAATTGTATACTAACACTAAGTTCTAGTGTATATTGGATTAACGGAAGGCACATTAGAAATTATATTAGTTAAGGATATGATATATATATATATATATATATATATATATATATATATATATAGAGAGAGAGAGAGAGTTGTGAAACTACTTTATATCTTGTTATGCATGTTACTTACTAAACTCTTGTAGCTTATCCTTTCTTTGTTGTGTGCCTTTCAGGTTCCCTGGAAGAGGTGTATGAAGTCTAATAATGCCTGAATTTGATCCTTACATGGTTATAATTGTAAGATCCTTTTGATAACTCGTTATATCAATTTGTTAATACAAGTGTACATTGGTTCGGTTTATGATTTAAAAACTAACTATTTTGGTGTACCTTATGTTAAAAAGTTGGGTGTTACACGATAGCATGATACATTTTCCACCAACCATGAAACCAAAGTGCACGGAAATACATGTCAACAATATGTCAGTTGGGGGGTTGAATGAGTTGCTTATCATGTCACCTTACATGAATTTCACTAGAGGTGCATGTATATTTTCTCGGATACGAACTTCAGAGTCTCAGACTCTTCAAAATCTCTTTAACGCATTTGTTCAGCCTCTTCACGTTCTTCTCAACGAATTTCGTCGTAATCTTCACCTTATTTTCGACAAATTCTTTGTAGTTTTCATTTTCTTTCCAAAGATGTTATTCTACTTCTATTGAAGGCAAGCATTCATCTCCTCCATGAGCATTCTCTTCTGTTAAAGTTGAGTCTACGAATCTCGGACCTGCATATATATATATATATATATATATATATATATATATATATATATATATATATATATTGTAGCGACCCGCACTTCCTAGTCATCAAGGTTAGTTTTTCGTTATGTTTCCTTGTTAAGTTACCTTTTTGGCTTGGTTAAAGTTAACTTTTGGGGAGAAAAGTGCAAGAAAATGATTTTTAATCATGTGTATGGTTCATAAGGTTATTTTCTCAAACTTTATGGGGCTAGAATGAATGTTTTCATGTATTCAAGGAAGTCTAACCCTAAAATCCGGGATTCAAATCATATTTGCAGCCAACAAACCCTATTTCCAGTCTCCATCTTGTTTTGAGAGAGTTCCTAAGTGTGCTTGCCATTTATGGAGTGTGTGAGTGAATCTAGTGTAGAAGGTGTGAAGATTGAAGCATTTTTTTGGAGGATTCTTGTTGGTGTTCTTGGAGATTCTTCCCTTCTAGTGGTTATATTGGAGTCATCTCAGAATTTCTATGAGGTATAAATCATTTTCTTACCATTCATCTCTATCTTCAAGTCCTTGTCTTAATCCTTGAAGTATTTGGTGGTGTTTGTCAAAAGTTAGAAATTCGGACATAAATGTTAATCTATTTTACGAGGGCTGTAGAGATCAATCTAATCTTACTTAGACAATGCACCACAGAAATAATATTGTAGGGAATCGATTATAGTTTCAAGGGACCCTGATATCAGTCCATTTGGAGTTGTAGTCTCTGTTTTACGCTCCAAACACTGAAAACGGGTTGGGATGTGAAACTTCAAAATATGAAACTTAGATTATGTTTTTAGTATTGCGTTCTCATTTCTAATTGGGATTTGTGCAATTATTTAGGGTGCTCAATATAGGTGTTGAGAGGATATTTTCTATTCATTGCTTCCTTTAACTTGGATTTGAGGTGAGTCATTCTTGTAGTTGTTTAGTACATATATAGAAGTTTATATGTTTTTGTTCAAGAGTTTGCTCTAGGATATTGTATGTGTTCTTACAATTTGATTTTTATGTGATGCTTGGGCTATAATATTGTGATGTTATGTAGTGAAAAACTATGTAGGAGAGATTTGTATGCTAGACTCCATATATGTTGAATTTGTACATGAAAATAGTGGATAGGTTCATGCTAGAAGTAAGGATTGTATTTGAAGTTAAAATGTCATGTCCCAAATTTTTAACCCAAAATTTTCATTTTTATTTATTGAATAATATCAGAGTACATTCACATATGCGGAAACATGATTGCTAATGTGCGTGTGTACTGTTGAATCGTGCCCTTCTCACGAACCAATGGCGTTCTAGAAAAACATTTGTAACGATTGGGTAAGCACTAGGCTTATTGAGTTCCCCCAATATACCATATATCACAATACATATACATGCATACATCGAGTATCTAGGCTCACAATCACTTAAGTTGATATTGTTGTTATCCGGCTCATAATCGCTTAAGTTATTATTGTCATCACCTCACCTTTGTTTTTTAGCACAAAACTAGTCTGCCCGCATCTTGGCCTTCCACGCGAAGCGGGAATGCCTCATCTCTTAACCAATCACATACAAAATTAACATTAAAAGCAACAACCTAACAAGTCTACCAATACAAGCATAGAGAATCCACATTATGTGATCTACTCTACTGGATCCTATATCCTAACATACATGGGTATATATTGGAATACATAATATAGCGAGAATGACTCACCTAGACAGTTACTTAGACGGCTGACAGGATCTGTGCGATCCGATTGGTGATCCAAAAGACGGGTGGTATACCTAACGAGTATTAACATATAATGTTATAACTTATTAATTTCTATGACGATCTGGTAACATAGGATAGACCTATCACTAATCCTAATGAATACTGATAGATCTATCAAGTAAGGATCAACCAGGCATAACAGTTAGGAGATCAAATCATTTCGGCATATAGCTTTTCTGAAATCCAACAAACAAACCAACGTGACCATTCTAGGCACCTCTCCCGTAAGTAGATTAATCAGTATTATAACATGGAATTACTGATAAATCTTAATTCTAGGTTCATAATAACGACTATGACTATAATTATAAATTACATGGAGATAAAGTAAGTGCAGCTCACTTATAGTGTACTATTGATGAGAAGCAGGATCTAAGCAGGTAGAATACTGACATGGGATCTCCTATTCGAAGGATACTACTCAGATGAGTACTCAAGGGTGTCACAGGACTTTGTCACAGGCCTAAAACAAAGGAAAATCTAGTATCGAGAGTTTATCATGAGAGAACGATTAGAGAGGTGTGAGGTAGAGAACGAGGGTTGCTACCCTTTTATAGGCCATTTTTGGGGTGCGCAGTATGAAAAGGGGTGCACGTCACGTATTTTATGGCTATGTCTCCCCAGCCACTTTGTGCCAAGTGTCAGCCTCTCTGTGGTCTGCGTTTTCACCTTCTAGAAGCGTGTGTCGTGCCCGACGCGCGCTTGTCGGGCACTGCGTTGGGCGCAAATCGCATATTTTGTAAATTCCATAACTTCTTCATATGGACTTCGTTTTTGACGTTCTTTTTTCCACGTGTAGCTCTTGACGAGTACTACAATTTTCCTTTAGGCTCCATCAACTAATTATGACTTTATTTTTAGCCCTTATTTTTATATAATTTAATGATTTTGCTAAAATCATAACTCTCTCATACGAACTCCGATTTTGGTGTTCTTTTACCAACATTTCTATCTTAAAGAGTACTACGATTTTCCTTTTATTCACTTTACCCAAAAGTCAACCATTCTCATCGTAGATTTTTATGTCACACATTTCTTGTGTGCGGCTGACTTTTATATCTTATAAAAATCATATTTAATTCATACGGAGTCGGATTTTCTACGAAATTTATATTTTCAGGATCGGGATGACGTGTAATTTATATATATATATATATATATATATATATATATATATATATATATGTGTGTGTGTGTGTGCTTTGGCGCACTCATTTTTATGATTTACCGACGATTCAGTTTATTTTTCCTATTTTTCTTGGGCCAAAGAGTAATATATATCTATGTTGAATTTTAAAAACATTTGTTTATATTGAATCCTATGAAATGATAAAAATGGGAGGTTACATAAAATGAGAAGTTTTGCATGCTATTGTTTTGTTATAACATGTTTTGTATGGAATTAAGGAATGCATGCTAGAAAGTATGTTGTTAAAAGGTGTATTTTGTTACATGCTTTTGTATGATGATATTT
>NC_136411.1:63350000-63885000 GCF_051521515.1 Lactuca serriola
AGAATAATTCATTTTTCAGGACCGGCCCTGAGAGGGTCCTCCGCGGAATGCATTTCTATAGCCATAAATGTCTATTTTCATGACTAAATTTTAAAATACCCCCAAAAAAATAAATATACCCGATATTTCCCTATATTCTTATAACCTTCTACACAACTTAAACATTTTAAATATTTCACCATGATATTATAAACATTACGCAACTTAAACATTTTAAATATTTCACCATGATATTATAAACACTATTTTCTTACCGATGCTAACTTTTACATCTACCCTAATAAATGGAAATATTTTTGCCACATGTCACATTCTCATTCATTTTGTCACATGTCATTTTGTGGTTAATTTGAATTAACTTTTATTCCACATGTAATTTTGTGGTTTTTCTATTTTATCAAATTTCATATGATATTTAAATTTAATAATAAATGTATATAAATTTCATTAATAGACTTTCCTTATAATTTCAAAATTATTAAAATAAAATCTCATTAATTTTCTTTGGTTATTTATCTAAATTATTTGTTTAAATTTAAAAGAGGAAAAAACACTTTAATTTTAATAATTCAATTTTTTTTCTTATAAATTTAAATTTCTGAAATTTTTATACATATGTAATTGTTTTAAATATACCCATATAATACATGGGGCTCACATCTAGTTAAATATGATAAAAAAAACCCATGTCACATAGTAAGAGTATATGTATTTTGAGAAGATCAACAACGACAATAAAATATACGATCAGTTTAAATACACTAGTAATTTATTTCAAACTAGTAGTAATCATAATGATTTTAATAAATTATAAATATAGTATAAAAAATTAAACGAACATATATATAACTATCTAGTTAAAATTTATTAAATTTCAATAACATATTTGGTTAAAATAATAAAAAATTAAATAACTATTTATAAATAAAAGTTTTTTACGGTTCTTAATTTTTTTTTTTTCATTTGAACCTATATATATATATATATATATATATATATATATATATATATATATATATATATATATATATATATATATATATATAGAGGTTCAAATGAGAACAAAAAAAAATTAAGAACGGTAAAAAAAACTTTTATTTATAAGTAGTTATTTAATTTTTTATTATTTTAACAAAATATGTTATTGAAATTCAATAAAATTTTTATTATTTTAACCAAATATGTTATTGAAATTCAAAAATAACAGAAATCTAGTCTAAGGTATGCTATGTCAATATGGCTATAATATAGGAACCATTAATGTAAATAGTGCATATTATCACTTTTAGAAAAGGGCGTACAGTGATTTTGAGCTTTTATTCTTGGTAGCTCTTACAATTTTTCACATTCTTCCGTAACATGCTAAATTAATTTCGTGAGATTATTTTTTTTGTTATTTCTTTATGATTTTTTCTACGATTTCTTTCAAAAATTATTAGTTATACTTCCAAAAAATGCACAACATTAACAAATATTCATAAGATTTTTAAGAACTAGATAATCTTTTTTTTTTCTTCTGATGATATCCACCATTTTCACCACCGCTGACACCGGACCTTTCTCTGGAGAAAACCACCGTCAACTAGCACTATCGTCTTACCTGCTCCGCCACATCATGTTATCGTCACTGCTACGACCATCACTACTAGGTACGCCTGGTAATGGAGCGAGTTTCGACCCTGATCCGATCCAAACTCTTAACAATTATATGGGTTTGGAGCATAATTTTTGATCCTTTTACCCGTTAATGACCCGTACCCGCTAACCCTTTTATTAAAAGGGTCGGGTATGAATCATCACCGATCCATTTCGTTTATAACCCGCCCCATATAAATTTTAGAATTATACATTTATATTTTATATTGCCTAAAGTTTACATTAAATTCCAATCGGAAGTCCAAAGACTATACTGTTTTTACATAGGACTAGATGACTCAACTTCTAGACTTCCAGTCTTCTCCCAAGAGTCATGATTTCATTTCATTTATATTTCATCTTGTAATCACCAATTTCATTTATAAATCAATAAGGTCATTTATCAACCGGAAGAAAGTTTGTAATTTCTATTCTCTATCAATGCAACCGACGGTCAAAAACCAATCAGAAGTAACTAAAATAATGATTTTAATTCCAATAGAAAGTCATTGAGTACCTAATGTGTTTTCTAAATCAACACTTAGTTTTATTTAATAAATGTGATTTTATGATTTAAGTAAAATGTGTTTGATTATTCAAAAAACCTACGTGTTACGGGGCGGGTTTGAATATCTGCTGATTCGATGGATAAGGATATGAGTTTGATTATTCAAAACCCTGCGGGTTACGGAGCGGGTTTGGATCAGATTTTGAAATTTGTTAAAAGGGTTTGGATCAAGGCCGATTCGCTCCAAACCTGCCCCATTGCCAGGTCTACTACCAGGTCGTCAGATTTGAAGCCTCTAGATGTATCTGAACCTTCGATATGTCGTGAACTACCAGATCTACCAAATCGTCTGAGTTATTTAGATGAGATCTAGATCTAGTCGAATTTTCTCCGAAATCATCCAGATCCGCCGTCAACGAGCACCGCTAACTTCATCTCAGTGTTTTCATCAGATTTTCCGGCGAGCTTCTTCGCCTTAGAATGTTGGGAGAGTCACTAACCGTCATCATCCTCTTAAATCTAAAGCCAAATTTCTCTGATTTGGCAAGATCTGTTCTGTCTGGTGTATTTCCAAACATAGATCTGGTGTTTATAGAGCATTTCATGGTGGCTAGTTGTGGTTCCACCACTGCATCAGATCTATTCCACAATTTTTGACCTGTAAAGCACCTCAAATCTGAAAACAATATGCACACAAGGTGTTTGATGAAATATCTAAACGAGATCTATAAGTTTTTATATTATAAATAAGTGTTTAAATTTTATATTAAGCTATGAATTAGTGTCTGAAATGTATATTATACTATGATTTTTTGATGCATTAGTCCGTGAATTAGTGTCTAAAATATTGAATTAAACTTTGAATTAGTGTCTAAAATATTAAATTAAACTTTGAATTAGCGTGTGGAAATTGGAATATTGAAGTAAACGGTGAATTCTAATTTTTTTTATCAAGATTTGAATTTTATATCTGTAAATAAGTTGTAAATGTAATGTATTAAACTATGAATATGTGTTTTTATGTATTAATTTATGAATATATAAGTTATTAAGTTGTGAATGCGTATTTTTTTTTTGATGTACTAAGTTGTGAATTATTGTCTAAAATATTAAATTAAGTTGTGAATTATTATCTCAAAATGTTGAATTAAACTGTGAATTCTGATTTTTTATGCAAATATGATTTAGAGGGAAGGATGTTGGCGGTTTTGGTACCGATGGTGGTGGTTGAGATGGTTGGTAGTGGATGTTGGTGGTGGTGGTAGAGTAAGGATATGTTCTATTTCTCACTCATCTTCATATTCTTAGTTGATTCTTCGATGATTTCAGATAAGTTATCCTCCTTTATTATTCATGTATATGTTTTTTTCTTTTGATGTTTGCTTCTGAAATATGAGATAAATTATTTATGTATTAAACTGTGAATGAGCTTTTTATACATTGAAATATGATATTATACTTGTAAATGAGTTGTGAATGTTTGTATTAAACTGTGAATTTTATGTATTAAATTGTAAATTTTATTCACAACTTAATATAATAATTCAATTTAATACACAAATATGCATCCAAATATGAACGTAAAAAATTTAGGCTTTAAGTTGAGAATATGGTTGTGAATATATAACTTTTGTGTATTAAATTGTGAATTTATTGTTTAAAGCTTTTAATTTATGTATTAAAATGTGAATTGACTAAATTAAATTGTGATTTGACTGTAATAAACTATGATTTTTTTATGAATTTTTTGTTTGCTTCTGAAATATGAGAAGAAAGAATCATTATACACATATATGATTTTCTCTAATTTAAATTAATTAATAAAATTTAAAGTGTGAATATTATTTAAATTACACTTTGAAAGAAGCACCAGCCTCTAGATCTAAAGGTATAAATATAAGTTTTAAGTTAAAAATATGATATTTCTATGTACTAAATTGTCAAATTATTATATTAAGTTGTGAATTTTATATAGTTAACGGTAATTGACAATATTAAGTTGTGAATTGACTCAATTTTGCTCCGACTTTTTTTTATAAAATTTGTGTAAAAATATGAATGATTTATGTATGAATTTTTGTATTAATGTTCTTATGAATATATTTATTTTGTGTGTATAAGTATGTAAGAATTCGTTAGTTTTTATAACCATTTTGTATTAAATTCAAAATGAGTGAATTAATAGGCTTATTAAACTATGAATGTAACAATTAACACGTCATTAGGTGACTATATATAAAGATCTGATTTGGAAGGAAGACTGGTTGCAACGTTGGTGTAAGTGGTTGGTGGCGACGTGTGGTGGTGGTAGAGTTAGGTTTGAGTTCTCTGAATTTGAGAATTAGTATAAGATGGATTGTATTAAGCTGTGAATTTTATGTATTAAATTATAAATGGACTGTATAAAGTTGTATTTTATATAAAATTTGTGTTAAAATATAATTGAATCTTTTCTAATAAATACCTTACATATATATTACTTTACATATTAAATGTGGATTTTAATTTAATAAAATGAAAAATACAATAAAATGGCAAGTGGAAAATAGAAAATTAAAAAATTCTAGAAAATATCATGTGTCCAAATGAAGAAGAAAAGGACATGTGGCAAAAAAAACCTTGATTTATTAAAGAGTACTAGTTTAAAACCCGTGAGAACCACGGTTATAAAATTAATAAAACTTTCATATTAAAAAATCAAAAATATTAATCAATTATTTTAAATAAATTATTACTTAAGAGATATTTTTCTAGTTATATAAAATTATAATCGTTGATTTAAATAAATATGTGAAGTTATATCACCTTATAATTTGTATTAATTTAATTTTATTTTTTAATCTAATGTTATTAATTTAATATAATTAGAGTGAAAAAAAATTTAAAATTTGAAATTTAAAATGGAGAATCAATTAATAATTTAATGTAATTTAAGTGAAAATTTTAAAATTTGCAATTTGAAAATGATAATTAATAGGTTGACAAGTGGCATAATCTATCCTAATAAATGAAAATGTTATTGCCACTTGTCATTCTTTCATTTATTTGGCCACATGTCATTTTGTCATAATTTTGAAATATATTTATTTTCCACTTGTCAATTACTTCATTATTCATTTCCACTATATCATTAATTTAGTTTCCATAAATTAAACCTACTATAATAATTAATAATTTTCAAATTTCAAATTTCAAATTTGAAATTTCAATTTCAATTTCAAATAAATTTACACTTTAAACATTTGTATTTAACATTTTATTATAATAAATCGTTTAGTACACGGGTCTAACAATTAAACACATAATTTTAATTAATTTATTTTTTGCATGTTTTTTTTTTCATAATTCACTTATTTTATATTTCAAATTCAAATAAACTCTTCATTTAATCGCTCTTGTTTAACATTATGTTTTAATTAACCCGAATAATATATGAGTTTCACAACTAGTATGTAACATATAATATTAATGATGAGTTCTAATAGTATGACACTTGGCAAGAGGAGAATAAAACTATTCATTTATTAGAATAGAGATATGTGGTTATCAACATGCCATGCCATTAGAAGAACTAGAAACCCCGAAAATGCAAGGGGAAATAAACCAATTGTTTATTTGGGATAATATGATATCAAGAATCTAATAAAATCTTTAGCAACCTCACTTGAGACATTAATAAATAAATTATTGGTTGCTAGTTGACAAGAACATGCACTAAAATCCATAATTTTATCATTTTCATTTTATAATACTTAAATTAGTTATATTTTCATGTGATATATATATATATATATATATATATATATATATATATATATATATATATATATATATATATATATATATATATTGCTGGTGATGAGATGCTATCATGAAACAAGATTTAGTTTATATCCTTCCTACATATCTAAAAGTTTTCAAATAATTAGTTGAGAATAGAAAAGAAACCCAATTATATAAGTTAAAACAAAGCATGATCTACAATATTATTAAATATTGGACAACTCATAGCATGCATGCAGCATCCGATTGATTTGGACACAAGTCTAGTGTAAAGGATGAGATAAGAGCGAGTTGAGTGATAATTTTATATAAATGTATTGTTGTTATTGACATTTGAAATGATTGAACAGTAAATATTGAATTATGAAGCGTTTAATTACATTATTTACATGTAATTAATTAAATTCATTTATGAAAATTAATAAGCTGTCGAAACTCTTTAATTAATGTTTGGTAACATTTGATTTCGTGAAAAAGAAGCTGATTCGATCCACTTGGGAGAGGTTGGAAGAACTGACGAAGAATGAGTTAATACAACGTATCACATTGGCAAATAGTATGTTGCTATTACAAGTTGATCTTATTTTTGAGGAATTTTGGGTTCCCACAAGACAAGACGATGAGGAGATCTCAAGGGGAGTTGGTGAAAACGTTGAAATGAGATATTAATTGTTTTTTATTTAATTTGATAAATAGATATGATGGAGCTTAAGACCCTCCCCGTAACCATTAGATATTAAAAGAGAAGAGAGAAATATAGAGTTCACTTGATAAGAAGGAAGCCATGTGATTGTTTAAGGGGTGGTTCGTACTTCGTATGGAGGAGTTGGATTATTTCATTCACAATGAGTCACTAGTGTGTGCGTGTGGTGGGGTGGATGGGTGGAGAGGTAGGTAGATGGGTAGTGTGACTGGGTGTCACATACCCATCAATATGTCATATTTTTATCTCCAAAATACACTATTCAATCAAAATTATGAAAAAAAAATCATAGTCGTCACATATGAACTTCATAACAATCATCATATTGTTTTGTTTCTCTCAATGACGGGGTGTCTTACAAATACCACACAAAAAAGTTTTAAAAAAAAATATTTTCGTTTTTGCATATAGGTTTCATAACAATATCATATCATTTGGGTTCTTTAGTTACAAGATTGACCTACAAAAATTAAAAAAAAAAAATCACAATTAACCTAGATTTCTGTAGATCAGAGAAAGAACTTTAACTTTTTTTTTGGGGGGGGGGGGGGGGGGGGGGTATAAAAATCGATGAACAGAAGGAGGCCACAGCCAAAATTTTATATTTTTGGCCCTAATATATATAAAATTAAAGTATAATAATTAATTGTGATAAAAAAAATCAGGGGGGCCATAGCCCCCTAGCCCTAATAAAGATCCGCCCTTGCTGCAGATGTAGACCTGAGAAAAAAAACATTTTCGCAAGCCACCCACATTTTCGCAGATGGTAGCCTACGAAATGGTGGCTAATTTGGTTATTTTCTATTTTTATGTTTATTTTGTGGTAAAAGGTTTTAAAATATGACTATTGTGGTAAATTTCTTTTGTTTACGTTATTATTTAGTTTAATGTTATTTTTAGTTCATGGAAAATATGGACGTTATACAAAATAGTGTCTGCATTGTCGGTAAATAATAGTGACAAAACTTTATGAAGTTTGTGTGTGAAGGGCATGAAAGAAATTAGAAGATAGTGACTTTACAACAAACAGTCAATTTCTTTTTAGTCCCTCTATATCAGTACATCCTTTAATTTACAAAAAAGACTAGTCAAAAATCAATCGACTAAAATGTCCTTAAAATCTCATGCAATGCAAACACGCATGTCGACAATTTGTCGATATTGTTTTAAATCCGAACCAAACTTGCCAACTTCCATTTTATAACACCAATAATATTTTTTATTATATTTCAATTGTCTCAAGAATGCAATATTTTTCCTCATGAATTATCCCTATTGATTAAAAATGATACAATTTTATTGGCTTATATATATATATATATATATATATATATATATATATATATATATATATATATATATATATATATATATATCTTTTTTTTTTGTATAAAAGGGCAATACGTAGCCAGGCTGGAAGCATGTTTCACTATTCTTGGAGTGAAACAAGAGAAAAGCATGTCGTGCTGCAGCTGTTTTTGTTTTTTAACATGTAAAAAGATATATGTTTCATCCATGCTAATTGTTCGGTATCCACTGCTGATTACATGTTTTATTTATAAAAATTGTTTTGATTAAATATTTAATTTAAAATATAATGAAAGTTTATCCTCAATAAATTCATCATAATTTTAATAAATACAATAATAAAATAATAATGACAAAACGACAAATTGCTAATCGAATTTAGCTTCTTTCAAATTTCAATATTTAGAAAGAAAAAAAAATTTAGAGATTTTTTAATAATAGCCACCAATATTTTCACACCTGTGAAATTGGCTTTTCAGCTGCCAAAATTGCACAAATATTTTAAGCCAAAATAAAATTAAAATTTTTCATATAAACAGGAATATATATATATATATATATATATATATATATATATATATATATATATATATATATATATATATAAAAGTTCAAGTATTTAAAGTAATTATTATGTTATTGTATGAATAAATATAGGTCAATCATTTCAAAAGGATAAATATGTAATCTTACATTTAATTAATTATGGTAAATATATAAATCAATTAATATTCCTTTAATTTAGGAATATCAGTTTTAAAACTCAATTTCTAGTATATATCCTCACGTCCGTCTCTTCCCTATTCTCTTCTATTCATCGTCGCCCCCAACCTTTTCCCTCTCATCTCCCTCCCGTACACACTCCTATGCCATCGACTCCGGCAAATTCAGGTAAAGGGTAAAGGGTAAAGGGTGGCTTGGATTTGTAACCGGTCGGTAGTAAGAGGGATGATGGCTGGTTGTCCAATCGTGGTACGTATTTCCACTTGCTGCTTTCTCATATACGGTGGTTCAAGCAAATATGAGCTTGTAATTGATGTGGATAGTTATAGTTGTTTGATTAATAATCACGATATATGTTAATTATGATTGGATATTTATGGTGTTAACAACACAACTTGGATTTGGTGGTGTTTCGGTGGATCTTCTGGCGATTGTGGCTTCTTTCCCCAACCCCGACGACAAGATCAGAAGCACCAGCATGAAGGTAATAAATAATCTAGGTGATCCATTTCACCATTTGTTGCTTTAGACTTTATGTCGGTGTTGATAATGTTTGATACAGCAGCTCGTTAATCGATCAATTAAGTCAAGTTTTGTGACTTTGATTACTAGATCTATTATTTGGGGATTTGGAAATTGTGATATTAGTGATGCTTTTTGCATTTTGTATGTATGCAATTAATAGATTATTTTTTAGTGAAATCCACAGCAATTGCAGAATTTGCAGTACAAACTTATCCATAATCACTAACATTCAACAGTCTATCTAATCTTATTACCACTGCTTTCCTTGTAAACAAGGTGTAATATTTTTGGTGAATTGAGAATTTGTTCTGATTGTCTAATTTTTACAGGAAATTTAAAGTTGTTTTGATGCACACCAAGCGCTCGCTAAAATGCTTCAACTGAATGGTATTTCTTTGTTTATAGTATTCTATCAGAAAAGAATGTTTTTATGATAATCATGAACATATTTTGTTATAATTACATGAATTAATATAATTATTGGTAAATGAATTCCAATTCTATTAGAATGGAATCACGAATTCCAATTAAGTTGGAATAGAATATGAATATTTTCTCACTAATTTATTCATTGGATTTGTTTCCACAGAAGCTGATGTTTGAAGAACGGACCACGAAATTTGAACGACGTCTCTTAACAACATTATTCTTTTAGACTGTATTAGTGTCTTTGTTCGATTTTGATGTTTTTTTCCAGATTTGAAAGTTTTTTTTTATTTTTATTCTTTAACAATAAAATGTAATTCTTAGCAATTATTACATGTATTCTATAACAATTAATGTAATTTTCTTTTAATTCTTCAATTGATGGTTCGAGAATTTTGTTATTCTACAAGAAATTTTTAAAGTCATTATCAAGAAATATGTTCAACAATATTTTTATTATTTTATGGTTTAAGAATATTTTTATTTTTTAACATACTCAAACATATTCTGTCAGAATGTCCGAATTAAAAACTTTATAATTCGTAAAATCAGATTTTTAAAATTACTAGAATCTATGATCCCTTAAAATATTCAAATTTCCTTTATTAAATATGTATTAGTTGACTAAAATACCCTTCTAGTTAAATTAGATGGTATTTTTCAATTATATTTAATTCAATAATATGTATTAATCACTTTCTTAAAATAAGTAAAATGATTGCCCACATTTATGCATACAATAACACAATAATTACTTTGAATATAATAACCTAAACCGATATATATATATATATATATATATATACACACACACACACACTAGCCGTTTACCCGCGCCAATCGATGGGTGTGACAATGGTGGTTGAATGCTGAAAGATGAATTAAACCCTAGAAATAGAAACGTCAGTGATTTATATCCAAGATTTGTGAACATAAATTGCGAGATTTGGGAAAATACGAAGATAAGGAGTGAACCGGGTCAAAATAGCCTAAGAATAGGGGATAAGAGATTTGACCTTTTCAACTGTTGACCATATATACTCTACTCTTTTTGTAATGCATAAATTGATTGTACAAATGCATTGTATGTTTGTAGAACTTAAAATTCAGCATTTGACCAAAAATGCTTTTTAAGGTAATTAATATATATATATATATATATATATATATATATATATATATATATATATATATATATATATATATATATATATATATAGGGGCGAGATCGGTTGAGAACTCATGGTTTCCCGAGAACATGAAAACTAAAGGTGAAGCGTTAGATCAAAATTAACTCATTAAGGTCATGACTGTAATCTTACCGATCTCATGTAATGTTTATTTTTTGTGTTATTGAACACAATTACCATAATAAATCAAATTTCAGATATTTTTTTAAAAATAAATTTTAATTTTTTTAAAGAATGGAGATTTTTTATTTTTTTTCAGAAAACATTCATTTTAAAAAAAAAAAAATTGGAAAAAAATAATTTTTTAAAAAAACTGTAATTTTTTCAATAATATAAAAACTACAATTCCTTAAAAAATCTGCTTTAAAAAAATAACAAAAAAAAACTGCATTTTTTTCAAGAAAAATTGTATTTTTTTTTAAATACTGTAATTTTTTCAAAAAAAATTTACAACTTTTTTCAAGAAAACTGCAATTTAAAAAAAAAAAAAAAACTACGATTTTTGTAAAAAAAACTGCATTTTTTTTTCAAAAAATACTGCAATTTTAAAAAAAACACAACTGCATTTTTTTATAAAAATATGCAATTTTTTCAGAAAAAACTCCAATTAAAAAAAACCTAGAAGATTTAAAAAAAACCCTAATTTTCGTAACAAAGAAATCAACGTTTTAGATCCATATATGCATATTTTTTCAAATGCATATATTCATATTTCTTATACTATAATATTCATAGGTAAATCATAAAAAATCTTACTTTATTAATCAATCTATAAACATAATAGTACAATTATTTTATTTGACACAAAATAAAATACATAAAAAAATATTACAAAGATTCATAGTGTTATCATTTTTTCATATAAACATTTCCATATTTTCTTCAATTTCAAATTTTCCACAAATTCTTTCAAATCTACAAGAAAATAAAAAATTTATTAATGCAAGAACACTCACAAAAATACATATGTATATATCATGTGATATTCATATGCAATTATATAATGTGATATTCATATGTGATTGTATCTTTTAAGATTCAAATGTGAAATTCACAAGAAAATAAAAACGGATAACACTCACACAAAATGCATGTGTGCATATAGACGTAATTCATATGTGATTCACTCGTGACTTACATATGAATTACATGTGATTCATATGTGAATTACATGTGATTTATATGTGAATTACATGCGATTTATATGTGAATCACATGTGATTTATATGCGAATCACATGTAATTAATATTTGATTCATTTGTGAATTACATTTATATGTAAGTCACATGTGATTTATATGTGAATCACATGTAATTCATATTTCATATGTGACTCACTTGTGAATTACATGTGATTCATATGTGAATTATATGTGATTTATATGTGAATCACATGTGATTTATATGTGAATTACATGTGATTTATATGTGAATCACATGTAATTCATATGTGATTCACTTGTGAATTGCATGTGATTCTATGTAAAATACATGTGAATCGCATATGAATTTACTTGTGATTTACATGTGAATTACATGTAATTCATATGTGGATCAATTGTGATTTACTTGTGAATTACATGTGATTCATATGTGAATCACATATGAATCGCATGTAACTCACATGTGATTCACTTGTGATTTACATTTGATTTACATGTGAATCACATGTAATTCATATGTGGATCACTTGTGATTTACTTGTGAATTACATGTGGTTCATATGTAAATTACATATGAAGCACATGTAACTCATATGTGATTTAATTGTGATTTACATATGAATTACATGTAATTCATACATGATTCTCATGTGATTTACATGTGAATTTAAGGGTAGTAAATAGGTAAATTAAAGATTGGAAAATTGTTATGATTAGAATACTGAAAATATAGATATGTAAATTCAAGATTGGAATTGGAATTGATATTGGAATGTGAAATTTTGGTTGGTCGGAATGGAATTCAATACTAAAAGTGAAATCTTTATTCATATGTACATATTTTTTGTTTATTGTAAATGCATGAAACTAAATTTTTTTTCTTTTTATTTATTTCAATATATGTAATGAGAGCATTTTAGTCTTTAATAAAAAAGAAAAAATGAAAATAATGAGTACCTTTGATGGAAGCATTCATGGCCATGAAAGTCTGTTCCACATTGGTGGAATCTTTTGAACTGGTTTGTAGGAAAGGAATTCCAAGTTCAATTCACTAGAAACAAAGAACAAAAAAATTGAATTTAGAAATTACTTTTTTTTGTGTTTTTTCTATAGTTAAGATGAAGAATAAATAAATTAAAAAAGATTTTGAATATTATTTGTAGCAATCTGAAGTCTGCATTTGTAGTTAAGTACGAAAGTAGTACAATTTAGGTAGTAGATATCGACCTTTTTAACAACATGCCAAATTGCCAATATAGATTTATTTGCTAATGGTTACATGCATTAGACTAAACCATCAACAATTTGGGGAAAAGTGTTTAAAAACTGTTGAAAGGTCCATATGACCAAATATCTATAGTGAACATGTAATAAGAAACTCTAGTGACAAATGAACAATGTAAATAAGCTACGTGAACATAGAAGCCCAACAAAACCCCTGGTAAACACTTGTAGCATTAATACAGATCCTCAATGGAATTATTCATGTGAAGTATAGCCTTTCTTTCATTTGTGTTGAATTAAAAGATAAAGCAAAATTAAAGAAGAAAAAGAAGAAGAAGATGATGATGATAAAGAAGAAGAAGAAGTATGTGATGTGGCACCTGAATTGGTGAAAAATGTTGAATGGCATGTTTGGGACATGAATGACCTCTGAATTGAAGGGATTTCCAACTCAAGCTGTTGAGCACGTACAAGTAGACCATGGCACCTTGTAGCTGTTGCCGTTACTTCTTCATGCAACTCTTGGAAAATCTCAGCAGCAAATCTTCAGAATTGGATGCAAGCTTTTGTTAGACTTGTAACATAATATCAAATGTCATTACATCAAAAGATAGAATTCTATTGTAAAAGCTTTAAAGAATCATCAGGGTTGCAGTTATTTATGGAATACCTACTGTGATATGTCATAAGGGGTGCAAATGATTGTTGACTAATTAGGGTTTCCATTGTACATGCTTCTAAAATGTGAAGTTATGAAACAAAAGACATTCATTATCATCCATTGTGAAGTTGCTACCAACCAATCTAGAATCCCCAACCTCCATAATAACCCTAATGTTGATTCAGTTAAGCAACATACAAGCATCCATTAAATTGTTACCCAATTTTAATTTCAATGAGTGTCTAAATGCAATTCTATGTCAAAACTGCACGTTACTCACCAAATGTCTTTCATCAATCTGATTCTGAAAAATATTTAAATCCTAAAACACACACATCCTAACTTAGTTATCAAACCTTGATGTAGATTCCATTACCAAACAATTACAGAGTGTAAAATCCTAAAGTTGAAAAATTATATCAGAAGTTGTTTTGTTTTGATAGATTTGCAGAATTTCAACCTATTAGGCATCAATCATTCGCTCAAATTGTAATTGATCATTGGTTCGCTAGTTAGCTCAATTATCAAGGCATGAGATCGATATCACAAAATTAGTTAGCAATTGAATTAAAGAATTCATGATGTCGAATTACTATTGAAGCGCATTTAGTTCATCTTCAAACTCAAATTACCACCCCTGGTTTTAAAGAACATATTAACCCCTCGGAATTGGAGGCAAAATGAGTTCTAAATTCTAATTTCGAGATAATTGCGCTATAATCCAAAATTCAATACCTATAAAATGTAATGCTAACAAATGTAATAATAAACGTAGAGGAGGAGGGAAGAAAGTACTGACTCTGCTAGGTCACCGAGTTGACGGAGAAGGCCAACGAGACTGGCCATGGCAACACCTTCAAGCAAAGCTTCAAGATCATCTTTATCTGCTGCTTTATAGAGCTATTGATCAGCCAAACTGTACACATTTCTCATTTGATATCTATCTATCGACATTTCTTCATATTTCCATAAAGGAGCTTCGCACAATCTCGATCTCTATCTACGCACATATTGTTGGATTAATGTCTAAGTCCATAACTATAATTGGTGAGACTTGACCCGACCCGGCATGGTCCATTTGGGTTGCATGGCGTCATGCATTTGAATAGACTATAATGAGAGAAATAACACTTAAGGTTTGTTAATATATTATAAGTTGTAATATATTAATAAGATTATTTAATTAGTATTGATCAAGAATTAATCTAGGATTAATTAAGTGATCAAAAGAAGACTAATTAAATATATGGGTTGATTGTGTAAATCATCCATACTCATATAGTGGGCTAATGCTTCATGGATTGTCAAGTTGGGCTAAAACCCACAAGATGATCCATGGATTCTCCATGGTATATTTGAACCTATGGATCCAAGGAAATGGAAAGCCATGACAATTAGGGTTCACCCTAATTGTCACTAACTATATAAGCATCTTATTATTGACAAAATTGGCACTAGAGTATATGTGAAAGGGCTAGCCGATTTTTATGAAGTGTGGATTTCTCTCTAATCTATTCCAAGTGTATTTGGTGTTGTGTGAACCATTTGAGGTGTCACACTTGGGGCACTAGGCACTCAAGCTTCATGAAGACATTCTACATCAAAGAGGTATGTAATTCTAACTTGATATATTCATATGAATCAATGTTATTATGCTAGTTAGGATGAATACCTTGGAAAGTTCATATATGCATGTATAATAGAGTAAACATAGATCCAAGGTATTTAGGGTTGCATGTACACTTAGGAGTGTTATAATGCTTAAAACCCAACAGTGGTATCAGAGCCTAGGGCTATTTTCGATTATACTTGATGCAAACAGATTTTTCGAAGCCAAGAATCTGTTAGGATCTGAAACTCGACGAGTTCTGGAGGAAAAATCGACCAGTTCTGGAGGAAAACTCGACGAGTTCATGTATTAGAGCATGAACTCGATGAGTTCCATGAAGAACTCGACGAGTTTGTCTCCCAGAATGCATATCTTCGTGCTTTTTGGCTGGAATTGGACTAGGAACGTTACCAAAAGTTGTTTTTGGACTTATAAAGTTGTTTTTGATGTGGTAATGTTCATGCTAATCCAATTTCAAAGATAATTGTCAATATATTCATGTTTTGTATTAGTTTAAAAGTTATGCTAATTACATGAAAAAGTTTGATGTGAATTATCTTTGTTCATATGAGTTGCTTAGATTAATAGATAAGTTAATTGATTATGTGTTTTCAATCCATTTTAATCTAAGAGATGATTTTAAAATGTGTTTGTGTAACTTGTCCTCAAGTTACATGAAAGGTCACATTCAAGTTTCTTAAAACTCATAAAGATGGCAAAGGTTACAAAATGAAGAGTCTTGTCCTCATTAAATGGTTTTATGACTCCATAACTTGTCCTCAAGTTATGGAGGTTCAAGAGTCACTTCATTAAGTAATAAAATGTGTAACCTTAATTAATTCCATAAGTTACAAAATAAAGAAAAGTTACATTCTTTTATTAGTTTAAAGTCTTCCATTACTTGTCCTCAAGTTATGGAACTTGAAGAGTCTTTTAATTAAAACTACTTTAAACACATATGTTATGGAATTAATTAGTTTTGAATAGTTTCAAATCTTGCCCTCAAGTTTTGGAATTTGAAAAGTTTTCACTTATGCATACTTTAATTCCAAGTTAGCCCTTAGAATTTTAAAAGTTAAAATTCAACACTTATACTTTATAATATTATAAGTTAATAATATATATATATATATATATATATATATATATATATATATATATATATATATATATATATATATATATATATATATAAGAGTAAAATCAGTCTTACCGTTAGTAGGCCTCATTCACGAAGCCGGTCTATACGGGGGGGGGGGGGGGGGGGGTATAAGGTTATTGCCTATAAAATGGCAGTTTAATGGGTGTCCACTCTCACCCACCGCTTCCTTGACCGGTGGAGGGTCGTTAGTCGAACGGGTAGGACAAGGACTAGAATTCTCCCTTGATTAAAAGTATTAATGATAAATACTAAGTAACTAAACCTTTTATAAATACCCAATCTTATTTACTTAGTAAAATGTGAATAAGGTGCTAATCCATGAAATTACACTTTGCACTTCGTTTAAGTCGGTTAGTGGAGCATGTGTGGTTAACCGGCACACTAACTCGTATTTAACAAGGTAGGCAAGGGGTAACTTAATGTTTATCATAGTATCGATGAAGCGTGTGTGGTTAACCGGCACATCGATTGAGGGGTAAACACTTAAGAGTACCAAGTAATTTGCATGGTTACTTCACACCTTGTTTTGTGATCCTTGGCATCCCAGTCACAAAACCTGAAGGGCACACTCGAGATTGAAACATGCCATTGAAAAGTTGAATGAATCTCAAAAGAATCCATGAGTTTCAAAACCAATTAAAACCTAATAATACATTTCATTTATCTTGGTGGAAATTGGTGAATCGTCATTCACCTACCTTCAAATATTTTATAGCTTGGACTACGACATCTCTCTTCCAAGTTATAAATGTATTGTGTTGGGTCCTAGCCATAATATTTCATATTGGGTGTTATATTAAGGACTTTAAATCAAATATCTTGAATATCTCCCAAAAGATGTCTGGTTTAGACATTTATGATCTTCCCAAATCTCTTGAAACAAGCTTTCCTAAATGAAGATGATGTCCCATGGAAATCATACTTCCTTCACCTCCTCCAATTATTCTCCCTAACCCACAAGTTCTTGAAAAGTTTAAGGTCACTCAAACCCTATTGGCAAGCAAAGGTCTATGTGTGATCACATCTTGGAGATGTAGTCACATATTGACAAGCCAGGAGAGTTGGGTGTCAAAGTCTAGAGGAAGTTGATGATCAATCACTTTCTAAGTTACATAGTGAGTTCCTTTGGGACTCCTATGAAACAGACTATGAAAAGACCCTTAATGATCTTATCTGTTTGCTAAGATCAACTTCCTAAAACTTTATGGACATTGACAATGATGACATTGGATATCTAGTAAAGCTCTCTCTTCCCAATGGAAAGGGATCGGCCATAGTCAAATCGGTTGACCAAATGGTAAAGAGAGAGGCTAAGTTTGTGATAGTCCCATGTACCATTACCAAAGGGTCCATTTGTTACAATTGCCTAAGGAAAGGGCACTGTTTGCAAAGCTGCCAAATTTACCTAAGGATGTTAAAGTCAATAAGTTTGACTCTACTTCAGGTAAAGTCCATTGTCTAACTCTATTAAGTTCCTACTTGGAGCTTCTTATTACATGATGTGACTGGGTCACATGTTGGTGGTTAAGAATTAAAGGAAAAGAGTAGAAACTTAAAAGAAGTATATGCAGATTCTGATCGGAAGATGGATTTCACTCGTTGGTTCGGTGATCATAATTTTTGGGTTGTTACTTAAGAGTTATGATAGATATTGCTTAGGAAAAGATAACAACAAGTTTTCATATGGATTGTAAGGATAAGTTTTTCCGCAAAGTTTTAAAATAAATGGAAATTTTTTGATTTTATTTATTTTATGTATCCTTACAATGGCGTTTGTGGAAAATTGTTGCTTATAAGATTCCATTGATAGCAATATTGGAAAGTGAATTTGATTCTTTCATTTGTGGTAATGTATAAATTTACCAAATAAGGAAAGATTCTCATCACCCAATGTTTCGATTAGATCGAGACTTGGAATCATGCAAGTTGTATAGCATGATGGATGAGAACTTTCGAGCATTGGAAAATTTAAGACTAAATACTTGTTCACATTGATGTGTGAGTCAAGTAAAGGACTAAGGGATCAAGTACACATTCTTGTGCACTGGTTAAGTTCACCACAAAAAATCGATAAGACTATTCGTCATAATTTACTATAGCTCAGTAAATATGGTTATACTTACAAGCTTAAGTGTAATTCTAAGACATTGGAAAAGGTTCCAATGTATGACAGAGCGAATAAGAAGAATCAACTTAGGCAGAAAGATAAAAGTTTCTAAAATCTGAAAAGATGGGAGAGTACTTTAGTATCATGTTTTAAGACCATATTAATGATTTTGAGACCTTATCACAATTCATCCTCTAGGTGGATTCTAATAGTTAAGAAGAGAAGTTATGAATTGTTGAAGTGGTTAAATCAAGAAGATGATTCATACTTCGTTCTAAAAACAATTCTTAGAGTTATACTCTAAAATTGTAACTTGAGTGACATGACTTTAAGAAGGTTTAAAACACTTGTCTAATGTAAGAGTAAAAATTTTCTACTCTTGTACATTTGAAATTGGTAAGTTGTGATGTTTTGGGTAAAACAAAGACCAACTAAGGCCAATTGTGTGAAGTGTTTGTCTTGATTAGAATCCACACTATCTCTTGAATATCTGACAAGAAAGTTTTATATGTCAAGAGGACAGTGGGAGTCTTAAAGGTCTTGAAAGTCTCAAGAACTAATCAAGAATAAAACCTGAACTTCTTTACTAGCACACGACTTAAGGTTTATAACCTATCGTGTTGACATATTCTGTGCCCATTCCAATTAAATTTGGCTTTGTATATGTGTTCTTAGAGTTCTAAATTGGTTGCACATCAACTTGGAAGCAATGGCGGGCCCTTGAGCTGCCATATGACAAGAAATTAAGACTGAGTTCAGTCCATATGAGTTTGGATTTGTCATTATCCTTGTCTTGTGACTATGGCTTTGACAATTCACATGGATAAGAACACATACACCATTAAATCTAAGTGTCATAAGGTTTCTCTCCGATTCATGAAAATGATGGTGAGAAAACACTTTCACTAAGTAGATTTTAGCTAGATAGTAATTGTGATATTTGCATTCTCAGAGTCGTTAGTGGAGCATGTGTGGTTAACCGGCACACTAACATGGACTTGTGAGAAGCGGCAAAGGTCTAAACAATCGAGACTATGATTACGACATCCCTTTTCATAGTTCTTAAAATTGTTTAGACACTCCTGTGAGCTATCTAAGATAAGGTGTATGATATTGATAAAGTTTTATCAAAGCAATCTAGTATCAGAAATTTGAACTTTGGTAAGAAAGACAATAAAGTATTGATTTCTAGAAGTCCAGCTGATTTCTGAGTACATGTCAAAGCTAGTGGGAGCATAAGTGTTATGCTAATAATCATCATGTTATTGGGAGCATGATAATTATGATAAAGGTTGCAAGTTAGCAATGTTAATTATAGAACACAAAAGGTTTCAATTGGGAAAAAGTTGTTTTTCTATAATTAAGGGAGAGGAAATTATACTTCATCTCAAATCTAAAAGCTTAGATTGAGGTTTTAATCGTATTTAGTCAAGGATATATATATATATATATATATATATATATATATATATATATATATATATATGAATTTCATGTTGGAATGGCTCAACATAAGGAAATTCTATATATGGGTCCATTATTTGCGTTCTAAAATTCGATTATGATTACGACATCCCTTTTCATAATTTGAATTATGAGAACTTGGCAAATTGAAATGGAAATATTATAGCAAAAGACTGGTTTAGTCTTTATGTGAGACATCATGAATCGTGTCCTATATGCTTCGGATATAGGATCGATTACATGTGCTATATTCATCCTTTCTAAAATTTTCCAAATGTCTGGGGCATTAAGAAGGGAAAAGGTCTAGAACTGGATATGACTAAAAGGATTAAACAATTGTTGAGGACAATCTAAGGTTTACCAAAGATTGGTTGCTCGAGGACAGTTGGAAGTATAATGTTAATTGTTAGAAGGACCATATTGACATATTCTGTAAGGAGGCAACTCTTGTTCAGAAGTGATAGTCAAAATGGAATATGGAAATGTTTCAAAGTTAGAAATTATTCAATCTGTGTAAGATTAGAAAACCTTAATGCAAGAAGGATGTTTCATGGATTTGATCTCCTTTGGAATGCTCTGTAATGTTTGTTGTCAAGTCTTTGTGACCTTGTGCATAATCATTACAAGAGGATCAATGCATATAAGTTTAGAATCTAACAGATTTCAGTAAATGGCATGAATTTGGAATTCTTGCATTTGCAGTAAGGATTTGGGACTGTGAAATGAGAATCATTGGAGTTATGTTCAGTTGGTCTATTTCGCAAAGTAAAGATCATAGACAAACATAGTATGCATACTTGGTGTGTGGCATGACTAGTGTTTAGAAAACATAGTGTAGATGCTTGGAGATTGGGACAAATATTGAGAATAAAGTTGATAGCCGAAACAGTATGCAATGAATAATGTGTAATCATATGGTAAAAAATAAAAGGTGTTTTATTTATATTCATAAGTTCTGAGACCATATTGGATTCAATTATTCTTGTGTTTCATTTTGCATGTTTTGACTTCCAAAATAACTAGGTCGTTCTTCCTGATTGACTAAGTTATTCAAACCATCCACAATCGGTCATATGTTGGAAGTAGATATGAATTAAGACTGTCTTGGGTTGGCTTGTAGAGGTCTAAGATGTTGGAAAAAGTGGTGCTACAACACTCATGAGTGCTCATAAGTTCTGAGTATTGGATTCAACCCGCGCTCATTGGAATCACTTCATGGATTTTATCACGAGTGATCATGAGACGATAATATCTTATATTATTCAAACCTAGAGATCTGATTTGTTAATATGAGTTGGTTTGTGACATCCCCATATTTCTCGGCCAAAAAAGACAGATTTAATTTATGCTTTTTAAAATAAAATCTGAGAAATCTTTTTAAAAGATGTTGCGGAATTGGTCCCCAAACAACATATGATAAAAGTTTATCAAAACCCTTCATTAAGAAGGTATATATTTTCCATATATATATATCAAAACCTCGGGATGTCATGTTCCGATACAGATCAAAAGCATAAACAAGACATTATAAGCCTTTCAACAGTTATTTACAACTACTGGCCTATAATCCAAAAATCTCTCATCGTCCTCCGACTATGCTCGGGGTCCACTACCTGTCATCATAAAAACTGAGTGGGTCAGGCTTGGGAGCCTGGTGAGCATATAGGGTTTTCAACCCACAATAATAATATACTTATTAATTTCACCAATCAACAATAACCCTGATTACCCATTCCCGTTGTCCTCACTTTACGTCCCTAAACACCTATCACAAGGGACCTAGCCTAAGGATTATCATCGGGATGGACACTACTGCTAAGGGGTTTCCTCAGCCATACATGTCCTTAAGGCAACCATGAGGGGGATGGAGTACGCCAATGAACATTTAATTCATCAACACCTACAAGTTGCGAACCTGCTAGTGTTCCACTGGACTATCTAGAAAGTCCGTGGTCGTCATCTATACTCCGCTAGATGACTACTACAACAACAACAACAACAACATCGAGGCCTCTCACCTTTTTAACACACATCAACTATTTCATCTACCCATGTTCTACCCAACATATTTTGTAGATGTAAAGCATATACAGTTTAAAACTTGTATAAAACATCAATTCAACAGTCACCTCAAATAAACAATTAACATATTTACACATAACACGTATTTCAAGGTAAATACTTCATATCTATGTGTAAATTGAAAGTAACTACACACTCACGTATTTTGGTGAAAATCGGGCAGCAAGTCGTTTCCTAAAACGATCGTTTCTAATAAAACCGGGAGTTTTATTGAGAAACCGGGCTCTGCAAAAGTCGGGCTTCAAAACCGAAAAGATAAATTTTCCGGGCTTCTCGGGCACTTCGTGGAGTATTCCGGGCTTTACAATCGATACCGGGGCTTTGTGGGATGTTTAGATGAAGAAAATATGAATAAAGGGGCTAAATATGGCAATTTCTTAAAAATATCCGAGAAGGCTCGCAGCCTTCTATTTATAGGGTTAAGCTTTTGATCAAACGGTCAGGAGGAAGCCACGCCTCGCAGATCCGAGGGCTCGCAGGGAAGGCTCGCACGTGGCTGCACATGGCTCGTACATGGTCTGCACATGCGAGGGGCTCGCTGGCGGCTTGTGATTGGACCGAGGTCTAGGGTCCGAAGTAGGGGGGTTCGTGGCATGCTGCGAGGGTTCGGACATGTGCTAAGAGGGTACGTGTCGCACCGCTATTGGACCACTTCGGATTAGGCCATGTGCTCGGATGAATCAGCAGCTCGAGTGACTCAGCAGCTCGGATGACTCAGCAGGACACGTGGCACTTTTTCAGCGAGGGTGACGTGGAATTTCGTGACTATGCGAATTTTCTCGATTCTCGCGCCAAAACTTCTAAAATCCATAACTTTTGCATACGAGCTCCGTTTTTGACGTTCTTTATATGCACGCGTAGCTAAAATTACGCTCTACAACTTCCGTTTAGACTTTGTTGGCTAATTTTGAATTTAAATTTTATATTATTATTTTTAACAGACCGGGACAGGAAATCCGTTAAAAATTCATAACTTCTTCCTCCGACGTCCGTTTTCGTCAGACTTTTTACTGTTGTGATCCTAATGACGAGACCTTCAATTCTCGTTTAGGTTTTGTCGGCTAAAAATCGCTCGATCTAAAATTCGAGTTTTTAGTTGTCTACTGCTAAGCTGAAACTTCGAAAAATCATAACTTCCTCATACGAAGTCAGATTTGGGCGTTCTTTTTATCGAACTTCTCGGTTTAACGAATACTACGACTTTATTTTACATTACTAAGGCTAAAAATTAGTTTATCAAAAACTCACTTTTTACGACATTCAGCACCGTGCCGGTTTTGTCGCGAAACTTCGACAGGTCATAACTTCTTCGTTATAACTCGGATTTATGTATTCTTTATATCCCCGAAATCCTTGTTTCGACCACTACAACTTTATGTAAAGATATCGGGCTTATCTCACACTTTAATTTTGACGCTTATTTTTATTCTTAATTAATTAAGCCCTAATAATTAAGCATAAAACACATAATTGACATAATATTCACATAATTCCTTTTCATTTCTTCAAAATGAGTTACAAAGGTTAACCTAGACTATCAACTCAATATAAATGCCTAGGCTAGAAACACGAGTGTTACAATTCTCTACCCCTTAGGATGATTCCGTCCCCGGAATCACGTATCACCAAACAACTGCGGGTAGCGACTCATCATGTCACTCTCCGTTTCCCAAGTGAGATTTGGTCCACTCGTATGTTTCCAGCGCACAAGCACTAAATCGACCATCTTGCGTCGTAACTTCATAGTCTTACGGTCAACGATTGCCTCAGGTTCTTCGATCAACCTCTTGTTTTCATCCAACCTTAACTCAGAAATCGGAATTATGTCGGGCACATCTCCCGTGAACTTTCTCAAATAACACACATGAAAGGTGTTATGAATACCCACTAGTTCTTCCGGTAACTCTAGCTTGTAAGCTTGATTTTTGATCCTCTGAAGAACTTTAAATGGTCCAATAAACCTTGGACTCAACTTCCCTCTCTTACCAAATCTTATAAGTCCCTTCCACGGTGAGAGTTTAAGTAAAACCGAATCTCCAACATCGAAGGATATCGGTTGTCTTTCTTATCAGCATAACTCTTTTGTCGATCTTGAGCAGCTAACATCCTTTCCCTTATCACTTTCAACTTTTCAGCAGTCTCATGGACTATTTCAGGTCCCATAAACTGCGTTCGACACTTCTCCCCATACAAAGCGTGATAAGGTGCCATCTTGATGCTCGAGTGGAAACTATTATTATAGGAGAATTCTACTAGAGGTAAGTGTTCATCCCAGTTACCTTGGAATTCTAGGGTACATGCTCTCAGCATATCCTCCAATGTTTGAATCGTTCGTTCACTCTGACCATCGATTTGTGGATGGTAAGTTGTACTCAAACACAACTTGGTACCCAATTCCTCTTGTAGACTCCTCCAAAACCTTGATGTAAAACGGCTATCACGATCGGACATAATCGTTAACGGAACACCGTGAAGCCTCATAATTTCCTTCACGTAAGAATTCGCAAGTTTATCCATAGACCATTTCTCTTTGGCTGCTATGAAATGCGCACTCTTAGTGAAGCGATCAACGACCACCTAAATCATGTCGTGACCGTTCCTTGTTCTGGGTAGTTTAGTCACAAAATCCATGGTGATGTCTTCCCATTTACCCATGGGTACGGGTAAAGGTTCTAAACTCCCATACGGGTTCTGATGTTGTGCCTTAACCCTAGCACAAGTTACACACTCGGCCACATACTTAGCAACATCGAGCTTCATCGTCGGCCACCAATAATAGGGCTTTAAATCCCTATACATTTTTGTACTGCTCGGATGAATCGAGTACATGGTCTTGTGAGCTTCTTCCATCAGAAGATCTTTTATTCCGCCCGTTTTAGGTACCCAAATCCTATCTTGGAATACCCTCAACCCTTGGTTGTTTGTACCGAATACTAACGTTTTGCCCAAACGTTCTTCCTTTCAGTCATTTTTCTCTAAAGCTTCCTCTTGAGCTTTCTTTATACTTTCCACAATTGTCGAGACAACTTCAATTCTCAACACTCTTGGCCTTTTCTTTTCAAGGTTCACCTTCTGACTGAGAGCATCGGCAACCACATTTGCTTTACCAGGGTGGTAAAGTATTTCACAGTCGTAGTCCTTGAGTAACTCTAGCCAGCGTCGTTGCCTCATGTTCAATTCCTTTTTATTAAAGAGATATTGGAGACTCTTATGATCAGTGAAAAGTTTACACTTTGTGCCATAAAGATAATGCCTCCATATCTTTAAGGCAAATACTACTGCTGCCAACTCCAGATCATGAGTGGGGTAGTTCTTTTCATGCTCCTTCAATTGCCTCGATGCATACGCGATCACTTTATCCCTTTGGTTCAGAACACAACCTAACCCAACTCCAGATGCATCGCTATAAACTGCGAAGTCATCAACTCCTTCAGGCAATGAAAGAATCGGTGCTTCACACAATCTCTTCTTCAACTTCTCAAAGGCTTCCTTATGCTTCTCATTCCAAGCATAAGTAGCTCCTTTGTGGGTCAAAGCTGTTAATGGAGTAGCAATTGAAGAAAAGCCTTGGATAAACCTTCAGTAATATCCAGCTAATCCTAAAAGGATTTGAATCTCCGTAGGACTTTTTGGTTGTTCCCACTTCATTACAGCTTCAATCTTTGCTGGGTCAACCATTATTCCTTCTTGGTTAACCATATGACCTAAAAATTGGAATTCTTGAATCCAAAATTCACATTTGGAGAACTTTGCATACAGCTTCTCCTTTTTTAGGACTTCTAGCACTTCACATAGATGCTTTTCATGTTCCTGCTTGCTTTTCGAATAAATCAAGATGTCGTCTATGAATACTATCATGGATTTATCTAAGAATGGTTTACAAACCCTATTCATCAAATCCATGAAAGCTGTTGGGGCATTTGTTAGTCCGAACGACATAACCAAAAATTCATAGTGTCCATATCTCGTTCTAAACGCAGTCTTTTCGATATCATGCTCTCTCACCTTTAGTTGATGGTATCCCGACCTAAGATCAATCTTCGAGAAATAGCTCGAACCCTGCAACTGGTCGAACATGTCATCGATCCTTGGCAACGGGTACTTGTTCTTTATCATCGCTTTGTTCAGCTCTCTGTAATCAATGCACATTCTCATGCTTCCGTCTTTCTTCTTTACAAATAACACAGGGGTTCCCCAGGGCGACGAACTAGGTCAAATGAAACCTTTGTCCATTAACTCCTGAAGTTGTGTCATAAGTTCTTTCATTTCGGTTGGTGCTAATCGATAAGGTGCTTTTGCTATCGGCGTCGTTCCTGGTAACAAGTCGATACGAAATTCTACTTGTCGATTAGGGGGCAATCCGGGAAGATCTTCGAGAAAGACTTCCGGATACTCACACACCACCGGAATATCCTGCACCTCCTTCTTTTCCATCTTAGCATCGATAACGAACGCTAGATATGATGTACATCCCTTTGCCAAACACTTTCTGGCTTTCATTAGGGAAATGATTTCATAATTTACTCTACGTTTGTCTCCATACACCATAAACGACTCTTTCCCTGGCGGGTTTACTTTTACTATCTTCTTTCTACATAGTATTTCTGCATCGTTGCCGCTAAGCCAATCCATTCCTAAAACTATGTCGAATCCATTTAACTCGATAGACAATAATTCCTCTTGGAACTTATTCCCATCCAAGTCAATGAGGATGTTTTTCATACGATGGCTAACAGGTACAAACTTGCCACTAGCAATCTTGACTATTATAGCATTAACTAGCATATCTACAGGCAAAGCTAGCTTTCTACCAAATTCATGCGATATAAAGGAGTAATTGGCTCCAGAATCAAACAAAATTTGGGCAGGCAATTCATTTACGAGAAAGGTACCTGAAGCAACATCGACTTCTTCTTTCGCAGCTTCGAGCGTCATCTGAAAGGCTCTCGCCTTCGGCTTTGGTGGTAGATTGGGTTTTGCTGCGTCCTTTTTCTTCGGGCAATCCCTCAAAATATGCCCTTCTTCATTGCACCCAAAACATACGTTCTTATTGAAGGTGCATTCATTGGCATAATGCCCAAGCTTTCCATATTTGTAACAAGTGACTTCCACGCTGCACTTCCCAGCATGTTTCTTCCTACACTTGTCACACCACTTAACTTCGCTTCCTCCTCCAAACTTTCTCGAACCAGTCTTCGAGAATTTGTTCTTTTTATTGGAACCTGAAGTTCCTTCAAACTTTCTCTTTTCGCCAACTTCAACCTTGCTGGCGGCTCTCCCTTTTATCATATCTTCAACAGACTTGGCTGCCCAGATAGCTGCCTCCAAAGTAAGTGTCTGACGTACTGGCACCGCGTACTCCCATGTAAGTCCCTTTGCATACCTGTCTATTTTTGCCAACTCATCTGGGACAATATGCAAAGCAAACTGTATTTTGTCTGTGAAGTTATTCGTATATTCGTCAACGGTCATACTCCCCTTCTGCAACGTTAGAAATTGGTGTTATAACTCAAGTACGTTTTGGGCCAAGCAGTACTTGCGCTTGAAGTGCACTAAGAACTCTGCCCAAGTTAATTGTAGTGGCTCATTAGGGCTTAGGGTTTTCCCCAAAGTGTTCCACCAACGAGCAGCACTACCCTTGAACTGACGTACTGCAAAGGTAGTTTGTAACTTGCCTTGGCAATCACAAGTCATGAAAGCCAACTCCATTTCCGAGATCCAGTCCATTACTCCGACAGGGTCTTCTTTTCCATTGAAGGTCGATGGCTTGCAAGTCATAAATTCCTTATACTTGCACCCATTTCTCTCCATTCTACCCTCGTGGTTATTCCTCCCAACCACAAGCGGTTCACTATGACCAACCGATCTACTGTTGTTCCCTTCTTCAGATTGATCGTCATTTAGTTCACGTTGTTCAACAGGAACTAAAGGTTCATCCCTGTCGTTCAGCAACATTTGCCTCAATTCCTCCCTCTGTTCAGCCAACATGGTCTGAATCATAGTTCGTACTCCAGCCATGGTGATGGGTTCGGGTGTAGCTCCTACTATAGGCACATGTTCCACCACTTGGGGTTGAGGTTCTTGGTTTCTGTTTGCATTTCCAGCTCCACTCCTAGTTTTTGCCATTACAATCTATATACCGAATAAGGCGAATTTAGGTCTTTATCCTTGTTAGACATGTCAATTCCCTTATCACTCCGAAACGTTTACATGTTAGTTCTAATCTCGTATTCATACGCTTAGAATCCTACACACATAAGGTTTCCAGATCCGGTCGGCAACAGACCATAGATCCGAACAAATAATGGCACACATGGCAAACACATAGCATTTAGCACATAAGGGCATTTTAGGCATCTTCCCTAAAATAAACTAGTGCTCGTGTCTAAAATATGGTAGACACTCATCTCACAATCATCACTTAGCATTCTAAGTTCAAGTCTAGAAATTCTACAATTTCTTAGTTCGCTTAAACTAATGCTCTGATACCAAATGTGACATCCCCATATTTCTCGGCCAGAAAAGACTGATTTAATTAATGCTTTTTAAAATAAAATCAGAGAAATCTTTTTAAAAGATGTTGCGGAATTGGTCCCCAAACAACATATGATAAAAGTTTATCAAAACCCTTCATTAAGAAGGTATATATTTTCCATATATATATATATATATATATATATATATATATATATATATATATATATATATATATATATATATATATATATATATATATATATATATATCAAAACCTCGGGATGTCATGTTCCAATACAGATCAAAAGCATAAACAAGACATTATAAGCCTTTCAACAGTTATTTACAACTACTGGCCTATAATCCAAAAATCTCTCGTCGTCCTCCGACTATGCTCGGGGTCCACTACCTGTAATCATAAAAACTGAGTGGGTCAGGCTTGGGAGCCTGGTGAGCATATAGGGTTTTCAACCCACAATAATAATATACTTATTAAGTTCACCAATCAACAATAACCCTGATTACCCATTCCCGTTGTCCTCACTTTACGTCCCTAAACACCTATCACAAAGGACCTAGCCTAAGGATTATCATCGGGATGGACACTACTGCTAAGGGGTTTCCTCAGCCATACATGTCCTTAAGGCAACGATGAGGGGGATGGAGTACGCCAATGAACATTTAATTCATCAACACCTACAAGTTGCGAACCTGCTAGTGTTCCACTGGACTATCTAGAAAGTCCGTGGTCGTCATCTATACTCCGCTAGATGACTACTACAACAACAACAACAACATCGAGGCCTCTCACCTTTTTAACACACATCAACTATTTCATCTACCCATGTTCTACCCAACATATTTTGTAGATAAAAAGCATATACAGTTTAAAACTTGTATAAAACATCAATTCAACAGTCACCTCAAATAAACAATTAACATATTTACACATAACACGTATTTCAAGGTAAATACTTCATATCTATGTGTAAATTGAAAGTAACTACACACTCACATATTTTGGTGAAAATCGGGCAGCAAGTCGTTTCCTAAAACGATCGTTTCTAATAAAACCGGGAGTTTTATTGAGAAACCGGGCTCTGCAAAAGTCGGGCTTCAAAACCGAAAAGATAAATTTTCCGGGCTTCTCGGGCACTTCGTGGAGTATTCCGGGCTTTACAATCGATACCGGGGCTTTGTGGGATGTTTAGATGAAGAAAATATGAATAAAGGGGCTAAATATGGCAATTTCTTAAAAATATCCGAGAAGGCTCGCAGCCTTCTATTTATAGGGTTAAGCTTTTGATCAAACGGTCAGGAGGAAGCCACGCGTAGCTAAAATTATGAGCTCCGTTTTTGACGTTCTTTATATGCACGCGTAGCTAAAATTATGCTCTACAACTTCCGTTTAGACTTCGTTGGCTAATTTTGAATTTAAATTTTATATTATTATTTTTAATAGACCGGGACAGGAAATCCGTTAAAAATTCATAACTTCTTCCTCCGACGTCCGTTTTCGTCAGACTTTTTACCGTTGTGATCCTAATGACGAGACCTTCAATTCTCGTTTAGGTTGTGTCGGCTAAAAATCGTTCGATCTAAAATTCGAGTTTTTAGCTGTCTACTACTAAGCTGAAACTTCGAAAAATCATAACTTCCTCATACGAAGTTAGATTTGGGCGTTCTTTTTATCGAACTTCTCGGTTTAACGAATACTACGACTTTATTTTACATTACTAAGGCTAAAATTAGTTTATCAAAAACTCACTTTTTACGACATTCAGCACCGTGCCGGTTTTGTCGCGAAACTTCGACAGGTCATAACTTCTTCGTTATAACTCGGATTTATGTATTCTTTATATCCCCGAAATCCTTGTTTCGACCACTACAACTTTATGTAAAGATATCGGGCTTATCTCACACTTTAATTTTGACGCTTATTTTTATTCTTAATTAATTAAGCCCTAATAATTAAGCATAAAACACATAATTGACATAATATTCACATAATTCCTTTTCATTTCTTCAAAATGAGTTACAAAGGTTAACCTAGACTATCAACTCAATATAAATGCCTAGGCTAGAAACACGAGTGTTACATGGTTATACATTGATTGCACGAAAACGCATTGGTAACTCGATGTTATAAAACATGCCTTTATGTATGATTCAACAAGTAGTTGAATAAGCCATATGAGTCGAAGTTTATCCATTCCTTTTACCTTCTGGATGAAAGCGATATTTGTGGACCCCTCGTAGATTTGGTGATGACAAATGTAAGTGCTCGACTGGGCCTGGACTGATTTGATTTGTTCAATTAGTCAGTCGTCATAAATCGGAAATCGGGAAACAACAAATGGACAGAGAGAATGATTATCATCCATGTATCAGTCCATATGATATCTAGAATGGAGGAATATATGATCCCTTATCTAATGGACAAGTCATTGACAAAGGTCAGAGATCATCGGCAACGTCAGAGTTCGACAGAAGCTTTTGAGAGCTACGATTTCTAGTCATTTCTTGAAGTCATACTTGCAATAATAGTTTTAGACTTATCCAAGTGGGAGACTGTTGGATTAATGTTTAAGTCCATAACTATAATTGGTAAGACTTGACCCGAACCGGCATGGTCCATTTGGGTTGCATGGCATCATGCATTTTGATAGACTATAATGAGAGAAATAACACTTAAGGTTTGTTAATATATTATAAGTTCTAATATATTAATAAGATTATTTAATTAGTATTGATCAAGAATTAATCTAGGGTTAATTAAGTGATCAAAAGAAGACTAATTAAATATATGGGTTGATTGTGTAAATCATCCATACTCGTATAGTGGGCTAATGCTTCATGGATTGTCAAGTTGGGCTAAAACCCATAAGATGCTCCATTGGTGCTCCATGGTATATTTGAAGCCATAGATCCAAGGAAATGGAAAGCCATGACAATTAGGGTTCACCCTAATTGTCACTAACTATATAAGCATCTTATTGTTGACAAAATCGACACTAGAGTGTATGTGAAAGGGCTAGCCGATTTTTATGAAGTGTGGATTTCTCTCTAATCTATTCCAAGTGTATTTGGTGTTGTGTGAACCATTTGAGGTGTCACACTTGGGGCACTAGGCACTCAAGCTTCATGAAAACATTCTACGTCAAAGAGGTATGTAATTCTAACTTGATATATTCATATGAATCAATGTTATTATGCTAGTTAGGATGAATACCTTGGAAAGTTCATATTTGCATGTATAATAGAGAAAAAATAGATCCAAGGTATTTAGGGTTGCATGTACACTTAGGAGTGTTATAATGCTTAAAACCCAACAGTGGTATCAGAGCCAACAGTGGTATAAAGGAGCTTCGCACAATCTCGATCTCTATCTACGCACATACTGTTGGATTAATGTCTAAGTCCATAACTATAATTGGTAAGACTTGACCCGACCCGGCTGGTCCATTTGGGTTGCATGGCATCATGCATTTGAATAGATTATAATGAGATAAATAACACTTAAGGTTTGTTAATATATTATAAGTTCTAATATATTAATAAGATTATTTAATTAGTATTGATCAAGAATTAATCTAGGATCAATTAAGTGATCAAAAGAAGACTAATTAAATATATGGGTTAATTGTGTAAATCATCCATACTCGTATAGTGGGCTAATGCTTCATGGATTGTCAAGTTGGGATAAAACCCACAAGATGATCCATGGGTGCTCCATGGTATATTTGAACCCATGGATCCAAGGAAATGGAAAGCCATGACAATTAGGGTTCACCCTAATTGTCACTAACTATATAAGCATCTTATTATTGACAAAATCGGCACTAGAGTATATGTGAAAGGGCTAGCCGATTTTTATGAAGTGTGGATTTCTCTCTAATCTATTCCAAGTGTATTTAGTGTTGTGTGAACCATTTGAGGTGTCACACTTGGGGCACTAGGCATTCAAGCTTCATGAAGACATTCTACATCAAAGAGGTATGTAATTCTAACTTGATATATTCAAATGAATCAATGTTATTATGCTAGTTAGGATGAATACCTTGGAAAGTTCATATTTGCATGTATAGCATAGAAAACATAGATCCAAGGTATTTAGGGTTGCATGTACACGTAGGAGTGTTAGAATGCTCAAAACCCAACACATACATGTATATATCATTAGATTGCTCAATTTCTTACGGTGCATCCCAATGATTAGTCGTTAAAAACGTTTAAATCCAAAAAGAATTTCTAGAGAGAGAATTAGAGAAAGAAGAGTGGAGGGTGTTGAATGAATATACATGCGAGAGAGAGAAAAAGAAAGAGAGAGAGAGAGAGAGAGAGAGAGAGAGAGACAAAGAGGGAGAGAGAGAGAGAGAGAGAGAGAGAGAGATTTGACGTTCATAACCTTTTAAGCTTTTAGTTCCAATAACATCCCTGCATCAAAGAAATCAAGATACCCCCTGTGTATTTTTTTTTTCATTTATTTACAAAACTGCCATAAAGGATCTCAACCCTTTATTTTTTTTTAATCTTATGGTATAGAATTAGTTCTCGGGTTCTCGGGAAACTATGAGTTCTCAAATGATCTTTCCTCTCTCTCTCTCTCTCTCTCTCTCTATATATATATATATATATATATATATATATATATATATATATATATATATACACACACACACACACACACACACACACACACTAGATGTGTACCCGAGCAAAACAGCGACGATAAATAGTTTTTTTGGTGAACAATTTTCTTACGGGAAAATATTTATTAGATTTTGATATTAGTTATTATGTAATAAGAAAGATTACCACTTCTAATTAAAATATTTATGTTTAGAACTTATATTTATATTGTATGTTTATACATTTGATGTAAATTAATTATTATCGGTGTCTAGTTTAAAAATGTAAATTAACTTATATTGATGAATTTTATATTTTAAAATTGTTATTTTGCTCCAAATTATTTTTTAAATAACCCTCCTTAATTCAAGTATTCAAAATTTTGGCAATTATTAATGATTTTGTTATGCATAATCGATTTCTATAAATAGTTTTGTATCTTGTACCTCTTAAAATTCAAGATATGAATAATATAATTATATATATATATATATATATATATATATATATATATATATATATATATATATATATATATATATATAGGGGAGGTACAGTTAATAAAAAAAAGTTGAGAACGAAGAAATGAATATGAGTCATTCATTTCAAATCTGCCGCTTAGACGCTCCAGAGTACCAGTCTGACGGAACAGATCATATTCATATATGAATACGTATATTCATATATGAATAAGTACCACGGAAGTGATTATTCATATATGAATATAATGGCAGTAGGTTGTGGCGGAGGTGACGGTGGTTGGTTGTGGAGTGGTGGTGGCAGTGGTGGTTGGTGGCGGATGGGAGGTGGTGTATTCTTATATGAATAGACTTATATTTATATTTATATATGAATATTGCTCATCTTCCGTTGGCTTCATATGTCGGAGTGTTTTGCAGCAATAATAAATGATTGGTTAAGAATATATAATTCCCCAATTCTCAACTTTTTTTTATTTTCTCAATTGAACTCACATATATATATATATATATATATATATATATATATATATATATATATATATAAGTTTCCAAAATATCATATTTTCTCAAATACTATTATTCTAATAATTTTAATATTTTTATAATCATTAATGAAAAGAATGGGATACCTACCTGTATTCTATTTTCCAAGAAATACATGATATCTGAATTTTGAAGCACTAACTGGAACACAAACAATGTGAGGGAATGACGCAAGAGGGAATGATTCAAGAGGGAATGTACTGAAATGAACAATTGGTAGTAGCCATTTCATCTCTCGAATGATAGTGAAGGGGATTACGACAAACGAAATGATACTATCGGGTGTTCCTTCAGTCGTTCCCTCGTGTCATTTGTGTTTCCGATTAGTGTTTTAGAATTCATATATCACATATTCCTAGAAAACAAAAGAGGGGTATATGGGTATTCCAATTTTTTCTATAATATAAAGATGTTAAATTATAATAAATGATTATAAAAATGTTCGTGATATTAAAAAAAGATAGGATTCAGGTAAATATAATATTCTGGAAACTTATTTAGGGTATATATAATATTTAGAAATTAGATTGTGAATATGATATTCTGCTCTCTCTCTCTCTGTCTATATATATATATATATATATATATATATATATATATATATATATGTATATATATATATATATATATATATAGCAGAATATGGTTAAAGTACTTTTCATTGAGATCGACTCTTACAACGACATCCGATTTTGATGTTCTCCACAATTTTGATCCACTAGATTGCAAAGACGAATATGGTTAAAGGACCCAATTTGGCCCCTTACGACAAACGTGCAAGGCTTATTGATATGAAAAATTTTTCCTTTTGTTTTTTTATAAGTTTCAAGTGTTGCACTCAAAATGTAGAAAACATTTTTGTTATGATATCAACCTTGGAATTAACATCGTCACCTGTTGGTTCTAGTTGAGAAGAGTCCTGTAATCACATCAAGAAGTGATAATTGATGGGTTTTATACATAGCAAACAATCATATGTCATATGTGTGCATGCAACCCTAATTGTTGGATCTATGTTTTCTCTATTTGACATACAAGCATTGAACACAAATCTAGAAACCCTAGGAGGCAAGTACTAATTTCAAATCAACATAAAATAGGGTTGAGATACATACCTTGATTTGTTATTTGTAAAAACAAAGAATCCTTGAAGATCTTGTACTCTTGAGAGCAAGTGCCTTAATGTGACACCTCTAATGGATTACAAACACTCTATGCAAGAGGGTGAGAGGAGAGATGAGGAGAAGGCACAAGATTTCGACTCAACTAGGGTTTTGATAGCATGGGACAAAATCATGAAGTTTAGGGCTCTATTGATAGCTGAGAAGGAGAACTAAGCATTCCTTATAAGGGGTGTGGATACCTTCCCTATCACAACGCGTTTTAAAGCCGTGAGGGCAGCAGATCCCATAAGAACTCTGCAGTTAAGCGTGCTCGGGCGGGAGTAGTACCAGGATGGGTGACCCCCTGGGAAGTCCTCGTGCCGAGTGGCCCAAAGCGGACAATATTGTGATACGTGCCAAAGGGGGATGTTATAATATATTATTTACATAACATATTAATAAATCATTTTATGCACCAATTTATTATTCCAAATATTAAATTCAACCTCTCTCTCGAAAAGTCATCCTATCAAGTTGCTAGAGTGAAGGCAACCCAAAAGGACTGTACTACTATCAATTCAAATATATATACCAATTATAGTTGTGAGCTTAGATACCTAATCCAAAAATCCACCACTTGGATAAGTCTAATAACTATAATTACAAGTATAACTTCAAAAATTGACCAACACATTGTAGCTCTCAAAAGCCGTTGTCGAACTCTGTCCTAGTCAGTTATGTGTCCTAAGATAAGGGATCATATAATACTCCGTTTTTGAAGATATCATGTGGAAAAATAACATGGAATAGAATCATTCTCATTGTCCAACATTTTGTTTCCCGATTTCTGATTTATAATGACAAAGAACTTAATTAAACACATCAATTTAGTCCTGACCGGGCCCGACACATAAGTCAACACCAAATCATCGAGGGGCCCAAGATAACGATTTTTCCCCTTAGGGAAAAGGGAACAAATAAACGTTGACTTATATGATTGTACTATTTACTCATCAAATCATGCACAACAATACATTTTATAACATCAAGTTACTGATGCGTTTACGCATTATCAATGCACAACCAACTCGTAAACAACAACTCATATATCTCGATTTAAAGATTATATGATATTATCGTCTCATAATTACTCATGATAAATTTATGAAGTAATTCTATGAGCATGGATAATTTGAATCATCTAATTATCCGGGGAGTAAAACATGCAAAAGTGAAACACAAGGATAAACAATTGACAAAAGATAGTAAATAGTACTTATAAACAAATCTCCGTTTATTTAATCTTTAAATGTCAATTACATTTATTTGTTACAAGTTTCTAAGTATATATCTAATCACTAAAACTAATATCATCTTTCAGACCAATGCTCCTCGCATAATGAACATGCTTAACCATACTCAGACCCTTTTGTGAGAGGATCTGTAGGATTCTCTTCTGACGATACCCTCTTAACGACGAGGAGTCCTTCTTCTACCCGATGTTTGATGAAATGGTATTTTCTATCAATATGTCTAGATCTGCCATGATCCCTCGGTTCCTTAGTTAAGCAACCGCTCCTTCATTATCGTAGAAAATCTCCATAGGCTCTTTTATAGCTGGCACTACTATAAGATATCTGATGAAGTTTTTCAAACAAATAGCCTCTTTCGATGATTCGCTTGCTACAATGTACTCTGATTCACAGGTAGAATCAGCCACCATCTCTTGCTTGGAACTTTTCCAAGTCACAGCTCCTCCATTAAAGGTAAACACCCAGCCTGACAGAGAACGAAAGTTGTCTCTGTCGGTCTGAAAGTTGGCATCACTATACCCTGTAACTCTTAAGTCATCACTGTCGCCAAGCACACAGACTCAAATCTTATTATAGGAGTGCTCATGAATACTGCAGCAAACTTTGCTATGTCTAAATGCTTTAGACAATCTACAGTTAGATTCATGACAATCTTGCCTCAATACCTACTTCCAAAGTATGATCGATTGTGGATGGTTTGAATAATCTTATTATTCGGGAATTCTAAACATGCGAAGTGAAACACAAGAATAATCGGATCCAATATGGTCTCAAAACTTTTGAATATAAATAAAACACTATTTATTTAATCACCATATTGATTACATATTATTCATTGTATGATGTTTTGATTAATCAACTTAATAATTGAATTAAAACAATAGTTATCCCATGCTCCAAGCATGCACACTATGTTTACTGGTCCTTACTTTGTGAGTAGATCAGTTGAAAACACTTCAATGATGCTCAATTCACAATTCCAAATCCTTAGTGTAAGAACAACTAATTCTTACCACTATCATGCAATGATTCTTTTGTAATGTCGAGGTACAAAAGTCACAAAGACTTTGCCAACGATATTACAAAGTATTCCTTTTGAGATTGATAACAAAACAATTCCAAGGATAGGAAGTCTCAAATTCCAAGTACATTCCTTTGAACATCCTTCTTGCATGAATAGAGTCTTAATATCCATCTCCCATTATGGAAACATTTCCATATATGTCATATGACAACTCATTATAAATAGAATCCTATCTATTCATAATAATGTCAATATGGTCCATCTTTCTATACTTCCAACTACAAGCGATCAATCCTTAGCGAACCTTAGATCGTCCTTGACAGTTGTTTAACCATTTTAGTCATATTCGGTTCTAGTCCTTTCTCCCTCTTAATGCCCTAGGCATTTGGAAAATGAGAACACGTGAATATTATAGCATATGAAATTGATCCTAACTCTGAAGCATATGGGACATGATTCATAATGTCTTACATAAAGACATGATACTTGACCAGTCTTTTGCTATAATATTTCCATATATAGAATTTCTAATGTTGGAATATTTCAACATGGTATTCATATATATCCTTGACTAAGTCTGATTAATACTTGAATCTAAACTTTTAGATTCGAAATAAAGTACAAGTATCCTCTCCCTTACTATAGCGAAACAACTTTTCAAATCAATTGGACTTCTAGAAATCAATACTTATTGACTTTCTTACAAAACTTTAGATTTTTGATACAAGATGCTTCGATAAGCCTTTATCTAAGCTCATACACCTTTTATAAGAAAGCTCATATGTGTGTCTAAACTATTTCAGAACTTACGACAGTAAGTCCCGAATGTTCAAACTATTTGCCATTTCTCACAATTCGAACTATGAAGAGGGATGTCGTAATCATAATCGAACTTGAGAACACAATTAACACAACTGCTATTTTCTCAAAATCTACTTAGTGGAAGCGTTTCCTCACTATCATTTTCATGAAGTGGAGAGAAACCATATGTCACTTAGATTTAATGGTGTATGTGTTCCTATCCATGCGAAAATGTTATTTCCAACCATTATCATAAGACAAGGTTTATGACAAAATCAAACTCATATGGACGAAACTTACTCAATCTTAATTTCTTGCCACTTGGTAGCGCAAGGGCCTACCATGTCTTCCAATTTGTTGAGTAGCTCACCATTACGGGTTAATGCCTTATGCAATCAATTGAGAACTCATAGAACTCACAAGCATAGTCAACTTTAACTGGAATGAGCACAGAAACACGAATGTGTCAACACGATAGGCTAAAAATGTGACAACCGAAAATTTTCTTTTCTGTCCAACCCTTCACTTCATTAGAAGTCAGATCAGTTTCTGTTAATCTTCAAGCTTTTTGGAAAAAGTTTGAGCATTTTAGGATTAGCACTTTAGGAGAAATCAGGAGAGAGGATTCCCTAGGATTTATTGTGCATCTCTAAGGTTCCAAAAACTCCAAGAGCTTGGAGTTTATGGCCCAAATGGTATTTGGACCGTAAACCATAGTGGTATAAATATGGCACTTAGCCATTTTTCACACTTTTTCACTTTTCAAGATCCACACTCAATTCTCTCTCAAGTAGCATCCGATTTTCCCCCTAGATCTTCAAGTTGTAAGTATTTCTAGCCCTATTACGTTGATATATTACTTAATCTAGTGATCTAGCACACTTCTATCAGTGAAATCATTCTAAAAGTGTAGATCTTCAAGTTTCACCAAGAACACCAAGAACACACACTAGTGTTCATGGCCTTTTAGTACCATTTCAAGCCTCTATCTTGTAAGTACTTCTATCCTAGAGTATCTTAAGGCTTCTTATACTTCCATATGTCAAGAAAACACCCAAGAAAGTGAAGAACAAAGGTGTTTACGGTCCAAGATGTTCTTGGACTGTAAACCCTAAAAAGTGTACCAAAGTGGCCCTAGTCCATTCTCAAGCTTTGGAAACCAGTTTAGACCCCTTCCTTGATGTGTTTAGGACTTGAAAACGTCAAAGGACCTTAGATCATATGTGTTTACGACCGTAAACACATGGAATATTGGTCCATGGGCCGTAAACTACATATAGGAGTGTTTTGTTGCCCCAAACACTTCCATGGACTTATGCTTCAAGTAGAATTGCTTCTAATGGCTTGTAGAGCTTCAAATCAACAAATGGTCAAAAGAACATGAGTTTATGGTTGTAAAATCATGTGTTTACGGCCGTAAACCCATGGGGTTATGGTCACAATAGCAAGGTCCTATAGCCCTTAGATACAATCCATAAGACATATATCTAATCTTGGTTAATTAGTTGTTTAAAGACTAATTATATATATATATATATATGTGTGTGTGTGTGTGTTAATATATGTTAATTAGGATCAGTGTGTGTGCTCAAGTCTTCGATTGACACTTAGCATCCTATTCAGTCTGTTCATCCCAACCACTTGCTACAGGTGAGTTCATACCCCTAAATCAATGTTATAAATGCTTTTATGAGGGGGTGGATACAAGTTGAATCATGCTAGTTATTATATCAATCTCATGTGATTAATAATTAGCATACAAAAGGATTGACTACTCTTTTAACTGTTTTACCAGACAGGATACTTCAAATGGCTTTCCAAAACATTTTTACTTGTTTAAAACTCTTATTCAAACTATCTTACATACTGAAGGTTTCTTTTCAAACTCTGTTACAATTGTGTTTCAAAACAAAAGGTTTCCTTATACTTTAAACTGTTCTTATCAAACAAACTGTTTTCAAATCGTTTTACAAACTGACATCAAGTCATCTTTTCCTAGTTATAAAACTTTTCAAAGGTTTTACAAGACTTCTTTTATACTTTTATATTGTCAATTCCCTGCCTATATATGTATAATTATATAAGTAATGTTTAAAGGACTTAGGAAGGCTAGCTCGTTTTACCTCCTTTTCCTCGTTGTGATGTGGCTTTAGGGCATCGGTTATCCGTCTGAAGGTCGTCTAAATATTAGTTGTATATTATGTATACATATATAGACATAAAAGTTCTATCAGTTAATTCAATACCCTTGGGTAGCAAGGGTATACGTTCATGTTCATACGTACAGGTCATATTGCTAGTAAACTACGATAGGCGTAGTTTAGGAAGTTACTAATACTATTACTAGAACGAAGAATCATACAATGAGTCAGTTCATTCATGAGTCAATACTTGCGAGATAGAGTGGGAACACACATTACAGCTAGTACACACAGTACATTTCAATACTTGCTAGATAGAGAGAGAACACACATTACAGCTAGTACACGCAGAACATTACAATACATACAGGCTAGACAGAGGGAGAACATACAATACAGCTAGCACATTCATTACATATACATCCATGCAGTTATGCGAGCCACTAAACGGAGCATGCCACTTCCTGCCATGGCCGTTTATGTATTCAGAATCTCCTTAGTTGGGGAGCGTATGAGTTTGCGTATAGATCTATGCTGGATTGACTATCCTACACCCTGTTGCTCGCTACAGTGGGGCTTGCAAGTCTACGGGTGCCAAATGTCATTTTCTTACGGCGTCTTACATCTTCGTTTTACTAGAGTCGGTAGCAGGATACAGGCCGATCACATGGTACTTTAAATTCCAATAGATTTAAGGTAGTTAGTACGGTTGCAGTTATTTGATACTACACTATAGTACTATTTCATTTTCCCATTACATTCACTTCGTGAAAATCCACAAGATGCACGGTAATGTAAAAGCTATATTTTTGGTTAATGATAGTCGGATTTGGGAAAATACATACTCTTACAAGAGACACACACAGATACTAGATGCCTTGGTAGAAGACTACTTTTAGTACGAAACATAGGGTTTTCTAGGAGGTTCAAAACTTTTACATACTTACACTTCACATACTTGCAAATACTATCTTACAAATTCAGACACTAAAATACTTATCATCTCACCAGCTTTAAAGCTGATACTCGCTTTCAAAATAACTTGTATTCTCAGGTCAACAGTAGACAGGTACCGATGCAAGTTTTAGAGAATATGGAGCTCGTTCAAGACTCATCTTTCATTTTGATTTATACTTTAGCGTCTATTAGACATATCCGAACACTTGTATTAAAATTATATTATTAATGCAATGGATGATGTTGTTGCTTGTTTACTACTATTCATTTTTGTGATAATGTACATGACGTCTTCCGCCCCAGAACGTTTCCACCGTTCATGGTTTTGGGGTGTGACAACAAACCTCAAGTCGTGTGCTAGTGATAAACGATAGGTTTATTGATTAGTTCTTGAAGCTTTTCAAGGTCTTTAAGACTCCCACTGACCTCTTGACATATACGATTCTCTTTTCAAGAAACTTCCGTGACAAACAAATATTCAAGAGTTATTGCAGTTTCTTATCAAGAATGACACTTCATATAATTGGTCTCAGTTGGTCTTTGTCTTATCCAAGACATCACAACTACTAATCGCAAATGTGCATGAGTAAGAAAACTTTTCTACTCCACATTTTATGATGTGTTATAAACCTACTTGGAATATGTCACTCATAACTCTAAAGCTCGATTTTGGAACAAAGTATGATTCACCATTTTGATTTAACCATTTCAACAATTCTTGATTCCTCTTCTTAGCCATACAAATGCACTAAGGTGTCCTTAGAGGATCAATTATGATATGGTTTTAAGAATCATTAAGATGATCATAAAATATGATACTAAAGTACTCTCCTTTCCTTTCAAAATGGAGAAACTTTTATCTTTCTACCTAATTGATCCTTCTTATTCTTTCTGCTATACATTGAAACTTTTCCGTTGATTCAGAACTACACTTAATCTTATAAGTATAACCATATTTACTAAGATTTTAGTAAATCATGACGAATAGTCTGATCGTTCTTTATGGTGGACCTGATCCAATACACAACCATGTGTAACGATCCCCTAGTCCTTCACTTGACTCACATACACATGTGAACAAGGAATTAGTCTTAATTTCCCAAAGATGAAGGTTCTCATTTATCATACAATACAAATTGCATGATTCCAAGTTTCTGTCCAATTGAAACTTGGGTGATGAGAATCTTTCCTTATTTGGTAAATTCTCGACACTACCACAAACAAGAGAATCAAATCCATTTTCAACGTTGCTAACAACAGAAACATACAAACATCAATTTTCACAAATGCCATTGCAAGGAGATATAAATATAAGATAAAATCAAAATTTTAATTATTTATAAAATACGGAAAACTTTTCCTTACAATGCAAGTACATATGAAACCTATGTTGCTACATATTTCTAAGCAATCTATCATAACTCTTAAGTAGCAGCTCACAATTATGATCATCAAATCATGCCATCAAAATCCATCTCTTCGCGATTAGACTCAGTTTGCTCTTTCTTTAAGCTTCCTTTCTATTCTTCACTCCTACAACACATCAAAATGTAATCATATCACATCATGTATTAAGAATCTAGAAATGGGAACTTAATAGAGTTAGATAGTGGACTTACCTGAAGTAGAGTCAAACACTTTGACTTTACCATCCTTGTGGTCTTTCAGGTAAATATGGCAGCTTCACAACCAATGCCCCTTCTCTTGGCAGTAGAAACAAACAAATTCTTTTGGAATGGTACACAAGGAAATCTCAAACTTAGCCTTTCTCTTTACCATTTGGTCAAATGGCTTGACCATGGCCGATCCCTTTCCGTTGGGAAGAGAAGACTTTTTTGGACTTCCAATGTTGCCATTGCCAATGTCCATGGAAGTTTGGGAAGTAGATCTTCAAACAAAATTTGCATTACCAGTGCACCAAATTATTACTGATTCAGCAGCAATTAGCAAATAGGTGAGATCAATATGGGTCACGTCACGGTTTGTCATATAGTAGTCTTTAACAAACTGACTATACGACTCGGGAAGTGACTGAAGAACCAAGTCAACAACCAACTTCCTTGACACAACGACTCCTAACATTCCCAACCTGTCAATGTGTGACTTCATCTCCTATACATGTGCACACACAGACCTTCCATCTTGGTGTTTGCTAGCCAATAGGGTTTGAGTGACCTTGCACTTTTCAAGTCTTCGAACACGTGGGTTAGGGAGTACTATTGGAGGGGTGGAGAAAGTGAAGTATGATTTCTGGGAACATCATCTTCATGAAGAAAGCTTTTTCCACAAGATTCGAGAAGACCATAGTTGTCTGACCTAGACATCTACTAAGGAGAAATTCAAGTTTAGTTGATTTAAGTTCTTAATTTAACACCCAAATGAAATATTAAGGCTAGGACCCAACACAATAATTTACAATTCGGAAGAGGGATGCCGTAATCCAATTGAAAACTATTTATTGGTAGGTTAATGACGATTTACCAATTCCACCACGAAAACAAAATTTTAAACAAATTAAGTTTTAAATGAAACTCCAAGATCTTTTGAGATTCATTGAACTTTTCAATGGCATGTTTAATCTCAATTATGCTGTTCAAGTTTGTGACTGGGATACCGACGATCACAAACAAGTTGTGAATAACCATGCAAATATACTTGGTACTCTCGATGTCATTTATCACATAATCAATGTGCCGGTTAACAACACATGCTCCATTGATCTATGAAAAACATCAAGCTACCCTTTGCCACCCTTGTTAGTCCAAGTTAATGTGCCGGTTAACCACACACGCTCCAGTAATGACTTGCCAAAGCGCAAAGTGCAATTTCATGGAATAACATCATTTTCACATTTTTCCAAAAGTAACTAAGATTTGGAATTTTATAAAACATTTAGTTACCTTATAATTATCATTATAATTTTAATGAGAATTAATGTCCTATCCTACCATTCGGCTAACGACCCTCCACCAGTCAAAGAAGCGGTGGGTGAGAGTGGACACCCGTTAAACCGCCATTTTATAAGCAGTATCCTGATACCCCCCCCCCCCCCTTATAGACCGACTTCGTGAATGAGGCCTACTAACGGTAAGATTGACTTGTCTTATACATATATATAATTATTAAACTTATAATTTTATATAGTATAAGGGTGTATTTTATACTTTTAAAATACTAGGTGGTTTAATATATTAATAAATTATACTCTTAATTTAATTAACTTTAAACCATATGATTATGAATGTATTAATTCTCTTTTAATTAAACACTTTAATCAATTTAATAAAGTCGATAATGTGTAATTGAACTATTCAAAGCATCAAGTTTATAAAAATTAAAAATTAAAAACTATTTAATTAAATTTTAAGTTATGAACCCAAGAGTTGCACCCTTTTGAAAACTTTTCAATGTTCCATAAATGAGACTTTCCATTTTTCAAAACTTGAGGGCAAGTTTTGTAACTCTTGAAAAACCTTTGAGTTTCAAACTTGATGACAAGATTTGCAACTCCATAAAAACTTTTGGGTTCCAAAACTTGATGGCAAGTTTTGTAAGTCCTAAAAACATTTTGATCAAATTTTAAAACCAATAAAATAATCATAATTTTATCTTTTACAGATTTGACATAATGCAACTCTTATAGCAAGATAACTCTAAACCAAAATATTACAAACAATTAGCATATCATATAAACTAGTAATAATTTCAGGATTTGACAATTTATCTTTTAATTGGATGGGATGATCATTACCATATCAGAAAAAATAGATTTTATGACACAAAACAACTTAAGGTAATGATCCAAATCCAAATCTGGCCAAAAAACCCAAAAATCTGCCAACAAACTACTGAACTCGTCGAGTCGGATAATGGACTTGTCGAGTTCATGAGTGGACTCGCTGAGTTCACCCTGGCAGATTACAAAATTTCATTTTTTTTTCCAGCTTTGATCAATTAGCCATGCATCAAATATAACAGAAAACAACCCATATATCTGATACCACTGTTGGGTTTTATGTACTATAACACTCCTATGGTGCACATACAACCCTAATGCTTTAGATTTAAATTTTCTCTAGATATACATGCAACAAAAAAAAATATTCAAAGCATGAAGCCTACAACTAGCATGCAATTTGATATCTGAATCATAAAACTAGTAGGAAGATTACCTTTTTGTTGTAGCTTGTTGTATTTGGCCTTTAAGAGCTTAGCACCTCAAGTGTGATTCCTCTAATAATCACAAACACCACCAACAATTTGGATGACTTGAGAGAGAGGTTCCAATGCACTAAAATCAGCTATAGTATCTGTAAGATAACTAGTGTCAATTTTAGGCTAAGGGGTGTCATATATAGTGTAAGAATCCAAGAGTCATGGGTAAACCCTAATCCATACACTTGGGTTATGATCTATATCTCATGTGGGCTAACTTTTCATGGATACTTACATAGACTTATCCCATCATGGATCAACATCCCAAACATATATATATATATATATATATATATATATATATATATATATATATATATATATCATTGATTTACATAATTAGTCCTCGTTAATTTAATTAGTCTCTTTTGATCATTAAATTAATTCCAAATTAACTCTTGATCAATACTAATTAAATAACATGATTTCATATTAATATATTATACTTATAATATATTAATAAATCATAAATAACCTCTTTCTCAAATGTCCATCCTATCAGATTGTTCTGGTGAAGGCAACCCAAAAGGACCATGCTACTCTCGGGTCAAACATACCAATTATAGTTATGGGCTTAGACACCTAATCCAATAGTAGTGACTCGTTAATAGGTTCATCAGGAATTTCTTCCTCAGGTTGAGCGCTAGTGTTAGAGGTTCCTTCATCGCTTAGCTCTTGAATTTCTTCAATATCAATTGTACTCCCACTATCCTCCTTGCATATGAGTTCTCTCTCACGAAAGACTCCCCTTCGTTCTACGAATACCATGTTTTCAGTAGGTCTGTAGAACAAGTATCCGAAGGATTTCAGTGGGTATCCAATGAAAATACATCGCTCACTTCAAGGTTCAAGCTTGTCGTGAGTCTCTTGTCTAATGAAAGCTTTACAACCCCAAACCTTAATATGTGCCAACGAGGGAACCTTCCCTGTCTACATCTTGTGAGGTGTTTTGGCAACCTTATTTGTTGGGACAAGATTAAGGATATGGGTGGCAGTCTCTAAGGAATACCCCCAGAATGAGATTGAAAGTGAAGCTCGACTCATCATGGAACGAACCATGTCCAACAGGGTTCGATTACGCCTCTCAGCCACACCATTAAGTTGTGGTGTCTTAGGAGATGTCAATTGTGAAACAGTTCCACAATTCTTGAGGTAGTCGTGGAACTCGATACTAAGATACTCATTGCCTCTATCGTACCTAAGCATCTTTATCTTTCTGCCTAATTGATTAGCGACTTCTTGCTTGAACTCTTTGAACTTTTCAAAGGTATCCGAATAATGCTTAATTAAGTAGATATAGCCATATGACCATATCTGCTATAATCATCAGTAAAAGTCACATATAATCGATTTGCATCCCTTGTGGTTGATTTGAAGGGCCCACACACATCCGTGTGTATGAGATCTAACAACCCTTCACCTCTTACACAAGTACCAGTGAAAGGTGATTTATTCATCTTTCCAAGTAAGCAAGATTCACATGTATCGTCTGGCCTTAGGTCAAATGATTCCAATACTCCATCCTTTTGGACCTGGGCAATGCGCTTATTGTTGACATGTCCAAGATGACAATGCCACAAACATTCTTTATCTAAACCATTAGACGAATCAATTTGCAAGACACTATTTCCTAAATTGTCTACAACATTCACAGTTTCATATCCACCATCACAAGGTAATGCTTCAAAATAAAATACACCATTATAATAAGCAACAATTGTTCAAATCTAAACACAACCCACTACTAAGCATCGAGTAATAAATGCCGATATTGGTAACAGGTGACGATCTCCTATTGCCATTATTAGGTTCATCTTACCAAGCTCTACATTCCTACTTTCTTTTAGTCCGTGCAACTCAGAGCAAATGTGAAAACCACATCCAATATCAAGGACCCAAAAATTAGAATGCAATGAGTTTTTAAACAGAATAGTTTAAATTGTTGGATTAGGTGTCTAAACCCATAACTATAATTGGTATGTACTTGACCCGAGAGTAGCATGGTCCATTTTGGGTTGCATTCACCAGAAGAATTTGATAGGATGGATGTTTGAGAAAGAGGTTATTTATGATTTATTAATATATTATAAGTATAATATATTAATTTAGGAATCATATTATTTAATTAGTATTGATCAAGAATTAATTTGGAATTAGTTTAGTGATCAAAAGAGACTAATTAAATTTAAGGCGCTAATTGTGCAAATCAATGATATATATAGGTTGGGATAATAATCCATGATTGATTAGTGATGTGCTAAACTTATGTGAGTATCCATATAGTGTTAGTCCATTGCAAGCCAGAGTGTAAGAATTAGGGTCTATACATAATCCTTGGAATTCTACACTATGTATATGTAACCCCTTGGCCTAGAATGAGGACACTAGTGATCTTAGAGATACTATAGCCGATTCTTGAGTGCCTCTAACCTATCTCTCAAGTTCTCCAATTGTTGGTGGCGTTTTGTGAACCATTTGAGGCATCACACTTGAGGTGCTAAGTTCTTAAAGGCCAAATACAACAAGCTACAACAAAATGTAATTTTTTAACTAGTTTTTGTGATTCATATATCAAGTTGTATGCTAGTTTAGGCTTCATGCTTTGGAAAATTGTTTATTGCATGTATAACTAGAGAAAACTTAGATCCAAAGCATTAGTGTTGTATGTGCACCATAGGGATGTTATAGTGCTCAAAACCCATCAGTGGTATCAGAGCCTAGGGTAGTTTTCTGTTATATTGATGCATGGTTGGTTTTCAAAGCTAAAAAAATCACTTTTCTAGCCTCTGACTGATGAACTCGACGAGTCCAATGATCTGACTTGACGAGTTCATTCACATACTAGCAACTCGGCGAGTCCAGTTCATGCACTCGACGAGTAGAAACTTCTACTTGGAGATGTTCAAGCCTTTTGGCTAGCATTTGATTAGGATCATCACCACAAACTATTTTGTATCATAAAATTCATTTTTTCTAATATACTGTTGTTTGTCCCCATCCAATTAAAGGACAATTATCAAATTTTAAGATAATAAGTTGATTATTGGTATTATTTGATTTGAATTGCCTTGCATTATGAGTTAGATTAGATTAATGATAAATTATATGATAGTTTTATTAATTAAAATTGATCTAAATGTTTTTAAGGAACCGCATAACTTGTCCTCAAGTTATGGAACATCAAGAGTCTCATTCATTAAAGTGTATTAACTCATAAGTTATGGAGCCTAAAAGTTTTGAAGAGTTTCAAAACTTGCCCTCAAGTTTTGGAATTTGTAAAGTCTCACTTATGAAACATTTAATTCCAAACCTTAGAATTTTAAAGGTTTAAAATTCAACCCTTATACTATTATAATATTATAAATTTAACAATTATATATATATATATATATATATATATATATATATATATATATATATATATATAAGACAAGTCGGTCTTACCGTTAGTATGCCTCATTCACGAAGCCGGTCTATAAGGGGGTTTAAGGAAATTGCCTATAAAGTGGCGATTGAATGGGTGTCCACTCTCACCCACCGTTTCCTTAACTGGTGGAGGGTCGTTAGCCGAACGGGTAGGATAGGACATTAATTCTCATTAAAAGTATAATGATAATTATAAAGCAACTAAATGTTTTACAAATTTCCCAATCTTAGTTACATTAGGAAAAATGTGAAAATGATGCTATTCCATGAAATTGCACTTTGCACCTTGCCAAGTCATTAGTGGAGCGTGTGTGGTTAACCGACATACTAACCTAGACTATTAAGGGTGGTAAAGGGTAGCTTGATGTTTGTCATAGATAAATGGAGTGTGTGTAGTTAACAGACATATTGATTAGGTGATAAATGACATCAAGAGTACCAAGCACATTTGCATGGTTATTCACACATGTTTGTGATCCTCGGTATCCCAGTCACAAACTTGAAGGGCATAATCGAGATTTAAATATGCCATTGAAAAGTTCAATGGATCTCAAAAGAATCTAGGAATTTAAATCCAATTAAAACTTAATATTCAAATTCATTTTTCATGGTGGAAAATGGTAAATCGTCATTTACCTACCTTCAAATATTTTGCAATTGGATTACGGCATCCCTCTTCCGAATTGTAAAATATTGTGTTGGGTCCTATCCTTAATATTTCATTTGGGTGTTATATTAAGGATTTTTATCTAATATAAACTTTGTCTTTCTTTTTCAAATGTCTTCCAACACCGCTTCTGGCTCAAACCCTTCGGGCTCTTTCCCCCTCATGAACTTGTGTGGGAAGGTCATCTTTGATGGTTCGAACTTCAATGACTGGATTCGAAACATTAGGATGGTCACTCTTTATGAGGAGAAGTAATATGTCCTCAACAATGAGCTCAAGGAGATTGATGAAGTCATTGCTACTCCTGAAGACGTTGTTGGGTATAGGGCACATGAGAAGGATGCCACAAAAGTGTCTTTTATCATGCTTGCTACTATGACAGCTAAACTTCAAAAGTTCTATAAGGACTACTACCCTTTCGAGATGCACCAAGACTTGATGGAACGATACCATCAAAGTGCTCATCAGGAAAGTTATGAAAACATTGCCTCCATGATAACAACAAAAGTGAAGGATGGAGAGTCCATCACGGCCCACTTGCAGAAAATGAAAAGGTTTGTGGACCGCTTGCTAAATTTGAATGTTAACTTCGATGAAGAGTTGGCCCTTGATATTATCCTACACTTTTTCCTCCTTTTTATGATTAGTTTCATATGACTTATCGTATGAACTAGTAGAAGATCACTCTTAGCAAGCTTGAAGGCCTTTTGAGAACTGCTGAAAATAGTCTAAAAGGAAAATTTGTTGTATCTACTCCTACTCCTACTGATGCTGCCCCAGTCCTGGAAATTGGATATGGGAAAGGGGAGAAGAGGAAGGCTCCTTCTAAGAGGTGCAAAGGAATGTCTCATGATGGATCCTCTTCTAGTGGGACCAAATTTGGTTCTGTTAATCCCTCTACCAATCCAAAAGAAGCAGAGTGCTTCTATTGTCATGATAAAGGGCACTGAGAGTGAAGCTGCCCCAAATACTTGCAGGATCTCAAAGATGGGAAGATAAAGCCCACCCATGCAGGTATTTACACTATTCTACCTAATAACTCATCATATTCCATTTCTTGGGTCCTTAATACAAGTTGTGGTTTCCACATTTGTTCTGATTTGCAGGGTCTAAGAAGAAGTAGGGATGTGTAGCATGGGAAGATGAACTTAATCATGGGGAATAGGAAAATGACGTATGTCACCAAGATTGGAGTTTATTCTTTATTGCCTAGTAGTGGGTTAGAATTGGATTTGAACAATTGTTGTTACTCGTCCGATACGGCGAGAAACATTATTTCCTTTCATGGTTTGTACAAACAAGGTTTTAATTTTTCATTTGATAATGAAATTGGTTCTATTAATTCTTTTTATAATGGTGTATTTCATTTTAAAGCATTGCCTTGTAATGGTGTATATGAAACTGTGATGGTTGTAGAAAACTTAGGAAATAATGTGTTGCACATTGATTCTTATAATGGTTTGGATAAGGCATCCTTGTGGCATTGTCGTCTTGAACATTTCAGCAAGAAACGCATAGCCCAACTCCAAAAGGATAGAGTCTTGGAGTCATTCGATTTAAAGCCAGATGAAACTTGTGAATCTTGTTTGCTTGGAAAGATGATTAAGTCACCTTTCACTGGTACTTGTGAAAGGGGTGAGGATCTTTTGGATCTCATACACACCGATGTTTGTGGACCCTTTTGATCCACCACAAGGGATGCTAACCGCATCTATATGACTTTTACTGATGATTATAGCAGATATGGCTATATCTACTTAATCAAGCATAAGTTAGAAACCTTTGAAAAGTTCAAAGACTATAAACAAGAAGTGGAGAATCAGTTGGGCAGGAAGATAAAGATGCTCTGATCCGATCAGGGTGGTGAGTATCTTAGTATCGAGTTCCTAGACTATCTTAAGGAATGTGGAATTGTTTCACAATTGATGCCACTTAGGACACCACAGCTTAATGGTGTGGCTGAAAGGCGCAATTGAACCTTGTTGGACATGGTTCATTCCATGATGAGTCGATCTCCGTTACCTATCTCATTCTGGGGTATGCCTTATAGACTGCCGCCCATATCTTTAATCTAGTTCCAACCAAAACGATTTCCAAAACACCTCACCACATGTGGACAAGGAAGGTTCCCTCGTTAGCACACATCAAGGTTTGGGTTTGCGAGGCTTTTGTTAGGCGTGAGGATCACGAAAAGCTCGAACCTCGTAGTGAGCGTTGTATTTTCATCGGCTACCCATAGAAGACTTTTGGACATCTCTTCTACAGACTGAGTGACTATGTTGTCTTCATTGCGAGGAGAGAGGTATTTCGAGAGAGAGAACTCATATACCAAGAGGACAGTGGGAGGCAAATTGACCTTGAAGAGCTTCAAGAGTTAAGTGATGAAGGAACCTCAAACACTAGCACTTCAACTTGAGGAGGAAACTCATGTTGAACCAGTTGATGAGTCCTTACCTCTGAGGCGTTCTAGTAGAGTTAGTGTTCCACCTGTGTTATATCATTTCCATATTACTACAGATGGTGATACATTTATCAGTGATAGCAAACTGGTAAATTTGGATGAACCTAACAACTACAAGGAAGCCATGACATGCCCCGAGTCTGCTAAATGGAAAGAGGCGATGGATAGCGAGATTCAGTCCATGTATAACAATCAATTTTGGAGCTTGGTTGACAATGTACCAGGTCGTAAGACAATTGGGCGCAAATGGATCTTCAAGAAGAAGACAGACATGGATGGGAAAGTACACACATATAAGGCATGATCGGTTACGAAGGGATTTACTCAAACTCATGGAGTTGACTATGACGAGACCTTCTGTCCAGTAGTGAAGATTAAATCTATAAGGGTTACACTTGCCATAGTTACACTTCATGATTATGAAATATGGAAAATGGATGTCAAAACCGCTTTCCTTAATGGGAAGTTAGCTGAAGATGTTTACATGAGTCATCCAGAGGGTTTTGTCAGTGCAAAGTACCCTAATAGAGTGTGTAAGCTTGAGAAATCAATTTATGGATTGAAACAAGCATCTCGCAGATGAAATCTTTGTTTCGATGAGAAAGTCAAAGAGTTTGGATTTTCGAGAAGCAAGTATGAATCTTGTGTATATGTCAAAGCTAGTGGGAGAATATTTAGCTTTCTGGTGTTGTATGTGGATGACATAGTTCTCATAGGAAATGACATCCCAACCTTGCAAGCGGTTTAGTCCTGACTTGGGAAGTGTTTCGCTATGAAGGACCTTGGGGAAGCTACCTATATTCTAGGGATAAGGATATTGAGAAACAGGACTAAAAGACTAATTGGACTTAGTCAAAGTACCTACTTGGATAATGTGTTGAAACGGTTCAACATGGAGAATTCCAAGAAAGGTGACATACCTATCCAAAACAATACCAAGTTGAGTAAGACTCAGAGTCCGATTACAAAGGCCAAAATAGAAGAGATGAGTCGAGTACCATATGCTTCCGCAGTGGGCTCGATCATGTATGTTATGACTTGTACTCGCCATGATGTGGCTTTTCTTTGAGCATAGTCAACAGATATCAAGGGACTCCTGGTAACGCTTACTAGGTTGTGGTAAAGAATATTCTTAAGTACCTGTGGAGGACTAAGGACCGGGTCCTTACCCTCGATGGGAGTGATGACTTAAGAGTGACAGGTATAGTGACGCCAACTTTCAGACCAACAAATATAATTTTCGCTCTCATTCAGGCTGGTTATTTACCCTGAATGGAGGAGAACTAACTTGGAAAAGTTCCAAACAAGAGACTTTAGCCGATTCAACGTGCAAATCAGAGTACATAGCAGCAAGCAAAGCGTCGAAGGAGGCAATATGGCATAAGAACTTCATCGGAGACCTTGGAGTTGTACCAGCTATATAGGAGCCTATGGAGATTTTTTGTGACAACAAGAGTGTGGTTGCCTTAGCCAAGGAATCGAGGGATCATGGCAGATCCAGACACATCGACAGAAAATATCACTTCATAACACATCGGATAGAAGAATGACTCCTCGTAGCAAATAGGGTATCGTTATAGGAGAACCCAACAAATCCCCTTACGAAGGGACTGAGTAGGGTTAAGCACCTGCAGCATGCGAGGAGCATTGGGCTGAAGGAAGATACTAATTTTAATGATTAGATAGCTGCTTAGAAACTAGTAATAGATAAAATGTAATTGACATTTGATGATTAAATAAAAGGAGTTTTATTTATGAGAAAAGTTACTATCTTGTGTCAATTTTTTATTATTCTTTCTTTTTAAATGTTTTGACTTTCAGAATAATAAGATTATTCAAACTATCCACAGTCGATCATACTTTGGAAGTAGGTATTGAGGCAAGACTGTCTTGAATTTGGCTTGTAGATTGTCTAAAGTGTTTAGACATAACAATAGTTTGCTACAACATTCATGAGTGCTCATAAGGTCTGAGTATTGGATTAAACCCACGCTCACATGAATCACTTCATGGAATTTATCATGAGTGATTGTGAGATGATAATATCGTATACTCTTCAAACTGAGATATATGAGTTCTTGACTATGCTTTGGTTGTACATTGATAGTGCGAAAACACATCGGTAACTTGATGTTATAAAACGGGCTATTGTGTATCATTTAACTAGTAGTTAGTACAAGCATATAAGTTGAAGTTTATATGTTCCTTTTAATCCTTGGAGGATTAAAATCGATATCGTGGGCCCCTCGATGATTTTGTTTTGACTTATGTGTTGGGCCCAGTCAGGATTCAATTGATGTGTTCAATTAAGTTCTATGTCAAACAAATCAGAAATCGGGAAACAAACTGTTGGACAATAAGTATGATTATGTTCCATGTATTTGTCTACACAATATGTTGAAGAACAGAGGATTATATGATCCCTTATCTAAAATGGCGCATCAAAGTTGGACAACAACTTTTAAGAGCTACGATTGCTAGTCGGTTTTTAAGTCGTACTTGCAGTTATAGTTATTAGACTTATCTAAGTGGGAGACCGTTGGATTACATGTCTAAGCCCATAACTATAATTGCTATGTACTTAACCCGAGAGTAGCATGGTCCATTTTTGGGTTGCATTCACTAGAACAATCTGATAGGATGGATGTTTGAGGAAGAGGTTATTTATGATTTATTAATATACTATAAGTATAATATATTAATTGAGGAATCATATTATTTTATTAGTATTGATCAAAAAATTAATTTGGAATTAATTTAGTGATCAAAATAGACTAATTAAATTTATAGGGGATGATTGTGTAAATCAATGATATATATAGGTTGGGCTAATAATCCATGATTGATTAGTGACGGGCTAAGCTTATGTATGTATCCATATAGTGTTAGTCCATTGCAAGCCCAAGTGTAAGAATTAGGGTTTACACATAACCCTTGGAATTCTACATTATATATATGTAACCCCTTGGCCTAGAATGAGGACACTAGTGATCTTAGAGATACTATAGTCAATTCTTGAGTGCTTATAACCTCTCTCTCAAGTTCTCCAATTGTTGGTGGTGTTTTGTGAACCATTTGAAGCATCACACTTGAGATGCTAAGTTATTTAAGGCCAAATACAACAAGCTACAACAAAAGGTAATCTTATAACTAGTTTTTATGATTCATATATCAAGTTGTATGCTAGTTTAGGCTTCATGCTTTGGAAAATTGTTTATTGCATGTATAACTAGAGAAAACTTAGATCCAAAGCATTAGGGTTATGTGTACACCATAGGGATGTTATAGTGATCAAAACCCATCATAAATACCTACCGAGGTAGGCTTGATTTTCCATCCTTGATATCCTATAAGTAGTTGGGGCAGCTTCTCTTTCAATTCCCCTTGTCTTGGCAGTAGAAGCATGTTGCCTCCTTTTTATCCGAGGCAGGGGGAGCATCGGAAATGGCTTTGCCTTTAGGGACATTGCTTGACGACCCGGCATGGAATTTTCCCTTCCAGTTCTGCTTTGAGAGTGCTTTCCTCTTTTTCCCATTCCCTTGGCCAATGGCCAAGACGGGAGCAGCAGCAGTAGGAATGAATTCAATACTTTTTCCTTTCAATACACTTTCAGCGGTTCTCAGCAAGCTTTGAAGTTAACTCATCGTGACTTCCTCTTTGTTCAAATGATAAGTCATTTTGAACTAATCATAACAAAAAGGCAATGAGTGCAAGACTATATCGATAGCCAATTCCTCATCGAAATTCACGTTAAGTTTCAGCAGACGTTCCACATAGCGCTGCATGTGTTGCAGGTGGGTCGTGACAGACTCTTCGTCCTTCATCTTGGTGGTTATGAGTGACTTGACTATCTCATACCTTTCTTGACGTGCTATTTGATGGTACTTCAACAACAAGTCCTTGCACATATCATAAGGCCAATAGTCCTCATAAAATCGTTGTAGCTCAGGAGTCATAGTTTCCACCATGATACATGACACTTTGGTCGCGTCTTTGTAGTGGTCCCTATACTCAACTATTTCTTTAGTAGTCGCTTTAGTTTCATTTATCTCGTTCAGCTCTTTGTCGAGGACATATTCCTTGTCCTCGAATCGCAAATCCATCCTTATGTTGCGCATCCAATAATTAAAATTAGAGCCATCGAATGTGACCTTGGCACAAATGCTCAAGAGCGAGAAGGTGTTCGAGGAGTTGTTGTTGTTGTTGGAGCTAGAAGCGTCGTTTGAGGTAGACATCTGAAAAAAGAAGAACAAGTTTTGATTAGATATGAAATCCTTAATATAACACCCAAATGATATATTAAGGCTAGGATCCTACACAACAATTCTCAATTCAGAAAAAGGATGTCGTAATCCAATTGTAAATTATTTGAAGGTAGGTAAATGACAATTTATCAATTTCACCACAAAAAAATGAATTAGGTTTTTAAATGAAATTCCTAAATCTTTTGAGATTCATTGAACTATTCAATGGCATGTTTAATCTCGATTATGCCCTTTCCATTTGTGACCAGGATACCAAGGATCACAAACAAGGTGTGAATAACCTTGCAAATTAGTTTGGTACTCTCGATGTCATTTATCACCTAATCAATGTGTCGGTTAACCACACACTCTACATTCATCAATGATAATTTACGAGCTGCCAATCGGCACCCTTTGTTAGTCCATATTAGTATGTCGGTTAACCACACACGCTCCACTAACGACTTTTATAAAGTGCAATGTGCAATTTCATTCATTTGCATCAAATTCACATTATTCTAAAGTAACTAAGATTGAGAATTTTATAAAAGGCATTCAGTTACTTTATACATTCCATTATACTTATTATTGAGAATTAAGTGTCCTATCAAACCCGTTCAACTAACGACCCTCCACCAATCAAGGAAGCAGTGGGCGAGAGTGGACACTCATTCAACCGTCATTTTATAGGCAGTTTCCTTATATCCCCTTATAGATCGGCTTCGTGAATGAGGCGTACTAGCAGTTCAACTGACTTATCTTATACATATATAATATTAGACTTTAAATTTTATATAGTATAAGGGTGTATTTTAAACATTTAAATACTAGGGTTTTAATCTAATTTATAATATTCGTAATAATTGATACCTTTTTATTTAAAATTTTAAATATTAAAAACCTTGATTTAATAATTATCCAAAATTAAACAATTAATTTAAATTATTAAATCAATAAATGATTATCCATTAAATTAATTAAATTAATTTAACCTAATCCTTTACCCCTATATTTTGAAAATAGGGAAGGATAATTACAAGATTTTATAATTATCTAGTAAATAATTAAAAGATAATTATCAAATACAACTACCCTATCCAAAACCCTAATTTGAAATCCATGACTTAGGAAACCCAAGATTTCGACTTCCAGGAGGCCAAAGGAACGGGTTCAAAAACCCTTTACAATTTTCGAAACTAGGGTTATGAAACCCTAATTTGCGAAAAAACCAAGCCCTAGGGTTTAAAAGCCATAAACCCTAATTTGACAAGTTCAATCTATTGTATCAAATCTAACTGAAAACAAAAACCATATGTTTTAATACCACTGATGGGTTTTATACATAGCAAACAATCATATGTGTGCATGCAACCCTAATTGTTGGATCTATGTTTTCTCTATTAGACATAAAAGCATTGAACACAAATCTAGAAACCCTGGGAGGCAAGTACTAGTTTCAAAATCAACATAAAATAGGGTTGAGATACATACCTTGATTTGTTATGTAGTAATAACAAAGAATCCTTGAAGATCTTCAACTCTTGAGAGAAAGTGCCTAAAATGTGACACATCTAATGGCTTACAAACACTTTATACAAGAGGATGAGAGGAGAGAGGAGGAGAAGGCACAAGATTTTGGTTCAACTAGGGTTTTGATAGCATGGACGAAATCATAAAGGTTGGGGCTCTATTTATAGCTGAGGTGGCTTAGATCCAAAGTTAGGGTTTTGAGGTGGAAACCCTAATCCCTTACCTTAGGGCCTAAGCATCCCATGAACTCCCTTCCTTAAGGCTTGGATGAAATTCTCTAGAATATTCTAAGGATTTTCGTCCCTCCCCAATAAGGGTGACCCAAGAGCCCAAAGCCATAATTATCAAATAATTACAAAACAGCCCCTACACTTTTAATCAGTTCCTTTAATCCCAAAATTAATTCCAAATTAAATACTAATTAATAATATGCTTTCTAATTAATATATTATTTACATAACATATTAATAAATAATTTTATGTAATAATTTGTTATTCCAAATAATAAATTCAAGATCTCTATCCAAAAGTCATCATGTCAAGTTGCTAGAGTGAAGGCAACCCAAAATGACTGTGATACTATCAATTTAAGTATATACCAATTATAGTTATGGGCTTAGACACCTAACCCAACAATAATGTCATTCGACGTCCGGGAGGGGGTCCCAGAACGAAGCTCCAACGGTCTAGTTAGTGTATGTTTGATGATAAGGTAATTAGGGTTTTGATGGAGAAAAGGCGATCCCTTCTTTTGGAGAAGAAGGATCTTTTTATACTTGTTGTTGCATGTGCATGATCCCAATGGTGCTTTTTGTCCCGTCTGGATCGACATGACGTGGAGGAGTCCCATTGGAGGATTGTGCACCACTAGTGATCATCTTCTATTGGTGTAGAGTAAACAGAGGACAATGCCTTGGGTGCAACACGTGTCACTCTGGGAGGCAACCAACTATGTTTTGTCCTATTATAGATCGGAGATTGTCGTCAAGTATTGGACCTGAGCGCGAGGGCGTGAAGCGAGAGAGTCCTAGCACAAGGACAAGGGCGAGGGTTTGGCACTAGGATAGATTTGTGACCGTTAGGTAGGTCGTCCTAAAGATATATCTTATGTTATCGTTAACGTATTCCTAGTGGGATACGTTAATAGTTTTAACCACTAGCACACATATTTTGAAGATTATTAAATATGTCGAAGTTTGTGAAAACTAACCTTAACTCATGCCATTTTCCGTTTCGGCCGTGACTGCTCTGGTAAATGCATTTTCCATTATATTATGGAATTGTTTTAAACTTGCTCCGAAAAAACCGTCGAAGATTGATTGTTGTCTAATTTGGAATTATCGGAGACCGATGTCCAAGCTTGCGACGAAGTCGCTTCCGCATTGTCATTCCACTTTTGTTTTCCTGTATTGAGAAACGTCGTTTATTTTTCTGTCGTGATGCTTTTTTCGTGTTTCGGCAACAGTTATGGCATCGTCGTTGTCGGAAATTTGAGTATTAGAAGGTTGTGGTTCAAAATGTTGTGATTCAAAAGGTTGTGGTTGTCGGTATTTGAATGGTTTTTGTTGATATTGATTGGTGTTGGGTTGTGTGTAGTTTTGTTGATATGAGGATTGTGGAAGATGTTTTGTTGGAATGCATTGGAGTTTTGTTGATATTGAGTGGGGTTGAGTTATGGATAGTTTTCTTGGTAAGAGAATGATTGATTGTTGAAAAGTGTTTGTTGTTGAATTGGTATTCCTTGTAGAAAAATCATAAAGTGTTGGCTTGAATCATAATTTGGTGTGTTTGGAGTATTTGGAGTGTTTGAGGTGTTTGAGTATTGATCTATAGATAAAAGAAAAACAGAAGAAAATCGGAAAAAATGATACCGTTTTGACCACTTCACAATAAAACCGATTTCGCAAGAATGACATATGGAATTGATATTGATATTAATAATAAAAAATAAAATAATAATATTAATAATAAAAACTCTTTAACTCTTGCCTAAATCTTTAGAAAAAATTAATGAACTTTGCTAAATTTATCTCTTATTTTTCTATAAAATGTTAGCTCCATGTCTCCATAACCATATCGTTATAATATAACCTTATCTTTCTTGTAATATGATTAAAGAAAGAGAAAAAAACAAAAGGTATAATTTGGTGCACGTATTCACTTGGCGCCGAAGGGTATCACTCTCCATACGTACATGTCTTCCATGTGACTGTTCCGAGTGGGGCCATCATCAAGCCAAATGGATCCATCGGTTAGGTTTAAACCAAACAATTAAGCAACAATTAAGCTTTTAATCGGTTTCTCCAAAATTAAATCATGAACATTTACGTAACTGTGTTACAATGAAGTCATGAATGGTTATGACATGGATATTGGTTCATCCAAGATTTAATCTTATGATTGTGTAGTTTAAATATCATCATAGAATAATCATATCGAAAGTTTTAGTTATCGGATCAAGTTATTAATAAATTCGATTTATGATATAAAAAAAAACATTAACAATAAAATTATTTTAGTTTAATTTTCATTACAATTATAATCATTTAATTTGTGTAAATAAATAGTAAAATAAAGGGAATTTAACTAACACTTAGGAAAGAACTTCTTAACAATAAAAACATCACAAAATAACCTATAAGGGTAATCTAGTTTTTGTTTTTTACACGTTTAGTCCTTATTGTTTTTTTTTTTTTTTTTGTGTAAAATAAGCATTTGGATTTATTGTTTTTGTCCACACTCAGTCCTTATGACCGACTAATACATGTTAAGTTGTCAATTTGTATACATTTAGTCTTTAATTTTTTTTTTCGCAAAATAAGACCTTGTTTTTGTCCAAACTCAGTTCTTATGACCGACTACTACATGTTAAGTTCTCAATTTGTATGCAGTTAGTCTTTAATTTTTTTTTCGCGAAATAAGACCTTGTTGTTTTTGTATATATTCAGTCCCTATGATGGGTTTCTTCAGATTTTGCTCACGTGGTATCCTACATGGGACAATAATTAATGAGTTGTTCTCATACGTGGCTCATCTGAACACTGGAATCATGTGTTAATTGTCTTGGTTTTGGTAATAGCATTGGACTATTGATATTAGGAACTACGATAATACAATGTAAACTATATTTAATACCAATACAAATTTTATTGGATAGCAATATCAACTACATTACATCAAGTGAAGAAGATATATATTAACCATAATGATTTCAGTTGTTGGAAATAGTATCCACATTCATAACAGTTGGATAGACTAATAAATAATAATAATAATAATAATAATAATAATAATAATAACATAATCTTTTTAGGTTACGCACAAAGACATGAAACCTCCTCTTTAAAAGCTATAAACTCATCTTCAAAATCCGGGGTCAATTAAAAAAGAATAAAAAACTCATCTACAGAAAAATGGTCAAATTTTATATACCAAGGAATTAAGGAAGACTTTACTTTTTTCAAGGTGTTGTTTTGTATGGGAAGCCCCAATTCGAGTTGGAATAAAGCAATCACAAAGAATCTCGTTGTCTGCTATTGAAATAGATAAAACTGAAGCCGAAAATATCTTCTTCTTGGAGAAAACTAGCGCCCACCATTATTTGACCGATTCGTGATATATGTTATTGATATAAATGAAGGAATAACATGTATCATAACACCTCATTTACTATTTTCCTAAGTAGGATGTCATGTGAGCAAATCCTAGAGAAAACTGGTCATAAGGATTGAATGAGTACACAAACAACAAAGACTTATTTTGCAAAAAAAAAATAGTAACGACTAAATGTGTACGAAATGAGAACTTAACCTGAAGTAGCCGGTCATAGTGACTGGATATGTACAAAACAACAAGTTAAAGGGTTTATTTTACAAGAAAAAAAAACAAGAAGGACTAAACATGTACAAAACGAGAACTATATTACCCTTATAGGTCATTTTCCCCTATATCTAATACCATTACAATTTTTCTTCAATAGCAATGCCAACTACATTACATCAGGTGAAGAAAATATATTAACCAAAATGATTTCAATTGTTGGAAATAGTATCCACACTTATAACAGTTGGTTATACTAATACTAATAATAATAACATAGTCTTTTTAGGTGACATGCAAAGATAGGAAGCGTCCTCTTTAACAGTTGTAAACTCATCTTCAAAATTTGGGGTCAAGCTGAATATAATACAAAAACTTATTTGTAGAAAAATGGTCAAAATCGATATACCAAGGAATTAAAAAAGACTCATAACTTTTTTTCAAGGTGTTATTATGTCTGGAAATTCTCAATTTGAGTTGGAAGAAAGCAATCACAAATAATCTCATTGTCTGCTATTGAGATAGATAAAATTGAAGCCGAAAATATCTTCTTCTTGGAGAAAACTAGTGCACCACCATTATTTGACCGATTCTTGAATTAGGTTATTGACATAAGTGAGGGAATAACATGTATGAGAACATGTTGGATTAGGTGTCTAAGAAAATAACTGAATTAGTATATACTTGAATTATTAGCAAAGTCCTTTTGGATTGCCCTCAAATCTAGTACTAGAACAGGATGACTTTTAGAGAAAGAGAAAGAGAGAGAGAGAGAGAGAGAGAGAGAGAGACTGATTTATTGATTTATTATATGATTAATAAATAGCAGTAAATGAATTTATTAATATGTTATGAAATAATAAATTTATTACAAATAGTAAGATTTTATTAAGAATTAATCAGAAATTAATTAAAATTAATTTTTGGATTAACTAGATTAATTAAAAGTGCAAGGATTGTTTGGTTATTCATTGAAAGTTGAACATGAAGACTCTAGAACCCCATTATAACGACCCAAATTTTCAAATAAAATTTTCATTTTTAATTAGCCAAACATTCCCATAAATTGTGAAGTAACATTAACCACTGTATTCAAAATTTATAACATTAACATTTTATTCAAAACATCAAAGTGTCCCATTAAAACAAATGTCGGAGAATGCACGCCGCGCCATCAAGCCTTTCCTTTGCTCTTAGGCTCCGAAGTACCTGAAACAAATCAACAAACTGTAAGCTAATGCTTAGTGAGTTCCCCAGAGCATAGCCCACATACAATCCACATAAACACATATCATATTAGCTATAACAGCTACACATACACATAAGCCACACATACAACATACAGGGATGTCGTGGGCTCGTCCCCAGGGTCTTACTCCAGGATGCTATGGGGTCCCCTACATGGTCTTACACCTAAGTGTCATGGACTCTCCCATGGTCTTTGATAGGAAAGCCATGGGCTCTCCACATGGTCTTACATCCGGTTGCCATGGGCTCTCCCATGGTCTTTAGTAGGAAAGTCATGGGCTCTCCCATGGTCTCACATCCAAGTGTCAGGGGCTCTCCCATGGTCTTCCATACTAGCATACCACATTTACAACTATCATACTCCCTAGCACATAACCAACTATTATTCCTCATATTATAACTTCAGCTAGTGTACCACATATCATAAAATGGGTTGGCCTTAGTGCCTTAGACCCAGTGGTATGGTGAGGAGACTCACCTCTCGTGAATGTTGAACTGACAAGCTAAGATCAGATAAATCCCACATGCTGCTCCAACTCAACAACCTATAATCATCATGTAATTGACTTGTCACAATCATGAATTACCATAATTATCCTCAAAGTCAACCCTGGTCAAAGTTAAGGTCAATAGTCAATATTGACCTCAACTCGTCGAGTGCATCCAGCAACTCGTCGAGTTACCCGAGTAGCTCTTCAACTCGTCGAGTTACCTATGGAACTCGTCGAGTTCCTCAATGTCCAGAAGACCAAAACCCCATGCAGACCGAAAACCCCAATCCTTCATAGAAATCACTCGGAATCTCGAAAACGGGTAAACCATACTTGACTCATCGAGTTGTCTAAGGGACTCGACGAGTTCCTTCAGTCCTTTTTGTGTTCAGTCCTTTCCAGTGAGATCCAAGGTCCCAAATGTGACATCCCCAAAATCACGGCCAGAAAAGACCGATTTTATTTATGCTTTATAAAAATCAGAGTACTTCATTTTATAAAAAGGTTTCGGAATTTGTTCCCAGAAAAACATGGTAAATACGTTATTAAAACATTTTCGAAGAAACGTATTTATTTCATTTTAAAATGTTTGGGATGTCATCGTTAATACCGAAACATAAGCATAAACAGAACTTACAATGATTTACACTAGTGATCTACATCTCTTTTAAATCTCTCAGTGTAATGTCACTTCACTTCGTCACCTGTGATATACATAAACTGAGTGGGTCAGGTTGGGAAACCTGGTGAGTACATAGGGTTTTCAACCCACAATAATATAATTATTATGTTCAATCAAACAATCAACCCAATTACCCATCCCCATTATCTTCTTTACTCTTTAGGGATTTAACCTAAGAGTCATCTATCCTGCATTCGTTTATTCCGAAGTCCCTTACTTCCAGGGTTATGGGACTGGCACTAAATCCATAGCTGCCAATATTCGTTCATAAAGCACTAGTTCCATAGCTGCTATAGTCTATTCATCGGGTACTAAATCCATAGCTACCAGTCTTTATCTAATAGGTACTAAGTCCATAGCTACCAATGTTCAACAGGTACTAAGTCCATAGCTACCAATTCCTACAGGTACTAAATCCATAGCTACCAACGTCTAAAAGGTACTAAGTCCATAGCTACCGGTGTTTGTCCCATAGGCACTAAGTCTGTAGCTGCCAATGTATACTCACGTCATCTTCTATCTCTCATCATTCATCTACCCATCTCATACCCAACATTTTCGTATATATAAAATACGTATAAAGTTTAAGTCCTTTAAAACATGTATAAAACGTTCAACCAGCATAGACAACAAGTATTCAGATAATGTGCACACATAGCACGTAGTTTATATAAAATACTTCATATCTATGTGTAAGATGAAAGTAACTATGCACTCACTTGAGAAGGTGGTGACTCGGTACTCGGACAGCGCTTCGTTTACTTTAAAATAATTTCCTTCGACGAAACCTAGTATTATTACCACTAGATTTTAGTCTAATATTTACCGTGACTAATTATTAGTCTTATTACTATTATTATATAAGCGTTTAAACAATACTTTCCAACCATTATGTACAGACAGGGGCCAGACATAAAACACCGGAGGGCAGGACCATTTTGGCATATAGCACTTCTGAAATCCAACAACCCTATGCGGCCCTTTAAACCAGATTCCCCGTACCGCGAGTAGTTAAAAAGATATTATAACGACACTTATATAAGTCATAATAATAGCTCAAATATTTATTATAAATTTATAATAACAATACTAATTTTAAATATAAACTATATTTAAAATAGGGTAAGCATAACTTACTTACAAGGGGATTTTAGCTAGGAGTCGGGCTCTGCAGGGGCAGAACTTCGTCGCTGAATTTTTCTAAGAAAGATTCGTGCAGCGCTTCAGCGCTCACCTTACTATACTAAAACTACAGAAAGAGAAGTCGAATCACGAGGGACCGAAATGCTCGGGGGATAAGGAGAGAAAGACTCTTGAATCAAGAGAATGGTGCAAGAAATATGAGAGCCCAAGCCTCTTATTTATAGTAATTGAATTTACAAAAACTACCCCCCATAATTACTTAATGACCTTATAGTTATATAAACAACTAAACACCCCTTTATAATACTATTTTAAATAGATTTAATGATATTTGCACTAAACTAATGTCGAAAGGACTCAACATTAGTCTTATAATGACCGCATCGTCGATACCTTTCTAATGATATATACATATGTATATATATGTGTACGTATATATGATTTATACTTTATTTTAATACGTAAATATGCTATTATAATTTGTAACTCGTTCATACGAACTCCGTTTTTGACGTTATTTATATCCACGCGTAGGTGGAGACGTACTCTACAACTTTCGTTTAGACTCCTTCGGCTAATTGTGAATTTATTTTTAAAGTTATATTTTTAACAGGCCGGGACAGAATTGGTCCGTTAAAATCTCATAACTTCTTCATCCGATGTCCATTTTCGTCTGTCTTTTTATTGTTACGCTACTAATAATGAGATCTTCAATTCTCGTTTAGGTTGTGTCGGCTAAAAATCGCTCGATCTAATATTCGAATTTCGGACTGTACACTGCTAATCCGAAACTTCGAAAAATCGTAACTTCTTCATACGAAGTCAGATTTGGGCGTTCTTTTTATCGAAGTTCTTAGTTTAACATATTCTACGACTTTCGTTTAGAGCGCTAAATCTAAATCTCGCTCTATCATAAATTTACTATTTACGCTTCCCGGCACCGTGCCGGTTCCGACGCGAAACTTCGATGGGTCATAACTTCTTCGTTATAACTCGGATTTTGGCGTTCTTTATATGTACGGAAACCCTGTGACATATTCTACAACTTGGTTAAGATTATTTATTCTAAATAATCTTTTTGTTGAAAAGTCGTTTTCGACCCCTATTGCCTCTAAATTGACTAGCCCGGATCTGCAGGCGTTACACCAAACTTCATATCCAACATCTCCTAGTGTGGTTACCACGTAAAGTTGCAAACTTTATGTGCATGTAAGGCCTCACAAGGCTAAAACACCAAAACTAAGGTTACAAGGTCTTAATGCATGGAAAGGGACTAAGTTGAATAAAGTGAGCAACTTTATGTCATTGAGGACCTAGAGGGGTCCAGATCTGGAACCATATCCTTGTGACAAGTCCAGATCCGAAGATGACACCCTTTTGGCACCAAAAGTAACCATTTATATCCAAGAAAAGAGATCTAAGCAACTAAAGGTCAAGATAGTTACTTTATACCTCAATATGGTCACCAATATAGGGTGGATGTCGGATCTACTGCTTCCGTCTATGCTCCTTCTTCTTCAAGCTACAAAATATTCACAATCACACCAAAAATCACACTCAAAAGCTCTCTTTCCCTCTCAATAAGGTGCAAGGCTCAAACTAGGGTTTCTCTGGCTGTAGGAATGATGGAAGAGGCTGCAAATGAGCCATAAGTTCTTTAAATAGGGTACAAACCCCTAAAAACTAGTGTTTCTCATTTCAGTGCCTACTCGTCAAGTCAGGGCCTTCCGACTTGTCGAGTAGGATCTGAATCCCGTGTCCTCGTAAATGACTCTATTCGACGAGTTGGAGCTCCCTAACTCGTCGAGTCCATGCACAAAACCCTAAAAATTCGATAAATTAAATGATACATGGAATAGGTGTTACACCCATAGGATGAGGTGGACGAAAATTGGCTAGGCTAAACCTAGAATTTTCGCCCAAAGGGCTTGGATAAGAAGACAAGACAGCTTGATTATTATATTAATTTCTAGGCCTTATCCCAAAAACCCTAGCTTTGGCCCCCAGTTTCCTTTAGCTATATAAACACCTCCCTGGCCTCCTTAATTTGTACACTTCATTCTTAGAAGCAAGGGTCAAAATTTTGATATTCCCTCTCGTCTATCGTCAAGTCTTCTAGTTGCTAGGGTTGGGTGTGAACCATCAGAGACACGAGATTTCTGGTGCTCACTTCCAATAGATTTGAAGAAAGGTTTAGATTTGTTTACTATAACAAATCAAGAGGTATGTAAAATTTCTTTATGAATTCTGATTTCATTAGGGTTTTGTAGTTTGATAGTTAATAGTATATTGTCTTTATGTGCAAGACATAGATCCTCTTTAGGTTGCATGTACCCTAATCATTTAATTGTTAAATGTTTTCCGCTTAGAGCATTTTTTTTAATCTACATTTTCTATCAGTTATATCAAAGCCTATGGTTGTATTTCATCTAATTGCACATAAGTGAATTGATTAAACAAAAATTTTTGGATTTCTGCATCTCACAACGTGGGCATTGATTCTTACGACGTGAGATCTAATAATTCATTTTTTCGAGTTTATCTGCCTGATTTGTTTTGTGTGCTTATTATTTTGTAATTATATTTGATAATTAAATAAAAGCCTATAAATTATGAGATAAATCTTTTACTTGATTAACTAATTAATTTATTAAACTAATTAATTTTTTAAATGTATAAATGATTAATTTAGATATTGATTAATTCTAATAATTAATGTCAAATCCCTAGTGTTTTAAAATGTTTAAAATACATCTTATGCTATAAATATGATTAATTGTTATATATATATATATATATATATATATATATATATATATATATATATATATATATATATAAAAGAATAAGTAAGTCAAATCGCTAATACGCCTCATTCACGAAGTCATACTATAAGGGGAGTTTAAGGAAGCGGCCTATAAAATGACCGTCATTGGGTATCCATTCTTACCCACTGCTCTCTTATATGGTGGAGGGTCGTTAACTGAATAGATTTGATAGGACACAATCTCATTAATAAGTATAATGCTATTAAAGTAACTAAACCACCTTTTATAAAATCTCACTCTTAGTTACTTTATGAAAAATGTGAAAAGTATGTTTATCCATAAAATAGCACATTATACTTCATAGTAGTTAGTGGAGCACGTGTGGTTAACCTACAAACAGTGACTATAACGAGTAATAATGGGCATCTCAAAAATTATCATTGATTAATGGAGTGCGTGTGGTTAACCGACACATTAAAGTGAGATGATAAATGACATCGAAAGTGCCAAGCATATTTGTATAGTTATTCACATATTGTTTGTGATCCTCGGTATCACGGTCACTAATAGTAGAGCATAATATGAGATTAAACATACCATTGGTCGATTCAATGAATCTTAAAAGATCTAGGAATTTCATAGTTCGAAATTGGTAAATTACTTTTACCTACCTTCATAAATTCGCAATAAGATTACAACATCCCTCTTCTTAGTTGTGCATTGTTATTTTGGATCCTAGCCTTAATTGTTTTATTATAGGCTAAATATTAAGGATTATTCTCATCTAACTAAAACTATCATTTTTCTTTATAGATGTCTACTCCTAGTGATGCTTCTGCTCCATTGTCATCTACCAACCACTTGAGTTTCTCCCTACTCTCGATAGTGTCTAAGGTGACCTTTGATGGCACCAACTACTATGATTGGATGCGCAACATCAATATGGATTTTTGATTTGAGGGCAAAGTGTATGTCCTTGAAGTAAAACTTGTTGAGATCGATGAAGCCACTGCTACTCCTGAACAACTATCCTCCTACAAGAAACACTATGATGGTGCAACAAAAGTTACATGCATCATGGTCTCCATAATGATCCCCGAACTAAAGAGGTTCTAGGAGGACTATTTGGCCCTATAAGATGAACAATGACCTTGTGGAAAAGTACTACAAGAGAGCTCGACAAGAAAAAAATTAGATGGCCAAAGCTCTCATGGCTTGCAAGATGAAAGAGGGAGAGTCTTTATGCTCCCACGTGTAGAGAATGCAAAGGTATGTGGAACGCCTTGTTAGGCTCAATGTGCGGTTCAACGAGGAGTTGGCCATTGACATGGTCTAGAACTCCTTGACAAGTTGTCATGATTAGTTCATTTTAGCTTATCATTTGAACAACACAGAAAACACATTGGCCCAACTCCACAACCTGCTACAGACAGCTGAGTCGGAAATGAATGGAAAAAATCAAGCCCTACCACTACTGCTAGTGCTCCCGTTCTCGCCATTGGGAAAAGTAAAGAGATGAAGATGAAGGTTGCTCTTAAAGCTAACTGGAAGAACAAGTCCTAAGTTGGGTCATCTAGTAATGGCCCAAAGACAAGGCCCAATTCAGATATTCCAGTAGTTAGTGACCCAAAAGAGGCCAGCTGCTACTATTGCTATGACAAGGGTCATTGGAAGATAAGATTCCCCAAGTACTTGCAAGGCATCAAGGATGGCAAGGTGAAGCCACCGTCGGCAGGTATATACAGTATTCAAAATAATAACTCACAATCTACTCATTCTTGGGTCCTTGATACAGGATGTGGTTTTCACATTTGTTCTAATTTGCATGGGCTAAAAGAAAGTGGGGAGGTGAAGCATGGGAGGATGAATCCGATCATGGGAAATAGACGATCTTCTCCTGTTACCAAGATTGGGACTTATCAGCTTGTGCTTAGTAGTGATGTTAGGATTAATTTAATTGGTTGTTGCTATTTCATTTCATGCATTGTTCATACAAGGTTTTCGTTATTTATTTAATGATTTTAATGGTTCAATTTTATTTTATAAAAATGGTGTTTTTATATTCGAATATTTACCTTGTAATTGTGTGTATGAATCAGTGACTTGTGTTGATAGCTTACGCAATAGTGTATTTCACATTGATTGTTTAGACAAGGCATGCTTGTGGCATTATCGTCTTGGGCACATTAACAAGAAACGCATCACCCAACTCCAAAAGGATGGAGTGTTTGAATCATTTTACATAAGATCAGATGATGAATACGAATCTTGTGTTTTGGGAAAGATGATAAAATCACCTTTCACTGGATCTTATGAAAAAGGTGAACGTTTGTTGGAACTCATACACACATATGTGTGTGGACCCTTCAGATCTAGCACAACAAATGCTAATCGGTTTTATGTCACATTTACGGATGATTATAGCAGGTATGGTTACATCTACTTGATCAAACATAAATCAGAAACCTTTGAAATTTTCAAAGAGTTTAAACATGAAGTCGAGAATCAATTAGGCATGAAGATAAAGATGCTCCGATCTAATAGAGAAGGAGAGTATCTTAGTATCGAGCTCCACGACTACCTCAGAGAATGTGGAATAGTTTCACAATTGACTCCTCCTAGGACACCACAACTTAATGGTGTGGCTGAGGGGCACAATCAAAACTTGTTGGACATGGTTCGTTCCATGATGATTTAAGCCAGTCTTCCCATTTCCTTCTGGATGTATGCCTTAGAGACAACCACCCATATTTTAAATCATGTCCCTACTAAAAATGTTGCGAAAACACCTCACGAGATGTAGACAAGAAAAGTTCCCTTGTTAGAACATATCAAAGTCTGGAGTTGTGAAGCTTTCGTTAGCCGAGAGACTCATAACAAGCTAAAACCTAGAAGTGAGAGATGTATTTTTATTGGCTACCCACAAAATTCTTTTGGATATTTGTGATGGGTTTTGAGCATTCTAACACCCCTAAGTGTACATGCAACCTTAGAAAACCTTAGATCTATGTTTGTCTAAAATACATGCAAAATATGATTTCCAAGGTTCATAAACCTATCTAGCATACATGGGGAACTTTTAATCTAAAGGATGGCTAGAATTACATACCTTGTAGTTGATTTGATTCCTTGAAAACCTTGAGAGCCTAGCACCCCAAGTGTGATGCCTCAAATGCTTCACACAACACCAAATGCTTTTGGAATGACTTTGAGAGAATGTGTAACACTCAAAAAATCGGCCTAGGCCTCTTGTAACTTAGTGTAGCCGATTTTGGAAGAGAACATGTTGCTTATATAGTGTGTCACGTCTAGGATTACACCATGTAAACCCTAATGTGACATGACTCTTCATTTCCATGACCCATGGGTTTGTAACTCCCATGGAGCATCCTATGGGTTTATCCAACTTGATAATCCATGGAGCCTTTTATCCCAGTATACAAGTTATGGATGATTTACATAATCAACCCATATATTTAATTAGTTATCTTTTAATCACTTAATTAATTCCAAATTAATTCTTGATCAATACTAATTAAATAATACTATTCATATGTTATAATTTATAATATATTAATAGACCACAAGTGTTATTTCTCTCATTTAGTCTATCCAAATGCATGATGTCATGCAACCCAAATGGACCATGCCGGGTCGGGTCAAGTACACACCAGAAATAGTTATAGACTTAGACACCTTATCCAACAATTTGTTCTACATGCCTAGTGAAAACATGGTCTTTATAGAACGAATAGGAGTCTTTCGCGAGAGAGAGCTCATATGCAAAGAGGACAGTGGGAGCACAATTTACCTTGAAGAGATTCAAGAGTCAACCACTGAAGGAACCTTAGAAGACACTAGCACTCAACCAGAGGAAGAAATTCTACTTGAGCCAGTTGATAATTCGTTACCCCTTTGTCATTCCAGTAGAGTTAGCATGTCAACTGAGTTCTATGGTTTCCATATAACTACAGATGATGATATGTTTATCAGTGATCATAGACTAGTAAATTTGGAAGAACCATTTAACTATAAGCAAGCAATGGAAGGCCCTGAAGCTGCTAAGTGGAAAGAGACAATGGACAGCAAGATCAAGTCCATATATGATAACCAAGTTTGGAATTTGGTTGATCAAGAACTTGGTCGAAAGACAGTTGGTTGCAAATGGATCTTCAAGAAGAAGAACGTTATTGATGGAAACATGCACACATTCAAGGCATAATTGGTTGCGAAGGGATTTACTCAAACCCCAGGGATTGACTATGATCAGACCTTCTCACCAGTGGCTAAGATTAAATCTATTAGGATAATGCTTGTCATATCTGCTTTTTCTGATTATGAAATTTGGCAAATGGATTTCAAAACCAATTTCCTTAATGGAAGATGGTTGAGGATGTTTACATGAGTCAGCCAAATGGTTTTGTTGATGCAAAGTTTCCCAATAGAGTGTGTAAGCTTGAGAAATCCATTTATGGGTTGAAACAAGCGTCTCGCAGTTGGAATCTTTGTTTCCATCAGAAAGTCAAAGAACTTTGGTTTCTCAAGGAGTGAGGATGAGTCGTGTGTGTATGTCAAAGCTAGTGGGAGTATAGTAAATTTTCTAGTATTGTATGTTGATGACATACTACTTATAGGAAACGACGTTCCAACCTTGAAAGAAGTGAAATCTTGCCTTAGAAAGTGTTTCGCTATGAAGGATCTAGGAGAGGCAACCTATATTCTCGGGATAAGGATTTTGATAGATAGAAAGAGAAGACTAATTGGACTTAGTCAAAGTACATACTTGGACAAGGTACTGAAACGGTTTACTATGGAAAATTCCAAGAAAGAAGAGCAAATGTCAAAGCTAGTGGGAGTATAGTAACTTTTGTAGTATTGTATGTTGATAACATACTACTTATAGGAAACGACGTTCCAACCTTGAAAGAAGTGAAATCTTTCCTTGAAAGGTGTTTCGCTATGAAGGATCTAGGAGAGGCAACCTATATTCTCGGGATAAGGATTTTGATAGATAGAAAGAGAAGACTAATTGGACTTAGTCAAATTACATACTTGGACAAGGTACTAAAACGGTTTACTATGGAAAATTCCAAGAAAGAAGAGCAACCTATTCAGAGCAATGCTAAATTGAGTAAGACACAAAGCCCAAATACGGATGAGGAAACGTTGATATGAGTCGAATTCCTTATGTTTCGGCTATAGGATCGAACGTGTACACTATGACATTTACACGCCCTGATGTGTCATTTTCTTTAAGCATGGTCAGTCGCTATTAGGGAAATCCTGACAGAGCTCATTGGACAGCAGTGAAGAACATTCTGAAGTATCTGCGAAGGAAAAATCATATGATTCTAGTCTTTGGAGGCATTGATACATTGAGAGTGAGTGGGAATAGTGCGACATCCTCAAATTCACGATCATTTTAAAAGATTTGTTTATGCTTATTTGAAAACCAGGGTATCCATTTTAAAGAAAAATATTGCGGAATTTGTTCCCAAAAACATGATAAATATATTATCAAAGCATTTCTGAAGAAATGAATTTGTTATATATTAAAACTTTGGGATGTCATTGTCAATACAGAAACATAAGCATAAACAGACCTTACTAATGATTTACATCTCCTTTAATCTCTCAATGTAATGTGTCTTTGTATCGATACTTGTGATACAAATAAACTGAGTGGGTCAGGTTGAGAAACCCGGTGAGTACATAGGGTTTTCAACCCACAATAATAAAGTTATTATGTTTCATCATCAAACAATTAACCCAATTACTCATCCCTATTATCTTCTTTATTCTTAAGTATCTTCCCTAAGAATCATCTATTCCTCAATATTTATTCCTAAGGATTTTCCTAAAGAATAGGTATGAAGGTCATCGTTGCCAGGGTTTATATAACAGAAACTAAGTCCATAGTTGTCAATGTTCATCTATAGGGCACTAAATCCATAGATGTCAACATTTATTTGTAAGGCACTAAGTCCATAGTTGCCAACGTTCATTTGTAAGGCACTAAGTCCATTGCTGCCGGGTGGTTTTAGGGTACATCTGGTGAGCATATCGTTCACAACACCTACAGGTTGCGATCCTGCTAGCGTTCCAATGGACTGTCTAGAATAGTCTGTGGTTTTCATTTATACTCTGCTAGATGACTGGGCCATCGCTTGGGTCAAGGCTTCTCATCATCTTTCACCTCTCTTCATCTATATCATCTTTCACCTCTCCTAATTCATCTCATCTTTCATCTACCCATCTTTACCCATCATAATTATAGGTATAAAATACGTATACAGTTTAAATCAAGTAAAACGTGTATATTTTGTTCATCCAGCATAGATATCAAGAACATAGATAATATGCACACATAGCACGTAATTTATATTAAATACTTCATATCTATGTGTAAGATGAAAGTAACTATACACTCAATTGTTAAAGTGATGACTCCAAACTCGGGCAGCGCTTCGCTTCTAACAATCGTCTATTCCTTCTACGAAATCTAGCATTATTATTTCTAAGTTTTAGTCTAATATTTATTGTGACTAATTTAACTCAAGGTCTATGAGCGAAATTTTTTTATAAGTGTTAAAAAATACTTTTCAACTATTTTGTATAGACAGGGGCCAAACATGAAACACTGGAGGGCAGGGCCATTTTGGCATTTAAGTTGTTCTGAAATCCAACAACCCTATGCGGCCCTTAAACTAGATTCCCCATACCGCGAGCAGTTAAAAGGTATTATGGTAACACTTTGTATATTTTATAAGACTTACATATATTGTTTATAGGTTCATAATAATGATAATGAACTTAAACATAAGGTATAATTATAATCATAACTCACTTACAATGGAGTTTAGCGAAGGATCGGACTCTTCGCTGGCAGAACTTCTGAGCCAAAAACTCTTCTTCTCGGAGCCATTTGGCACTTCGGGACTCGCCTCTAACACTTGTGAAGTGCTAGGGAATGGTAGGGATTAATAAGAATAATTGAGAAAGAAAGAATGGGAGAGGTGTGAAGAAAATGGAGAAACCTCGCATTTATTTATAGGTTGCAGAATGCGATTGCGCGGGCGTACCTTCGGAGTGCGATGGGTGTACGAAATATGCGGGGAGTCTGAAGTGCTAATTTGTGCGTACGATGGGGCAGGTGTCATCATCTGAAGCGAAGTTGTGGGGAGCAAGGGAGGGTCTGGATTTGGCCACGTGTCACCCTCGCATCCTCTTAAAAATAATAAACTTCTAAATTTCGTAACTTTCGCATACAAGCTCTGTTTTTGACATTCTTTATATCTACGCATATGTAGCGACACTATCTACAACTTCCGTTTAGACTCCATCGGCTAATTTTTTACTTTATTTTTAAAGTTATATTTTAATAGGTTTAGACAGATAAAGTCCGTTAAAATTTCATAACTTTGTCATCCGATGTCCGTTTTAGTTTGTCTTTATATCGTTGAGCTCTTATTAATGAGATCTTTGATTCTCATTTAGATTGTATCAGCTAAAAATAGATCGATCTAAAATTCAATTTTTGAGTTGTGCACTGTTATGTTAAATCTTAGAAAAATCATAACTTCCTCATATGAAGTCGGATTTGGACGTTTTCAATATGCATGATTTCGATTTAACGTATACTACGACTTTCGTTTAGATTGCTAAGGCTAAAAAGTAGTTTGTCAAAAATTCACTTTTTACATTACACGGTGTCGTGTCAATTTAGCCGTAAAACTTCGACGGATCATAACTTCTTCGTTATAAGTCGAATTTTAGTGTTCTTTATCTGTACGAAATCCTTGTGATATATACTATAACTTGGTTAAGATTATTCATTTTAAATAATCTTCTACCAAAAAGTCATTTTGTATGCTTATTGTCTCTAAATTAACTAGCCCGAATATGCGGGCGTTACAATTATCTCCGCCTTATGATGATTACGTCCCAGAATCATCAACGAGACAGGGTTTGTTTAATGAATCCATATGTTATTTTTCATCCTAGTTAATAATCGTAACTCCTATGTTAATTCGAATGAGCATCCAAATCTTGGGCTTTTTGACTGCAGGCGGTGCTTGATCTTGCAACCGCTCTTCGTACTATGTTGGACTTTCAATCATAACCTTCGGGTTACAAACTACATCCTTTTTGGAGACTCCTGTTCCTTCTTAAAAGCACTTAAATTAAGATAATTTTTTTACTTCGATTATCGTAACAGACTGATGGGTCATGTTCTAATGACCTCTCATTGTATGATACAATGCTTAGACTCAGTCTTTTTTAGTCAGATTCCAAAATGGAAGTTTCCTTTCTTCATGTTCTAATGTGATATAATCACATTCTATCATGTATCACTTCTAGCTACAAGCTCTTACTTTAACAACAATCGTGATACTTCTATTGACCGCTTCGATTTTCTTTCACTTCAATCTTCTGGCTTAAGTAAGATGCTACATCGATCTTGGTTCTCTGAACCACGTAACATACTCATCTTAGTCGAACTCAATTTGATATAACCACTAGGGTCGGAATAACAATCATATTCTTAGTCATTACCGAAACGATGGTAACGGCATACATGAATAAAACAGAATCAATTACTAGCGCTTTGGTAACCTTGTGACTTCCCCTGATCCAAGTGCGAGTCCTGTGCTTCCGGTAGTATAGGCCTCTACTACATTTCACACCTACTCGTACTTGTCCCAAGAATTGTCTCGCAGTCCCCAAGTTCTTATTTCCTATAATCACAAAACAATTTAACATATACAAATGTGTCCAAATGATCATAAAAATTTCCCTAGACTCTACTAAGACTTCTTCCATGCGTATCTTCAATCATCAATTTTGCTTCAACTCGGTTGGTAGTGGAAATGCCAAACGATGAGATAACTTCAAGGATTATAACAAAAGTTCTTTCTTTCCACTAATCGAAAGTATACTTATCCCGTACTAGACATATTATTTATTAGACGCATTCTAAAGGCAAGATACATCTGTTACGATATCTTCCGATAAGTGCCATCCACTATCGTATGCCTCCTCGTTTCCTTCGTTTACTTAGTTCGTTACGATTCTTCACCACAACGTAATGTTCACAGAAGCATGTGTTCAGCGTATCAGGAAGAGAATATAGATAGAGAAGGTTTAAACGTGTAATCCTCCTTATTACTCCGAAAAGTTACATGCCAATTCTAATATCGTAATTAAATGTTTAGAAACCTAAACACATAAAATTTCTAGATCCAGTCAGCAATAGGCCATACATTGGATCAAACAATAGCATCATAAAGCAAATAAGGCTATAACATAAATCATTTAGCACATAAAAGAAATTTAGGTATCTAATCTTAAAGTAAGCTGGTGCTTGTATCATATCAGGTGTACTACCTAAAATATAATAGACACACTCCTCACGATCATTGCTTAGCATTCTAAGTTTAAGTCTAGAAATAAATCCTTACTCCTAGTTCTCTTAAACTAATGCTCTGATACCAACTGTGGCATCCCCAAATTCACGGTCATTTTAAAAGTTTTATTTATTCTTATTTGAAAATCAGAGTATCCATTTTAAAGAATAATACTGTGAAATTTGTTCCCAGAAAACATGATAAAAATATTATCAAAGAATTTCCGAAGAAATGTATTTTGTTTATATTAAAACTTTGGTATGTCGTTGTCAATACAGAAAATAAGCATAAACGGACCTTACTAATGTTTTACATCTCCTTTAATCTCTCAGTATAATGTGTCTTCGTATCGATACCTGTGATACAAATAAATTGAGTGGGTCAGGTTGGGAAACTTGTTGAGTACATAGGGTTTTCAACCCACAATAATAAAGTTATTATGTTTCATCATCAAACAATTAACCCAATTACCCATCCCCATTATCCACTTTATTCTTAAGTATATTCCCTAAGAATCATCTATTCCTCAATATTTATTCCTAAGGATTGTCCTAAGGAATAGGTACAAAGCCCATTGCTGCCAGGGTTTATATAACAGACACTAAGTCCATAGTTGTCGATGTTATCTGTTAGGCACTAAGTCCATAGCTGCCAATGTTCATCTATAGGGCACTAAATCCATAGTTGCCAACATTTATTTGTAAGGCACTAAGTCCATAGTTGCCAACGTTTATTTGTAAGGCACTAAGTCCATAGCTACCGGGGGGTTTTAGAGTACATCTGGTGAGCATATCGTTCACAACACCTACAGGTTGCGAGCCTGCTAGCGTTCCACTGGACTGTCTAGAATAGTTTGTGGTTTTCATTTACACTCTGCTAGATGACCGGGCCATCGCTTGGGTCAAGGCTTCTCATCATCTTTCACCTCTCTTCATCTATATCATCTTTCATCTCTCCTAATTCATCTCATCTTTCATCTACCCATCTTTACCCATCATAATTATAGGTATAAAATACGTATACAGTTTAAATCAAGTAAAACGTGCATATTTTGTTCATCTAGCATAGATATCAAAAACACAAATAATATGCACACATAACACGTAATTTATATTAAATACTTCATATCTATGTGTAATATGAAAGTAACTATGCACTCAATTGTTAAAGTGATGAATCCAAACTTGGGCAGCGCTTCGCTTCTAACAACCGTCTTTTCATTCGACGAAACCTAGGATTATTATTGCTAAGTTTTAGTCTAATATATATTGCAACTAATTAACTCAAGGTCTACAAGCGATATTTTTTATAAGTGTTAGACAATACTTTTCAACTACTATGTATAGACAGAGGCCAAACATTAAACACCGGAGGGCAGGACCATTTTGGCATTTAAGCTGTTCTGAAATCCAACAAACCTATGCGGCCATTCAAACCAGATTCCCTGTACCGCGAGTAGTTAAAAAGTATTATAATAACACTTTTGTATATTTTATAATACTTACATATATTTTTATAGTTTCATAATAACGATAATGAACTTAAACATAAGCTATACTTATAGTAGGGTAAGCATAACTCACTTACAATGGAGTTTAGCGAAAAATCGGGTTCTGCGCGGGCAGAACTTCTGAGCTGAAAGCTCTTCTTCTCGGAGCCTTCTGGTGCTCCGAGACTCTCCTCTAACACTTGGGAAGTGCTAGGTCATGGAAGGGATTAAGAAGAGGAATTGAGAGAGAAAGAATGGGAGAGGCGTAAAGAAAATGGAGAAACCTCGCATCTATTTATAGGTTGCAGAATGCGAGTGCGCGTGGCGTACCTTCGGAGTACACTACACGTACTCAGTATGTGGGGCTTCCAAAGTTCTATAATGTGTGTACGAGCGGGCATGTGTCATCATCCGAAGCGAAGCCGTGGGGAGCAAGGAAGGGTCCAAATTTGGCCACGTGTCACCCTCGCATCGTCTTATAAATTAATAAACTTCTAAATTCAGTAACTTTCGCGTACGAGTTCCGTTTTCGACGTTCTTTATATCCACACATAGGTAGCGACATGAACTATACCTTTCGTTTAGACTTCGTCGGCTAATTTTGACTTAATTTTTAAAGTTATATTTTAACAGACTTAGACAGATAAAGTTCATTAAAATTTCATAACTTTGTCATCTGACGTCCGTTTTTGTCTGTCTTTATATCGTTGAGCTCCTATTAATGAGATCTTTGATTCTCATTTAGATTGTATCGGCTAAAAATAGATCGATCTAAAATTCGATTTTTGAGTTGTGCACTGTTATGCTAAATCTTAGAAAAATCATAACTTGCTCATACGAAGTCAAATTTGGACGTTTTCAATATGCATGATTTCGATTTAATGTATACTACGCCTTTCATTTAGATTGCTAAGGATAAAATATAGTTTGTCAAAAATTCACTTTTTATGTTACGTGTTGTTGTGTCGGTTTAGCCGTAAAACTTCGACGGGTCATAACTTCTTCGTTATAAGTTGGATTTTAGTGTTCTTTATAGGTACGAAATCCTTGTGACATATACTATAACTTGGTTAAGATTATTCATTCTAAATAATCTTCTATCCAAAATTCATTTTGCATGCTTATTGTCTCTAAATCGACTAGTCCGAATCTGCGGGCGTTACATATAGTGACGCCGGCTTTCAGACAGACAGAGACAACTTTCACTCTCAGCCTGGTTGGGTGTTTACATTAAATGGTGGAGCAGTTACTTGGAAAAGTTCCAATGAATACATGGTGGCTGATTCTACGTGTGGATCAGAGTATATAGCGTCGAGTGAAGCATCAAAGAAAGCAACTTGGTTGAGAAACTTCATTAGAGATCTTGAAGTAGTTCCAACCACTCACGAAACAATGGAATTTTTCTGTGATAATGAAGGTGCGGTTGCTTTGACTAAAGAACCGAGAGAACATGGCAATTAAAGACATATCAACAGAAAGTATCATTATATCAGACATAGAGTAAAAGAAGGTCACCTCATTGTGAAGAGGGTATCATCAGAAGAGAATCTTACAGATCCTTGACGAAGGCTCTGAGTAGGGTGAAGCATAATCAGCATGCTAAGAGCATTGGATTGAGAGATGATATTAGTTTTAGTAGTTAGATGAGTAGTTTGAAACTTGTAACAAAACAAATGTAATTGATTTTTGGTGATTAAATAATAGATATTATTCAGGAGTTTGTTTACTGCCTGTGTCAATTATTTATTCTTGTGTTTCATTTTGCATGTTTTATTTCCTGAATAATTTAATTATTCAAATTCCACAGTCGCTCATACTTTGGGAAGTAAGTAGTGAATTAAGACAGTCATTAATTGGATTGTTGATTGTCTAAGGGTACTTAGAAATGGAGATTTAAGTATCAGATAAACCCGCACTCAAAGAATTACTTCATGGATTATATCACGAGTAATTCAGAGACGATAATATCTTATATTCTTGAAACAGAGATATATGAGTTGTAATTTACAAGTCGGTTATGCATTGGTGTTGTGAAAATGCATCGGTAATATGATGTTATAAAACGCAGTGTCATGTATGATTTGGTGAGTAAAGGATACAAGCATATAAGTCAAAGTTTATTCCTTCCTTTTTCACTAACAGGAAAAGCGATATCTTTGGGCCCTTCGGTGATTTGGTGTTGACTTATATTAATGGGCCCAGCCAGGACTCAATTGATGTGTTCAATCTGAAGTCTTATGTCATCATTACAAATTAGAAATCGGGAAACAAAAATTGGACAATGAGATTGATTATAATCCATGTCTCATGTCCGTATGATATCTTGTAGAACGGAGGAATATTTGATCACTTATCTTATGACCAATATATGTTTAGTTCAGAGTTCGGCAGTTGCTATGGAAGCACTCTTTGTTGTCTAATTTAGAAGTTATACTGGCAATTGCAGTTATAGACTTATCGAAGTGAGAGACTATTGGATTATGTTTCTAAGTCAATAACTAAATTAGCATATACTTGAATTATTAGCAAAGTCATTTTGGGTTACCCTCCAACCTAGTAATTGAATAGGATGACTTTTAGAGAGAGGGTGATTGATTTATTATATGATTAATAAATAGCAATAAATGAATTTATTAATATGATATGAAAATAATATATTAATTAGAAATAGTAATATTTATTTAATAACTAATCAGAAATTAATTAGAATTAATTATAGGATTAATTAGATTAATTAAAAGTGTAGGGACTGATTGGTTATTCATTGAAAGTTGAAGCAGGAAGACTTTAGAACCCCATGAGATGAAGTGGACGGAAATTAGCTAGGGTAAGCCTAGAATTTTTGTCTAAGGGGCTTGGATAAGAAGATAATGCAGTTTGATTATTATATTAATTAATCTAGGTCTTATCCCAAAAACCGTAGCTTTGGCCCTAAGTTTCCTTCAGCTATATAAACACCTCCCTGACCTCCTTATTTTGTACACTTCATTCTTAGAAGCAAGGGCCGAAAATTTGATCTTCCCTCTCCTCTCTCGTCAAGTCTTCTAGTTGCTAGGGTTGGGTGTGAACCATCAGAGGCACGAGATTTCTGATGCTCGCTTCTAATAGCTTTGAAGAAAGGTTTAGATTTGTTTACTATAACAAATCAAGAGGTATGTAAACTTTCTTTATGAATTCTGATTTCATTAGGGTTTTATAATTTGACAGTTCATAATATATTACAGTTATATGATAGACATAGATCTTCTTTAGGTTGTATGTGTCAAAATCATTTAGTTGTTAAATGTTTTCCTCTTAGAGCATTGTTTTGTAATCTAAGTTTTCCATTAAACACCTCATTAGATTTTTTTAATATTAATTTAGATATAATTAATTTTGTTAATATCCAAATTAAAGTAATACAACAATTACCCAAAAATAATGACTTATTATAAATAAATACAAGTTATTAAAAGATGAAATAATAAGCACACGTCACCATCTACTATCCTACATCTTTTTCCATTTTCTATAGGAGGGGCCTTGTGCCAAAAGAAGTAAAAATAATGAAATCGTAGATTGACATATCGTCATCACAACTTCGGTTTCATTTTTTTTTTTTTTTGTTGACCAAGGTTTCGTAGAAGTTAACTACGATTTCTGAATATTTAACTACTATTTCGTACATATATAAAGAGAATATATATTTAGAAAATGGAATTACGGTGTTATTTTTTTGCTCCGCTATCAAAGTATTACTTTGAGTTCCACTAAATATTTTGTTTTGAATTTCACTGACAAAAGATGACGTTAGTTGCTTCTGAACTATCATATGTATGGTCACCGAGTTATATCTCAAGAATGTTTGACATTTTATGAAACCATCAAATTTAGTGAATTTATATATTTGGTGAAAAGTAAGACTCGTTTTGAAGTTAAATCAAGTATTAGTCTTTCTTATTAATCTTTTGAGTTGCAGTATTATTGTGTCATAATTGGTCATGTAAATGAATTTCATAAATTGTGAAGATGTAACTTTGTGAAATTAGCCAAAATAAGTCTAAGTCATTTTTATGAGATAAAATAAGTGGGTTCAAAAGAAGAAAGGCAAGAGATTTTGCACTTAAGTCATAAAGGGTAAAATGAGAATTTTATGCCTTTAATGGAAAGTTTGTGACTTAACAGATTAAGATGTTGAAATTATCAACACTAAAGAGGACACATATGAAGGAAATCCAGAAGTAGTAGAAGATTAGAGGCAGTCAAAAAAGGAAAACATAGTTTCTTGCAATTTTTAACGAGTCAAAAATTTTGAACATTTTCATACAATGTCATTGGAAACGAGGATTAAAAAACAGATGATAGCACCCACCAAAATAAAGAGTCGCACAAAAATGACAACTGAAATACTACTATAACAACTTGTACCTTCTACATAAAAACTTATACATTGCTCAAGACTCGATAAGTTCAGCCATAGAAGAAAGAACAAGGCTAAAAGAACCAAACCCAATCATGAACTTATCATACAACAATTTATAATTATAACTTTGCTCAAATTGCCAAACATCATACAAAGTCTGCAAAATCTTGTATAACATAAGACAAAAACACTGTTACCATATCTTTCCCCATACTTAGAATCTGCATAAATCTTCAACTAACAGCAAATTATCTCACTAAAACCAGATTACAATCGATCCTTAAATGGTAGCATGCAATTCATTAAGAAGCATATCAACAGCTCCATCATCATCACCCTCAATTTCTTTAACTATTTCCAGTTCATTTCCAGGGTTTACCCCTTTGTAAAAGGGTAAATACGACATATAAACAGGATCTTCAAGAACACCTGATTTTCTCATCACCTCAAACAAAGCCTCCTTGCTTTTTTCATCATTTTGCTCTTCACAAATGTTATAAACTGCCAAAAGATTCACTGGTTTTGGTCTCCAGAAGCTTGATCCTTCATTAGAAATTGCTTCTTCTAAGCAATTTAGAGCATCAGAAACCCTATTTGCATTGATATGGCTTTCAGCAACAATCTCCCAAGTACTCGAATTCAATTTCCCAACATCCAACATTTCTTTAAAAAGAGACTCCGCTTTTTCTGTAAGCCCTTTTCTAACATACCACCCCAATAAAAGATTTCCAATTCTGGGGTCATAAGATGACTTCACTGAAACCCATTCTTCATAAAGAATCTCAGCTTCTTCTATATCATTCATACGGATGAATGAAGAGATCACAGCATGATAACCCAAATTAGGTATGTAAGGAAAGACCGATTTGTAAGTCTCCCAAATTCTTTGAATTTCTTCTTTCTTGCCAATACTTCCATAATGAGATAAAAGATAATGATAAGGAATTCGATCACGTCCAGTAATTAGACTTTCTATCTTTCTAAGAGAATCTTCAGCTTTTTCAAATTTGTCATTCTTGATGTAAAATGTGGCCATTGTGCTATAAGTAGTCCAATTTGGATTAAGAGAAGGATCAAGATTCAGTTTTTCAAATGATTCTTCCATCTTTTCAATAGATCCTTGAGACCCACGAGAAGATATCCAGATATTATATGAATATAAATCTAATCCGATGTTGTTTTCCATCATCTCTGAAACTATGGCTTCCACTTTTTCTTGATCTTTAAGGTTCATGTAGAGTGTCATCATGACGTTAAATGGAAGTGCATGACTTGCATAGTCTTTCTTTTTCATTTCGACTAATAAAGCCTCGGCCTTTTCCACCATTTTAGCACGTACGTAAGCATTCAAGAGTGCCCCATAGATGCGTTTGTCCATTAAATTATTGGGCATGTTTTTGAAGTAATCTTCAGCGCCTGAAATGCCGTGGACTTTTGAAACTAGATCTAGTTGAATTGCAGCATCACTTGACGATATTCTAAATCTCTCGGGCCTATTATTCATCCAATTGTAAATCTGCAGTGACGAAAATTTCATAAAAACCCTAGATGATGTTTAATTCTCGACAAGTAAAACCAGAAACAATATATCACTAACTACAAGCAAATTTAAGAAAGCAAATGATGAACGTAACAAAGAAACACAAATTTAACACACGGTGAATCTATTTTAATCCAGATATACCTCAAGAGCAAGCTTGTGACGACCATACTTTCTCATTTCTTTCACAATTCTACAAAGCTCCCACTTCGTAACTTTTTTCCCTTCGTTCTCCCACTGATTCAACACCTCAGTGGCCCCCTTTTCAGGGTCGCCCATTAGTGAGATCCTCTTGTAAATGACTTTCCAGGTGACCGCCGTTCCAGACTTTTTCTCATGGTCCACTGTGCCATAGTTGTACACTTTTGAAACTGGTGATGACGACGAAGAATAACGGTTTTTGACGATAAACGAAGTAAATTGGGGTTTTTTGTGGGGTGAACTTCGAAACCCATATGGGAAATTGAGAGAATGAGAGAGGGAAGATGAAGATGAAGATGACGAGAGAGAAATAGATTGTGGGTGTGGTGGAGATTGGGAAACTGTTGGATGGAGCAACATTTTTTCGAGATTTTATTGGATCAATTAGGGTTTTAGGAGGTGCTTTCAAAATATTGAAGAACACAGTAGCAACCAAGATAAGAGTGGGTTTGTGCAATTGTGTGTGAGTGCTTGTCACTATGAATAGTTCGTTAAATTTAGTCCTTTAAGTTTATGTAAAGTTTTTTATTACCCACTTTAAGTTTATAAGTACTGATGATAGTCCCTATGTTTTTTTTTCTTTTTTGAAAATGATCGAACATAATACCATTTTTTTATAACAAAATATAACATTTGATACAAACAGTTATTTATCTAAAATCTTTTATATCATTTTGGTGATTCTTCCACATCAAAATTTTGATTCATCCACTAAAATTTATATCTATTACCAATCATGCCCCTCATTTAATATTGAAATAAAAAGAACACGTGCAGTCCACCTCTTTTTTCCACGCCCATGCTAAAATTAGAACTAACTTTTTTTTTCTTCTGTGTTATTTTTTACATCGTTCTCATTTTAATACTTAATTCTATTTATGAACTGAAAGATCGACACTCATTTAGTCATTTTAATACTTAAAATAAGGCTTGAACTGATAACTTTGTGTCTACACTCCTCCAAAAGATATTGTCTTTGGGTTTTATAGCTTGAAAGGCTAGGCCTGCTTTCCCTTTTACTATATTAATAAGAACTAGATTTTTCCAATATGTTGATAGAAGCTGAGATTTTAATAGCAGCCATATGAGACTGAAACTGATTGGTGATCTTAAACTGAAACCTGCATTGATTTACTATTGAGCTTGAATAAACCGAGTTAGTAGACTTAAACACCAGTGAAACAGCTTCCATTGCTACAACAATTTCAGCTGCAACTTTTGATCCTGGGGAAGATATGTTTATTTGTATCACAAATTTTTTTCAGCCATATCTTTAGGTCGATCCCAAATTTTGTGGTCAAGATTTGAATCACCAATCTAAATGTAGAGTACATGAGGTTCAGTATGAGAGTGAATCATTTGAGTGAGTTTTTAGCGAATTATAATTGTTCAATAGGTTTAATCAATCAAAAATTAACAATTCATTCGTATAGCAATGATGATGCTTGAGAATCATAAATAGCAATGAAGTTGCTTGAGAATCAGATATTGAAAAGGCATCACCGATGAGTCGATGAGGAAGCAAGAATAAGGAAGGAGCATCATTTTCGTTTGGAAACATAACCTTGGAATTGTTCTCTGGCTTTAATATCTACAAATTTAAATGAAGGGCATATTTGTCAATACAAATATATTTCAGTGGATGGAGTAAAACCTGTTTTGGAAAAATCACTTCCCTTTTCAATACCAAAAATGTATGCCGTTTATTTAAAATATAACGACGGTTATTACTTTCTCTTTCATTCATTAACTAAACAGATAAATCATTTTTGTTATAATGTCACATACATTTAAACACGCATATTATATTTGTTAGCTTTTTACAAATTTGATTTACATATTTTTATTACAATAACTCTATAATAAATTACTAGTATTACAATAACTCTATAATAATAATAAATTATTAAAAATTATTAAATGTTTAAATACGAGAAAATTAAAAATTTAGCCTTTTTTGCTAGTTACTTTATAGATAATAGCCAAAAAAATACCAAAAGTTACAAAAATAGTCATTAAAATTGTAGATGAATTAAGTCCATCTACGATTTGACATTCATATCTGCAAAGGTACAAACTGCTAAAGCGTAGTTATGCATCAGGGACTTGTATGTTCACAGATAAATTAGTCCACCTACGATTTTGTCTTTCTCAAGGTATAAATACCTAAAAAAAATTGGAACACTCATTTTTCTTGATTTTTGTTGGGTAAATCTCTCTCTAAGGGAGCTACGGACGATTTTGATTTTTGAAGTTGTTGTTGTTATTATTATTATTATTATTATTATGAAGATAAATTGTATAACCTTATATTTAAAGTTAATTTTTCTACTCAAACGCTTGAATTTATAAATTAAACATTTAGTTAGATACATATCACATGTAACTACATAGGACCAACACACGATCTTCATGTTTCGGGAGAGTACATAGAATCGTCTATAGCTCCCTGAGAGTAGGGGTGTAAGTGAGGCAAGTCAACTCGTGAGAAACTCGAGATCAACTCGAAAAATACTCGAAATCGACTCGACCTTAATCGAGCCGAGCTCGATCTCGAGCTACTCGAGTACCTTATCGAGCCGAGCTCGAGTACAAAAATACTCAGCTCGTAAGACTCGCGAGCTTAGTCGAGCTTAGTATTTACATATATGTCATTTCTTTATAATTGTTCATTTATAAGATATAGGTCATTTCTTTATAATTATTCATTTATGACATATATGGTTGATGTTATATTGATATTAGGTGATTAATAATGGGTTTTTTTTGTAGTTTGGACATTTACATGTGAAATGTTTAATATTTCTTACTTAATTTAGTGATTTTGATTTCTTTAAAATATTAGTCGAGCTGAGCCGAGCCGAGCTCGAGACTGTCGAGTATTTCACAAGTCCGAGCTCGAGCTTAAAATCAAGGCTCGTGTCGAGTTCGAGCCGAGTTTCGAGCTCGAGTATTTTAGTCGAGCCGAGCTTCAAGCTTGGTAGTATTCGGCTCGACTCGGTTTGTTTACACCCCTACCTGAGAAAGAGTTTTCTTCAACAAAAATAAAGAAAAATGAGTGTTCCAAAAAAAAAAATTAGGTATTTATACCCTGAAAAAGGCAAAATCGCAGGTGGTAACAGATGGACTAATTCATTTGTGAACGTACAATTCCCTGATGCACAACCATGTTTTACTAGTTTGTACGTTCGCAGATAGGAAGGTTAAATCGCAGATAAACTTAATCCATCAGCGATTTTAGAGACTATTTTTGTAACTTTAGGTTTTTTTTGCTATTATCTACAAAGTAATTAGCAAAAAATGCTAAATTTATAATTTTCTCTTTAAATAACATAAAAATTTTAATTTTAATATTGATATCACGTAAATATTGCATGTAGTCTTATACAAATAACAAACTAACAAGATAGAAATTAGTAAATTATATACATAAAACTGTAATATCAAATTTAATATTAATAAATAGGAAACCACCACAACATCATTTTGATAAAAAAGATGCTATTAGCTTGGAATAACTATGTACCAAAATTGATGATAAACATGGGACTCATGGTGTGTTTGTTAACAAGCTTTTAAAAAAAATTGGTTTTAGATTTTAAGAAGAAAAATAGTCAAATTAAAGAAAAAACTTTGTTTCGTGAGTACAAACATAAAACTTTTATTTTGAATAAAAAAAGGTTACTTCAAGTATCATTTGAGAGTTATTAACTTTTATTTTTTATATAATTTTACATTTTTTTTAAAAGCTTATGTCATTTGGTTCCCAATAATTTCTAGCTATCTGTTAGGGAGGAGGGATTCCCTCCCAATCCAATGAACCCACTGTCACATCAGCTTTTGTTTTTCATTTTTTTTCATCTTTCCCAAACCACAACATGTGGAAATCTTATCTTTCTCAACCCACTCAATTAAAAAACATACAAAACAACTATGGTACAAGTTTTAAAACAATGATACAAGAGAAAATGAGAGAAAAAGTAGAGAGAAAGGATGATGTGGGTTAATGAAACCAATTAAGCAACCCGCTGAAAAGGGAGTGGTACCGGCGGTAATTATATTGCTAATTAAGATTTTACCTTGATTGTTTTGTATTTTTTTTAATTGAGTGGGTTGAGAAAGATAAGATTTCTGTGTGTTGTAGGTTGGGAAAGATGAAAAAATATGAAAGACAAAAGCTAATGTGGTAGTGGGTTCAGTGGGTTGGGAGGGAATGACTCCCTCCTCAACATGCCCTTGGTGTTAGTTGGATGCCCTGGGGGAGATGTTAATACTTCTAACACCAAAAAAAAAAACTGAACAAACCTAGTGCATTAGAAGTTATTGTAAGAGATTTTATAACATATGTAATTATAAATTTGTTAAAATCATCTTTTTATTTATCTTCTTGCAGTTTTTTGATCGTTCCAATTTCAATTGGAAGTGTAAAATCTTCCCTGTTTTAGAATTTGTAGGACTATTCAAACAACCGTAAAATACTGAAACGTCACACTTTTGTGGTGCATAGAGACTAGAGTTTAACATAAAACAGTTCTAGCACTTTCACAACCAACTAATTTTTATATAAATTCAATACTACACCAAAACTTGAATACATTTAACATAAACAAATTACAAACTATGTTTAAGAGTTAGTATGAAACAATGTGTATTAAATACATGTTACGCTTAAAATATTAAATGCTATTCATAAATTGAAAACCTTTGGTGTTTATTTTTATAGATTAGCAAATCCGGAAATAGAAAAAGCCAAAATGTAGAAAAGAAACAGAACACTAAACATTAGCGTTGATAAAAAAGAATCACAGTATAAACTTAAATACAAAGTGATTTCTTATGTTTGTTACTAGTAATTTAACCAAATTTAAGTATATACCAAGTGATTTCTTATAAACTTAAATACATGTCATGTAAAGAAAAACAGCTTAAAATATTACATATCATGTTCATGATCTAGCACCAAACACTATGTGTAACATACAAAAATTATCAATTGATCCGATAAAACTCACAATCCAAAAAAAAAAAAAAAAAAAAAAAAAAAGAGTTAAACTTCAAAGGTAGAGGAAGTCATGAACAACCTGGCCAACTTCTATCCATGATATCTGTGTTTTCTATATTTCCATGTATGTAGACTTTTGGCTCTTTAACCTGTGAAAAATACAAACATTAACACAAACATGTTTCATAAATGCATTCTGAAAAAATACATCAAAATAAAAAATTATGTATTATTAAGTATAAATACCATTGAAATTGGCGGGAAGCCAACATGAAGACGCATCCTAGAAAACCCATCTACCTTAAACAAGCACTCAAATCCCTTGATGCTTGAATGTTCACTATGAAAAAGATTAGTTAAATTCCATTTATATAATATTAAAATTTGAAATTTTTATAAGTCGAAAATTAATAATATCAGTAACTCACTTCAAAAGATAGGTAAAGTTCCGCTGACAAAATTCTTCCAAATGTATTCCTTCTTCTTTAGAATACCTGAATCAGTAACATAATAATATAGTTAATAAACAAGAGTTCATAATGTTTATCTTTTTAAAGATAACAAATAAATTTATTTTTCAGTAAAAAATAAACATACACCCATTGGTTGTCGTTCTCACAAAACCGGGAAATTCCATTCATTGCTGAGAAGGTGTCAACATGAACCCTGGTAGTGTTTTTCATATGACCTATCAGAAGATTTCAAGTAATGATTATTATAGAGAATTATTATTAATATTATAATTAAATAATGATCATTTATGAGAGAAAAAAAAAAAGAGGAGAGAGATTACCTATACCTACTTTGTGCAAAGATCTTAGAGCATAGCCACTAGGGTAGTTCTCATAAGAGGCCATGAAAGTGATGACACTGCATCCTAAACTACAGAAATTATCATATCAAGAATGAGATGTGAAACATTTTTTTTATTTTAAATAACCAAAGAAAAATAATTTATCTTTCAACCTGATCACAAGCAAACCAATCAGAACTATGTAAAGTAGATTCCAAAAACTCTTCTTTCTATTGTTGTAACTGTGGTAAAAAAAAACAACAATGTTATGATTTCAAGAACATGATGTGATAAAAAGTAAGAAAAAAAAAACAAAACACAAATTAGAAAGAAGCCACATACATTCGACTAGCTGCAACTGCTGCTGACAAATTGAAGATTGGAACAGAACTGATAATGAACCGAAGCTCCTGAAAAAAAAAATTGTAAATTTTGGACATTTATGCCCTTGAGTAATACACATCAAGTTGATCTAAAAAATTTATGGTGTATGTAAGATACCTTGTGTGGAAGCTTGGAGTAAAGTATGATAAATGAAAGAACAGGAAGAATGTAGAATAAAAGTCTTCTATCAAATATAACCCCAAACTGCAACAATCACAAAATTTTAAAGTCAAATCATCTTTTGATATCAGATAAATGGAGTATAATTTATAAATATTATAAAATTAGTATTTTTTTTTTTCCTAATTGATTACCAAAAAGAGAGGATATGCAACCAGTAGTGAGCGAGGTAAAGCAGAAGTGAAGTACCAGTAAAATGGATGTGTCTAGGGGACATATGTTATGGAAGAAGTATAATTAATAATATAAAAAGATAAATGAAAATATTTAAATAAGAAAAGAAAACCCTAGTTTAGGATACACCCCATTCTGAACTCCGGTTCAAGACAGAGTTAAACCAAAAGACTTCAAATTCAGGCCACAACCACCTCTGCCACATTATGGAATCGATAAAGATAGTAAGACCTGATAAAATATGAGATTTTTATTAATATAATTGTTATTTTTGTCCTTATAGGTGAAATTAGATAAAATAGTAATACAGACCTATGCTGAAAATTGCAGCTCCAGCACAGCATTTTATGGCTTTCCACAAGGAAATTGATTTTGTCTGTAATTTTACAGAGGCATTTCGTTGTAATTACTTGAAACAATAATTTTAATAATGATAAAGGATGAGAAAAAAAATAATTTGATAAGAATGAAACAGCAAGAAGATATACCAGTAAAAGTTCAAGGCCAAGAGGACAAAGAAGTAGCAGCATATCACATCTAAAGACAATGGTAGCAAAAATCTGAACTTTTCATTAGAAATAATGACTTTTTAATTTACAAGTTATTTTTTACATTTCTGAAAAATAAAAGCATACCAGGCATCTTAATGTGGCATAAAAGCTCCCTTTGAACCAGTATCCATATGATAAATTTACTACAGAATCATACACAAATTTGAAAAAGAAAAGGAAAGAATGGTCTTTGTGTAAGTCAATGAAGGGTCAAAGTTTAATCACCTAAACCTAAAGCAAGTATATTAGGAAGAGGACGTGTGCAATAGAACAGCATATGGAACTGAATTGCTAATAGTATCACAAAGAAAGCTTCAACTTGAAGCCCAAATTTATTTCTGATCTGCTCAGAGAAATTAATAAAATTTACATGAACTAATGTCAAACAACTTAAACATAAAAAAGTAAAACTTTAATACCTGAACACGTAAAAATCGAAGTGTTGCTAATATAAAGAATCCTAGAGCCAAACGGACTACAAAACAATACAAATGAGTAAGAGAACTAAGAGAACTAAGGTTTTGTGTATAAGTTTGAACAGATGAAATATAAATTAACCTGCTAAAAGACTATAAATCTTTGGCAAGTGCAGCAAATTGATAGCTAGAACAACTGGGGATGCTAAAATGGATACTAGTAATGCACCTGTGAACATTTACATGGGAAGAAAAGGAGTTCTAAGTTTTAAGTTTCAGATGATGTTTCATATCATGATTTTATAAATTATAAGATAAAAGAGCTTACCAATAAACGTTCGAGGAACAACCCCAGGAAACTCCAAATGATCATACTGTTGTGTAAGTAGTGGCATCATATAGAACCATTAGAGAGAAATGATGAATCTTTAAATCCAGAAAAGAAAGTCACTTATGACTCTAAGACTTATCCATAGTGTATTCTTCTCTGATAGAGTAAAATAGAAAAAAGGCTAGTACTTACATTTTCTATGTGATGCCAGTGATACAAGATATCGTGCATGGCCTGAGTAAACAAAATGTCATAAACATTATCAGTTCAATTACAAATCACACCTTTGGATGCAGAATAGGGTGGAAAGAATTCCACGATTATGAACATGGTGGAAGAAAAATCATCACAACAAAGGAAGCTTATGAGTTCAGGGGAAGTGAATAACAAGAGGAAGATAGTCAATGTTTCAATCCAATCTAAATAACAGAATTGTCATCCAAAATCAAAGGCTTTAGACTGAGGAGGTATTTATTTTATTATTTTTTTCTTTTGGATTTTATGATTTATAATAGATTTTATCAGTTAAAAGTTCAAATTGTCAAAATTATTGCCTTTGAGCAAAATCAAAAGAACAAAAAGAAATCTTATACCTACCTGAACATTGAAGCTTTCTTCAACTTTCGTAAATGGCGCCATAAGTACGTAAAATGCAGCAATTGATCCGAGAAGCACATCATAACCTAAATCACTCAAAACTACAACTATGACTTGATTGACCACTAAAAACAAACAAACAACAACGAATGTATTATATGCGCAAATCAAGGAAAATTAAATAATTATTAACCGTAAATCGACATGAAATTCGAAGATCGGCGAGGAGGAGCCATTGTAGGGAGAGGGTGATACAGGGAGTGGAAGTGGGTTAGCGTCTTAGCGAGCGTTTAGGGAGGTGTTTGGACGTGCCTTTTGACTTTTTGACGGAGCCAAGCTACTCGCGAGCTACTCAGGATCGGATCATTAAAAGTTCGACTCGAAATCGATTTTAAATGAGTCCGAGCCGAACTCGAGCTTAATATTAAGCTCGTTTATTAAACGAGCTCGAGCTCGAGCATAAACGAGCCTTTACATAATATAATTTATTATTATTTATATATATTAAAATAAAAATATATTAGAGGAATTACGGATTTAGGGTATTAGTAAACGAGCTTCTTAACGAGTTTGAGCTGAGCTTAAGCTTATTTAGGCACGTCAGATAAAAAACGAGTCGAGTCCGAGCCGAGCTTGGATAATTCTTTACGAGCTCGAGCCGAGCTCAGTACAAGAAAGTTCGAATCGAGCCGAGCTCGAGCTCGAGCCTCATATAACTTAAACGAGCCCGATCCGATCCTGGTCAAGCTCGGGCTCGGGCTCGGCTCGGCTCGTTTGCACCCCTAGTCGCATCTAAGTGAATTATTTTAAAATAAAAGATTAATATGAAAATTTAAAAAATTATTCATTTTAGATACGAGGTCTTATATTCTACTCTCATTCATAAACAGTTTGAATCAAACTTCGAACTCTTATCAGTATCAAATATGAAATGGTACTCGGTATTCTAAAATTAAAAAAAAATTGAGATTTGGTATCGTTAGTACCAATAATAATACCGAAAACTTGTATCATTCCCGGTATTAATACCGATAATGTTAATTCGATTCGATACTCGAGATTGAATTTCGATGAAATTCGGTTTTCAAAAAATCAGGAACGATACCGGTTCCATCACATGCTCATTTCTTTATTTTAATAAGAAATAACAGATTATCGTGTAGAATTAAATAATGAAGACTATTTTGTTTAAAAAAATTAAAACTTTATTAATAAAAAAATCCCATTTATGCATAAAACCCTTTCTTTTAGTATATATTTTTAGTTATATATGAGTTTATTAACATGCTTTTTTAAATTAATTAGATGTATTCCCAAATAAAAGGTCTTAATTTATATATATATTTTAGTAGACTTTTATTTATATTACTTTAGTTCATTATGATACATCGGGTGAAAATTTTGTGGATGTGAACTTGACAAATCAAGTTTGTTAATATTAAAATTATAATTTTTAGGAATGTATTAAATCTTGAAAATCGGATAGTGAAAACCAATTTTAACCAAATTATAATATGGTTTATTGGATTTTAAATCAGTTTGAACTATTTTGATCTATCTTTTAAAAATCAAAATCAATTTGGAATTTACTTAACTGGATCGGATCCAATAACGAACAGCTCTATTATTTTGTCACTTTCACCTTGAAAAAGAGCATAAATCATCTTATTTTTGTAAGCATGTGGATCATCGATTGACATACATACATGATCCTATACATGATCCTATTGCAAGTAGGTAAACAATAATATTTTGTTTTAGTACATATGACAATCATATTGTTTCAAGAACATGCTCACAACTAGGTTTTATTTTTTATGTTATTTCGTATTTGTATTGTGGTTTTAACATAAATTAAAATTTCACTCGTCAACTAAAATGATAAATATGCTCGCACGAGTAAGACAATAGGTCTATGAATGGTACACACTCTCGGGATGGTGTTTTTATCACGAGTTGTCGGATGTATTAGGGTTTACGTTGGACATCTGATATCACTCGGATCGTGTGAACACTTTCCGAACTGATATTTCTACCCTATGTCTGGGTTGCAGGAAATTCAGTCTAGAATAATCCAAGAGGACACTTACAATTCTAGGTACAGAAATCGAAAGCTAAATTGCTAGAAGAATTTTGTGTTTGTTTGAAGAAAACGAGAGCTAATAATTTTCGTGTCTCTCTTCTTAAAGAGAAGAGTCGTTTATATAATAAACGATATTAGGGTTTCATTAGGGTTGGCCGTCATGGGTTGCTTTAGAAGCTAGTCAGGAAATTCAAAATTTAATGAGGATTTAGGGTTTCCAAAACTAACGAATTTCATTTGTTTTACCATAATTACCCTCAAGAATCTAAATTTCCCACTATGTTCCTATATGTATGGGCGCTGCCCCTTTGGAAACCTTGGACCCGGGGCATTGCCCCCGAACCCCCGACTTGTCGTCGAACCAGCTTCTAATTTGATCTTATACATGTGTGCACTCTGCACAAACCTGTACATATATTAGAGTACAAATTATGAAACCCCTTAGCTCACATGTTAGCTCCAATACATAAAATGACATGGTGACGCTAAAATCACCAACATGAGTGTTTGAAATTATATGTATGGGTGTAATTGTATATGTGTGAATGTATTTTCCAATGTATTTCTATCTAACACGCTAAGGGAATGATGCAATGAGTCAATTACTATGTATCTCTGGTTTCAAGGACATAAGATATTACCTTCTTAGAATTATTTGGGATATATTTCATGAAGTACATGTGAGTGTTAGTCGCACCTTATGCTATATTAATCAATATGGATAATCAACCAACACCTCGCATCAGTCATCATTCAGTACGTCGTTCCTTTGAAGAATGGCTGTCTGTGGAGATTTTGAATTGAAATTCAAGGAATTTAATAAACACACAAATAGAACACATATATGGATTAATGTAAACATTTTTTTCTCTCGTTTATATTAAGATCTAAACATAAGACTCATTACATCATGAAATTTCATAATGTATCAGCTGCTACACATCAAATCAGTTAAGATAAATATATGTAACCCAAAAATGGTATAATTCAATTAGAAATGATGTGTGTAACTATGAGTATATGATGTGTATGTTTGTGTGTGATCAAATCAAGATCTCTTATGAAATCCTTCGTCCAGATAGACTCCTTTACAACTTCATTAGTTGTAACATACTCAACCTCGGTTGTCAAATACGTTATGGGATCTTACTTGAAAACACTCCAAATCACCAGTACTCTGTTTCATAGCACGAATCCTAACAATGAACAAAAATAATTCTTATTAGTTTCAAAGTATGTATCATGTGACTTGTTACAATGATCTCTTCCTTACTCTCTTAAGCCTTAAGGTTATTCTCAAACACTTGAAAATGCACTTGACTGCCATTCATTGGCTTTTTATAGGATTTTATTGATATCTACTTGTCATGTTCAAGGCATATGACACATTAGGACTTGTACATAATATGTCATATATGATTGATCCCACAATTGAAGCATATGAGACTCGATTTAACATATCTAGATTATTAGTGGAACTAGGACACTAAGATCAACTCAATCTTAAACCATGTTGTATAAGTATAAGCTCCTTTTGGAGTTTTGTGTCTCTAATTTCTTCAATATATCATGTATATTCTTTGGCTTAATCTATTTAGGCATCTAAATTTATCTTTATAGATCTTGATTCCCATTATGTAAGTTGTACTACATGTCTTTTATAGAAAATAAATTCCTTAAATAGGCTCTTTCAACCTTTGCATAGTAAGGACATTATTTCCTAAATAAGGAAGACTGTAACGCTCCCACTAGTCTTAGTCTTGGCATATACTTAAGATCAATGTTTTAAAACCCGGGTTGACCCAGCCGGTTCAACCGATTGGACCGTGACCCGGGGTAGAAGGCGGGTCGATTGAGATCGATTTTTTGTAAAAATACGGACCAGATCGAACCGGCCGGGTGTCCCCTAATCTGCGGTTCGACTGCTTATGTCGAACCGGTTAAAACCGGATTGACTCGTTATAATAAGGCTTGGATAGTTGGATACAAGTAGCAAACGTAAAAACAACGAGCCATTTGTAGTTTGTTTAATATTTTTCAATGTTTAAATTTTGTGGACATCAAATTATTAGTTCTATATGTTTATCCATTATGCACAAAAGTAAAAATAGAAAAAAACCATAAAATGGGTTGACCCGGCGATTCAACCGATTGACCCGTGAACCGGTCATCACACCGGGTCAACTAAAAACCCGGGTTTTAAAGCATTGCTCAAGATTTATCTTCACTCTTTATAAAACCAAACTACTTTATTTTCCCATCAACATAATGATTCTACCTTCGAGATGTTTTCTTGAGTCCATAAATAGTCATTTGAAGCTTACACATTTTGCTTATGATGTACAAAACCTTCGGGAACACATCCTTAGGAAAACCTTCATTTGAAGAAAGTAGTTTTTACATCTATTTTTCAGTCAATACCAAGATTTTGAGTGAGATCATTTGCTACCAACCGGCTTTTATGTGGCTTCCATCCATATTGGTCTTCTTTATAAAGACCTATTTGTTACTAATTGTTTTATAGTTATATTTGTTGGAGATATTTCCACCGAAAAAACAAGTTAGTGACATAATTATTAAATGCATGGTCCTATTAGGTTACATACATGGTTGAAACTAAAAAACAAAGATAAATAAATAGAAGGACTAATTTGTTATTTATTAGTAAATAATGAAATAATTAGAAAGTATGAAGAATGGCCTTTTATGCAATAAAGGCTAGAAGTTTACTTCCAAAAGCTTGAGATTACTAATTTAGAGTTTATAACTTATGACACACAAATAACAAGGATATTACTCAAAGTCATTTGCAAAAGTATATCTTTAATTAATGAAAGAATCAAGAAGACGATTGAAAAAACGTAAGCAAACATTCAAGATTCACAAAAATGCATAAGAATAAGTTAAGTTCAACAATGAAAATCCAAATTGCATCAATTATAGTAAAATCATGTAAATCCCTCATAATCAACTACATATTCTTGGGATCTACCTAATGTTAGAAATCAAAAGGTTAGACATACATGATTAAATTAGTACAAACAAAATATACGAGATCAAATGTTTTCATTAGGTATTATAACTTAGTGACTATAAATATCAATCTGGGATCATTAGGGTAATAGTTTGTTAAAGTTGTAAATTGTTATTCAAATGTTTTCATTAGGTATTATAACTTAGTGACTATAAATATCAATCTGGGATCATTAGGGTAATAGTTTTTGATACTTAAATTAGTACAAACAAAATATACGAGATCAACATTATCATAATAAAGATTGAAGGTTAAAAACTTTCTCGAGTTATTCGTTAAAATAACATGTAAAATGGAAGTGTAGCTGAGTAGCTCATACAACCATATTTTGTCATATTATAACAATATAACCACAAACCACAATAATAGTATTGATGAACTTGGAATAAAATAGGTAGGTTCCTTTTTTATGCAAAGAACCCTTGCTACATTCACAAGAACGATTTATTCTTCACATGAATAATTTAAGTTAATTTCAACTATCACCAACTACTAATCGACGGTGATTCATTATGTCGTTCGATTGTGTTTGTATACAACACATTTTGAGTATATAGTTCTTATGGCGATACCCATTCTCATCAGTGTATTTGTTTAAGATGAAGACTAATGTAAGAGAAGGAAAACATGAAACTTATAACGAACTTAATTCACAATTTTATCATTCGACAATGTTACATCCTCTGTTAATGTTCAATCATCCCTATGTTCAGAGAATAATTATGCAATGATGAACCGGAGGATATTAGTTTCATTCAAGATGTATCCCTCATTGGTAGATGAAAAAAGATAATCTTAAAAACATCTTATAAGTGCCTTATCTAGTATATGTATCATCAGACAATAATACTAGAGAACGAACTATTACATTACAAAAAGGTCGAATAATATATCTCTATGAATAGGAGCAGTTCAAGATATGATCATATTCTATCTTTGGTTTCTCAACAACAAATATATCACTACCTCCACCACAAATATTGAGAAAGGAAACAAGCAACCTAAAAAGATCCCAACATAAGAAAGATATCATGTCTAGAGATATGGAAGTTTTCAATAATCTGGTACACGCACTTCCCCAACATGAATATATATTCTTGAGAAAAAACCAAGCAACTTAAAAAGATCTCAACATGAGCAAGAATAACATGGTGAGGATACGAAAGTGTTCAAGTAACCCATATACACACTCCCCGACATGAAGATATCCTAATAAGCTAAACAAAAAGTCTCTAATAGGATTATATATAGCAATACAATCATAACACTCATCCATAATGCCAATAAGTATTTTGAGCATTCTAAGTGTTCTACATAAGATGTTAAAGGCATTGACAATATCTATGGCTCGTCATTTTTTTAATTTATATAGTAGTTAGTTAGAGGTGGAGAGGTTTGTGTCCTCATTTTCCACTATTCTATAGATCTAAAGAGTGCATCTTTTTGGTTATATTACTTTTAGACTACCTATTTGGCTAATTTTATATAATGTTATGTGACAATTCGTTCTATAGTAATTTGTCATATATTAAAGTAAAAATTTAAGATTTATGTAACTTATGTAAGACCAATGCACCTACTAGAGAACAAGAACATTATATTATATTACAAGATGGTTATTAATTGCTAAATAACAAGCCGACAATGCATATACTATAGAAAAACATATTTGTTGTTGTTATTGAGCATCTTCTTGTGGCCTATTTGCTACCTAATGGACATTATTTTTAGGATTATGTTTTTTTCTTGTTTCCTTGGAGGATTGCTCTTCCCTTTTATGCTACTTGGCTACTTGGAGGCATTCTTGTGGCCTTCCTTTTTAATGGATTAAACCTTAATGCTACTTAGCGGACATTCTTTGCAACATTAAGGTTTTTCATAAGAGGAATTCTCATCCTTCATGCTTAGAGATCATTATAAGTTGCTTTGTTATTTCTTCTATGTTGGCATTCATCTTAAACACAAAATAATAACACAAGGGTGGCGAAACGCCAACAATCATAATCAACTTGGGGGAATGACATACTTATGTGTCGATTTATAGAAAGTTAGAAACACAATAAACTCAAAATAATAACGTTTGACTTACAATTCGAAGAACTCCAATAACTACATTGAAATAACCGAACAAAGGTCTAAAGATATGTTCTCCAAACCCTTAAAATAGATGGAAATAGTGGTCCACACGAGGCTTAACGAGTAGAAATTATGAATCTAGTGTGCATGGTTGAAGTTTACATGAGGAATGAGGAAAACATCAATACTCATGAGGAAATAGTTTCTCGTAAACAGGTATCGAGTCTTGTTACATGGGGTCATTGACTGTCTTATTAATATAACACGCAAAGAACACATGGTAACTTTGAAAGTTTAGTGGAGCGCCCTTTATGTCAGAATCAACATATACATGAATTTGTGAGCATATTTTTATGAGATTGTAGGTTATTCTCTTAAATTTCAAAAAATTGTTATTATGTGGTAATATGAAAGCTTTCAATATGGTCGTTTTACTCAAGTTCCTTTCTTTGAAACCTCATGACCTCCAATTATAAGTCATTGTTTTAGTTTTTACTATTTTAGTATTTTGTATATGAATCTTGGTTTGACTTTAAATCTCTTAGGCCCTGCCCTACTTTAATTGTTCAATGAAATATACCGATCTACTCAATTAACTTTACTCATTTTGTTATGTAGTTTACTCCATTTCTTTGTAATTGCATTCCATCCCCCAAACATACCCCAACTTATAAACCCTCCGTCACTTTGTTTTTCCTTTCATCCTTTAAAGTTTAAACTGCTTTGACACTAACCAAGATCTAAATTTGAGCTTAAATTGTGGCACTGAAAATGCATACATAAAATAGGTTATGTTATAAATTTTCATTTCATTTGATAACCCATTAAAAAAAAGGAAATTAACAAAATAAAATGAATCAAACTCTTACAAAGAATTATCCACTTCAATCCATTGTTTTTTTTTTCATTCATATGGAATTAAAATTCTTTCCTTTTCCTAATTTCATCCTACAAAACAAAACCGTAGTGTATGCAATGTAATTATAGGCAAGTAACTAACCATTAAAACAATACAACATCTAACACATTGATTAAGTAGATTGTGATTATTCATAGAGATCTTGTCACACCTTCACAACATTAGTAAAACCAAAAATCAACCTATTTGTCATGCACCAAAGCAAACATGATATTATGCTAAACAATACATGGATTATAGTAAAAACTCTCTACTTTTATGAGAATTAATGCTCATACCTTGCAACTAATAATATCCTTGAATCAAACAAACTAACCATTAGTTAGTTAGTAGTTATCGAGTAAGCAGCATGTAAGATGGCAACTCTTCAAGCCTTGTTATATATTTTTCCAACAGTTCTGTTTCCAGTTGATGTCGTGTTGATTTCATCACAGCCTGTATATAAATAAATAATTAAAGATCACTCGATTTAACTTTTAAGTAATATATACAGAAATAAAAATAAAAATTTACATACATTGAAGTCCATGTAAGACGCCCGCATGGCAAGCCACTGATGATCCATTAACTTGAATGCAATGCAATACAGGAGGTCAAATGCCAACTCATTATCTGTTAGAGCACAAAATTAATAATTGAAAATGAGGCAAAATTTTGTATAAATGACGATTAAAATGTGTATATAATATAGATACCTGAAAGAAACTTCAAGAAGGTAGCTCCAACTAAAGTCCTTGGTTTTACTGCATCAAAGAGAACACTGTTATTATATATTTATGAAACATGTAAAAATCACAATCTTTATTTTCTAATTTTATTTTATATTTATGAAACCTGCTTCAAGATCCAGCATTTGAATAAGCATGAATGTGATATTGACACCAGCTACAGCAAAAGGATATTCCCACATGGATCGATCACCTTCCTGCTTTCTAAGAAGATCTTGAAATGATTTCTGCAATAAATAAATAATACAGTAATTTAACACCAAAAGCTATTATTAAATTTATAAATTAATTACAAATATATTAGAAGATATACCGGGAAACTTCGTGCAAAATACAATAAGTTCTCCAATGATATAAACCCACCGCCCCTATCATGAAATTCAATTTCTTAAGAATGCATAATATCAACATTTTTTATATAAATAAATAAAAGAGTTTTTTTTTTTTTTTTACCGAAAATCAGTGGAAGGATCTTTTCCTTGCCAGCCCATTTCCTTCCACTGCTCAGAAATTAGACCATGGAGCTCTTCTTCAGGAAATGCAGCTTCCCATAATGCCCTCAATGCTTCCTAAGTCAACAATTAAACATAGAAAATGAGACCATAACTTCTTTTTTAGACTAAATCTTGATTAGTTGAAATTCATGTGTACCTGATGTTCTGGAATTGAACTATCATAGGCAATGTCTAATCTGTTTTGCAGCCTCATTAAGCAATCCTCCTGTCATGATCAAAGAAAAAAGTATCAGATTCGAACATCTATAACAGATTGATAATAGTTGTGTAATGATGATTAAAAGCATGGGCTTTATGGGGATAAATGTTACAAACATATGAATTGTATTCAACTATTAATGAAGCTGAATGGTTTAAGAAAGGACCTGGGCAGGGGTCAAATCAAAAGACTGGCGAGAATCATCTTCTCTTCTTTGAGCACAAACACATGAAAGGCCTCTACCAAGCCATGCTGCTGACCCTGCTGCAACCTCAGCTATAATGATAGAGAAACAATGGAAATGTCCATGGTTATAGTTACAAAATTAAAGCAAAGTTCAGCTCCTATAATGTAAAAGAATCAATCAGCTAGTAGACACATTCAACATTACTGAAGATGATAGTTTGAAAAAAAAAAAAAAAAAAAAAAAGAGAGAGAACGAACATATTCTAATTTCTAATTGCTTCCTGAAGATGAAGTTGATCCACTTTAAATGCAAGAACAAATCCATATTCAAAGTTCACTTGACAAACAAAATGGAATTTAAGCAGTATGTAATTAGGGTTTAGATTTGACGTTGTTTTTGCACTATTCTAATGACAGAGCCTAGATTACAAGAAAACAGATGCACAATCAATCATAAGTAGAATGCCTAATCTTCTCTTTCATTAGAGTAAACTGATGTTTCTAACTGAAGCCTCCTACTTGACAAGTATTCAAACTTGTCATCTCAAACAAATTTCCTGATTAAGTTCTCCAAATGTCAAAAAGTGTTGACGAAAAAGGGGAAACACAATCGATAGTTTGATAAAATTTACACTTGTAAGCAAGCACAACTCACCACAAAAATCAATGCAAGTAATCATCTAAAATTCAATCGAGACAGATCCAAACTTCTACAAATTAACTCCTGACAGAGAAACATAATAAGTACTGATACAGTTCTGCTCTGAACGAAGTTAAACGAATGTCTTTTTCCGATGATAGTAGAATATACCTGAACTTGTTTGAAAAGTGTTACTCCTATCAAGCCCTTGCGAAATCCTTCTAACTGCCACAAATGATCCGCCGCCGCTTCCTCTATCATCCATTTCGGAACACCGGCCTATACACGCACTAGTTCATCTTCAGTTCAACTTCAACCATAACCAAACTCTAATAGACGCACCAACACTTCCCGCCGTGAAGTTGAATCAAGAACCACGGAAAAAAACTAAATCCGATTACACGTTTCTCGATTAGACAGATGCAATATCAAGAACAATAAAGAAAGAACGTTGACAGAGTGATCCTTCAGAGAAAATGCAGCAAAATTATTCGTGGAACCGCAGGGAATTTTCTAGATCTGAAATTCTACGATAATATTGGAATGGAAATCAAGCTCATTTTCCTCAATATCTTGTGTGCGTAACTAGTGTGAAACTATATATATCAAGGAAGAAAAAGAGAGAGAGAGACCAGAGATATTTGGGTTTGTTTCTCTCACTACTTTCTCTCTCTATATCTTTCCTATCTCCTACGGGTGAGAAGCGACTATACATGTCTCTCTGTATATATATGTGCTTTCTGAGTGATGAGAACACGGAAAATGCAACCAACTACCATATATATCACAAAAATATCATTTTATAAACATTTAATAATATAAACAATTTTTTTCCATGAACAATAAATATTTGGACCCATTTCATTTACCATTTTCTAAAATCTAAGCAAAAATTAAAAGGTTTATCAATATAGGTATAATTTTTACATAGTCATGCTAATGTCATCAAATGACGTTTTGATGATTTTCATAGTTGTGAATTTTATCTACGAAAATTAGAGCTAGCAAAAATCGAACAAATCCATCAATTCAACCGAACTCAATCCAAAATTAGCAGGTTGGATTGAGATTTTCAATCAATATAAGTTAAATGGGTCAATCCGTCTAATCCATTTAATTAAGTAGGTTGGGTCGGCTTTAACTTTAATTTATATTTAATTTAATAGTTATTTATATATTATCATGTATTAATCTAAGTATTAGTTTATAAATTACAATGTTCATATTATTATTTATGTTTTAAAAAATGGAATCTTAGTTCCTATCATTTTTCTTTGCACCGACAACACTAATCACTCTTCAAAATACTTAGAAATTACATATATTTAATGTTATTTCAATAATTTCGACCCAAACAATTATGTATGAAGGAGACGAACAAAAATAAGATTTGAAAGTGTATTTTGATTGGTTCAATACACAAATAACAATTAATTAAAATGTTAAATAATAAGAACTAATATTAATAAAAAAAATGAAAACTATAATTGTGTAAGGGATCAAAATGTAACTTGATAACTCATTTGCAATTCGTATTATATAATATGATTTACAGATGTCAACAGTTTATATATAGCACAAATACATTAGATTATATAAAATAGACCACAAAAATATCAAAATAAATTTTTGATCCAAACAATTATGCATGGAGGAGGTGGACCAAAATAAACGTTGAAAGTATATATCATAAGGAAATTAATAAAAACAGAAACTATAAAAAGAATTATGCAAGGGACAAAAACATAACTTTAACGAGTGTAGCTCCTTTGCAATTTGTGTATAGAATATATTATTTATAAATGTCAACAATCCATATATATCATGATTGCGATTATACCATATCAAATGTACCACAAAAAATATCAAAATAAATTTCCGATTAAAAAAATTAGGGAAATCTATAATAAAGTCTCAATATTTTGGGAAAAGTTCCATTTTTACTAGGGGTGACAATTTATGACACAACACGACAAAAATACATGACACGAAACGAAATTTGGACGAAACTGAAATTTGAATTCGTGTTCGTGTCGTGTTCGTGTTAACTGTAAAAAATACGATGTCATGTCGTGTTCGTGTTCAAAATTTGACACGAAATTGACACGGTTTAGCAGTTCTTTATCGTGTTATATTTGATAAAATATTCATTAAATAAACTAGTTTTTAGTATATGTTATATTTTTCGTTTCGTGTCGTGTTTGTCGTTTTTTAATTCGTTTGTTTTCGTGTTAGTTAAAAAAAACACAACATCGTGTCGTATTCATGTTACATAAAACATTGCCGTGTCGTGTCAGACAGAAACACGAAACGATAGCACGATTTGTCACCCCTAATTTTTACCTTTTCAGCAAGTAAACGCTTATGCGGCAGGCCAAGTTGGAAGGGATTGCTGACATGGGAGCTGATGTGTCATACCATGTCAACCATCGTGTCGTGTCAGACAAAAACACGAAATGACAGCATGATTTGTCACCCATAATTTTTACCTTTTCAATCATGTTTTGAAAACCGGACCGGACCGGCCGGTTCGACCGGTTCAACCGGGAACCGGTTCCGGATCCGGTCCTTAAAGGCCAAAAAACCAGTAATCGTTTGAACCGGTAAAACCGGTCAAAACCGGAATTTTTAAAAAATATTTATTTTTTTTATTTTTTTATATAATTAAATATAATTATGACATTATCCGGTTTTTGAGACCGGTCCGACCACCTGAACCAGTAAGACGACCGGTTCGGTTTCCGATCCGGTTTTCAAAACCTTGCTTTTCAGCAAATAAAAGCTTATGCGACATGCCAAGTTGGAAAGGATTGCTAACAGCCTTAAAAAGCAACTTTTTTTTTGTGAAATAGGTTGGATGGGGTTCGAACTCGCGACTAAAATATCACAAACCACGAGCTTAACCAACTAAGCCAATTCATGTTTGTATATTATGTCCTGAACAATAATATATAATATCTATCAACTTATCATGTTTGCATATTATATCCTGAACAATAATATATAATATCTATCAACTTTTCTTAACCTAATAAAAACTAAGATTTCTGATGGAATAAAAAGATGATGGACGGTCGAACTTTGGGATAAAGGGAAATAGATTTAATAAGGTAATTAATTTTTTGGTTTGTTCATATCTAGATAACTATCTTTGTTTTATACATATTTAGGTAACAAACTTTTTTGGAAGTGTTCACATATGACCATTATGACCGGCTGTAACAGGTTACATCCGGTCATACCCGGTTATATGGTCATATGTGAACACTTCAAAAAAATTTGTTACCTAGATGTGTACAAAAAAAGATTGTTACCCAGATGTGAACACACCGGAAAGGTAAAAGTAAATTACATGAATGGTCGTAGTAGTTTGGGTAATTTGTGTGATTGGTCCCTAATTTATTTTTTTTAACTTGGATGATATCTACTATTTATTTCGTTGTGCATTTGGTCACTATCTTACCTCAAAAAACTATTTTGCCTTTTTTTAATTTATTTTTTAATTATTTTTCTTATTTATGTATTTATTTTTTATATATTTTAAAAAATTAATAAACCCCACATCAACATCTTCACTATCCCTTCTTTTATAGTTCCTTCAACTCCGATGAACCAACCCCACAACACATTGTCTCTTCATTGAATTTTCCATCACCAAAACCTAATAGAAGTGTTGTGGGGTTGGTTCGCCAAAGTTGAAGGACCGAAAAAAGAATGGATAGTGAAGACGTTGATGTCATTAAAGATGGAAATGAAAGAGAAGTTGATGAGGATGGGAGATGGGATGGTTACTGGTGGGACTGAGCTTAAATTTATCGAATGTGGTTTTAAGTTTAAGGTGAGAACATACATTATATGTGGTCTATTAATTTTTTAAAATATATAAAAAAATAAATACATAAATAAGAAAATTAATTAAAAAATAAATTAATAAATGGCACAGTAGTCTTTTGAGGTAAGATAGGGATCAACACACAACAAAAACAAACAGTAAGGATCATCCAAGTTAAAAAAAAAAAAAAAATTAGGGACCAAATGCACAAATTACCCAAACTATAAGGACCATTCGTGTAATTTACTCTTACATCTTCGGTTTGTTCACGTCTGGGTAACTATCTTTTTTTTTGTACACATCTAGGTAACGAACTTTTTAAAAGTGTTCACATATGACCATTACTACAGCCGGTCATAATGGTCATATGTGAACACTTTTAAAAAGTTCGTTACCTAGATGTGTACAAAAAAAAAAGATAGTTACCCAGATGTGAACAAACCGAAAAGTTAATTACCTTATTAAGTCCATTTCCCTCAAACTTTCGACCTCAATCTCTAGAAACTAAAGCTTACCAGTTGATCTAGAGGGAATTTGAGATGTTTTCCCTTCACTATTATATTTATTGGATAATATTCTGAAGATTTATATGCAATTATAATTATTATTATTGTTATTGTTGAAAACGAAATATAATAAATTATTTTTAGAACTCGTTTGAAGTGATATTATTAAATCGTTTTTTTATTTTATATGTATTTGTTTTACTTTATATAGAAAAAGTAATTGTATGTGTAGAAAATGAAAAAATCTACTCTTACAAATGAAAGTTTTTTTTGCCATATGTCACACTTTCATTTAATTTGTCAAATATCATTTTATGGTTATTTTGAATTAATTTTTTTTCACATATCATTTTATGAGTTTTTTTATTTTAATAGATTCCACATAATACTTTAATGTAATAATGACAATAAATGTAGTAATAAATTAATATCAATTTTATTAATGAACTTAGTTTTTTATTTCAAATTTCTTAAATTAAAGCCCATTAGTTTATTTTATTTATTTATTTAAATTTAAAAGAAAAATCTTAATAATTCATTATTTTCTTACTTTCTTATAAATCCAAAGTTCTTAAATATTTAGACTTTTATATTTAATTTGTTTTAATCAACATATATAATACATGAGTCTTATACCTAATACTTATAAAGTAAACAAAAGTTCAAAACGTTATTAAGATATAAAAACATATAAATTAAATTTTTATCTGTATTTATTACATTTATATATGTTTTTACATATAAATATGTTTCTAAAGTAAATCCTCAGCACTATATACATTAAATACAATAGTGATAAAATAAAGACAAAACTGCATAAATGGTCCCTGTGGTTTGTCAAAAATTGCCACTTTGGTCCAAAAAGGTTTGGACTGGCACCAGAGGTCCAAACTTTTCAGTTTTTTGCAAGTTTGGTCCAATTTACTATTAACTTTTTCATAATGACGATTTTGCCTTTGTTTTTTTCTTTTTCATTTTTTTTATTATTTAAAGATTTTTTCAGATTAAAAGAAAAATGAAAATTTTCCTTTTCTATTTAATTTATATAATTTTTATAACAGAAAAAATAGAAAATAAAAATGCAATATCTCTCTCCCCCCCCTCTCTCTCTCTCTCTCTCTTTCTTTCGCTCTCTCTCTCTCTCTCTCTTTCTTTCGCTCTCTCTCTCTCTCTCTCTCTCTCTCTCTCTCTCTCGGGTGAAACCTGCCTAAGTCTCCGGTCATCAAAGAGGAGGCAATTTCCCTTCATTGTCGATTAGCAAACCCCAAACCCCTCTTTCGATTTATGTGATCCCTTTTGATATCTACAACCCTGTAGATGACCAAAGCGGAGATGAAGGCCACCGAAAAAGGCACAACCATCATCCTCTTTATTTTTCCTTTCTTTCCACTCATCGATACCTGCCAAACACCCAACGATCGACTGCTAATACGGGTGGATCCTTCTGATTTGTTAGTCGTCATCGATGAGGAGTAAAACCACAAAGGAATTCATCGGTGACCGGTTGTCCCCCTCACTCTTTCTCACTATTTCTGACTCGGAAACCATCATCTCCACATGCCTCCTGCTGTGTTTCCCCGAATTAGATTCACCCTCTCCATCTCTTCAACATAAACAACAAAGATGGAGATGAGTAGAAAGAAATGGGAATGGAGCAGTTTTTGTACCACCATTTCTCCAGCGAACCCTAACCTTAACGCCTCCACCACCGTTTGGAAACCCTAACCCTAGCGTCGTCAAACCCTAAACCACCGATTGGAGTAACGAATCTAGGGTTTCTGTAATTCGTAGATCGTTTTCGCCATCGAAGAAGGATAGAGACGAAGAGAGAAGAAGGCGAAGCTAGGTTTCTGAAAACGAAAAGTCTTGAGCTAGGGTTTCTTAATGCAACGGCAGAGGCAAAGTTGACAATCCTCGATTTGTTTTGAACACATATTCATCCCAAGTCGTCGCCCTCTATCTCTTCCTCTCTCTCTCTCTCTCTCTCTCTCTCTCTCTGTGATGGCTTCGTTTACATGTTGCCTGAAAAAAATGCTATGCTGGCGGTGGTGTTAAACTGGTTGTGATGGTGCTCGGCTAGTGGCAATGGTTTCCGAGGAGTGGTGTTAGCCGATGGTGGTTATGTTATATTCCTTTTTATAAAAAAAAAATCAGAGAAGTAGAGAGAGAGAGAGAGAGAGAGAGAGATAGAGGGGGGAGATGGGAAGAGAAAATGGGTTGAAGTTTTCTTTTACATTTTTATTTTAATATATTTAAATAAATAAATAAACATAAAAAAATAAAGTAAGGGCAAAATGGTCATTATAAAAAAGTTCAAAGCAAATTGGACCAAAGTGGCAACAAAATCAAAATTTTGGACCACTGGTGCTAGTCGAAACATTTTTGGACCAAAGTAGCAATTTTCGACATACCACAGGGACCATTTGTGCAGTTTTGTCTAAAATAAATAAACAATACCATCCGGAACAATTGGTAATCCAATAGGTTTTCGATGTGGATTCGATGTGACGGTTTTTATCCCACTAGAAATCATATCTTTTCTATAAACGATTTGTAGCCTAGTTGGCTAAAGCCCTTGTTTTGGGTATTGAGGTAAGGAGTTCAACCTCATCTAACCTATTTTTCCAAAAAAATTGATTTTTAAGGGTGTGACTATTTTGGATCAGCTGCCATGTCAACAATCCTTTCCAGCTTGGCATGCCACATAGGCATTTACCTGCTGAAAAGGTAAAAAATGATTAAATTGAAGATATTTGTCGGTTTTTTTGGGTTTTTTTATTCAAAAAAAATTTTTTTAAGACTTTTTTAAAACTTTTCCAAAAATATTGGGACATTACTGTATATTCGCGAGAGTTCATCGGCCGAGAAGTTGACCGATGTGTATATTCATGAGATCGTTGCTCGCCATGAGATTCCAATGTCCATTGTTTCAGACCATGATGTTCGGTTCACCTTTCGTTTTTGGCAGAAGTTCCATGAGAAATTGGGCATGAGGTTGCACTTCAGCACAACTTATCATCCGTTGACCGACGACCAGAGTGAGCGGACGATACAAACCCTTGAGGATATGTTGCGAGCCTGTGTCATCGATTTTAGTGGAAGTTGGGACTCCTACCTATCTCTTGCGGAGTTCTCCTACAACAATAGTTATCACTCCAACATTGGTGCTTTGCCTTTTGAGCTCTTGTATGGGCAGAGGTGTCGTACTTCGTTTTGCTTGGGCGAGGTTGGTCACGGGGTTATGAGGCGGACCGAGGTGGTCCTTAAGACGACGAAGATGAATCAGCAGACCATCCAGAGATTACATACTGCTCAGATTTGGAAGAAGAGCTATGCCGACCAACGCCGGTCCAATTTGGAGTTTCAGGTATATGACATGGTATTACTGAAGGTCTCACCTTGGAAATGTGTGATTCGCTTAAGGAATACGGGGGAATTGGGTCCCTAATATATTGGTCCCTTTTGGGTTATTGTTAGGGTTGGAAAGGTTGCTTACATATTGTATCTTCCTGAGGAGCTCAGTCAGATTCACAACACTTTCCATGTTTCACAGTTGCGAAAGTGCGTATTGGATGAGGATGCGGTAGTCTCATTGGATGATATCCAGGTTGATGAGCGCATGAACTATGTTGAGAGGCCCGTAGCTATTCTGGAAAGGAAGGTGAAGGTTTTGTGTAGCAATGAAGTACCTTTGGTAAAGCTACGATGGCAGCATCAGAGGGGCTCCGAGTGCACCTGGGAGTCGGGGGCTGAGATGCGGGAGCATTATCCGGAGCTGTTCGGTGCAGCAAACTTTGATGACGAAGTCTAGTTCAAGTGGGGAGAGTTGTAACATCCCGAGAATTCAGGTATTTCTGAATGCATCCCTTGGTTTTTAATGTATGTTATTTTTACCCTTGGATTGGACGAAAGTAGTCATGGGAGGCCCTAGTGGCAAATTTGTGATTTTAGGGCCAGTAGGAGTACGCTAAGCGTACATGTGGATATGCTAAGTGTACTAGGGCGCGCCCTAGTACGCTGGGCGTACTCGTGTCTGAAGGAAACCCTAAATTTTAGGGTTTGTGGGGTATTTAAGCATCCTTATGACTCATTTATCCCCCACCTTTTCAGCCTCCAAAGTCTTAGAGTCGTTCTTGCAAAACCCTAGCCTCCTCGAGTGAGATTAAGAGCCCTAAAGTGTGTTGTTAGTGTTTTAGAGGAAGGATAAGTGCATCAAGAAGCTTTGGAGCTTGAAAAAAATATTGGATCTGGAAGTTTGGCTCTCTTCTCCGCCATATAAAGGTATAAAGTCCATACCTTTATGGTTTATTTGTTAAATCTCATGTTTGGATTTTTTTTTTTATGTTTCATTTTGGTTCCAAATGCTCCATTTCGAGCATGACATGTCCTAGATGTTTTGAGTCGTCCTTTCAAACCCTTGAAGGGGTCCTTAGTCATAAAAATGAGGTCCCAATGGCTAGAAGTGTCCCATACATTTGAAAAAAGGGTCATAATGAATTAAGACCTTGTATTAAGAACTTTTGGACTTGTAAAGTCATAAAGTTGGAGACTTTATGACTATAGGGTGCATTTGGACCACATATATGTAGTTTGGGTTTAAGTGCTTAAGCCATTAAGCACATAATTAGACTTTTGGATATGTGAGGGTACGCCTCGTGTACTTGGTCAACAACCCCGATGTGGGTCAATGCGAGGCTTAGTGTATGTCGCGCGTACTGCAAGAGTACGTCCCGCATACACTGTCTGTTGGATTTTGGAATTTGGGCTTCAAGTTTTGGGCCACCTTTTGGGCTTGAATGCTTGGGCCCTTATTGGACTATCTAAGTATCAATGTTTTGGGCCAAGTGAAGGGTTGGACGTTAGGATAAGGCCTAAAAAGGAGTTTGGGCCCAATTTGGAAAATTAGGCTAATTATGGGTCTTGAATAATTTTTGGGCTTTTAGGATCAAAAATTGGGCCTAGGTATTGGCCCAATTAGGGAAAGGGTAAAGTGCTTATTTACCCTAAATATGTGTTATCAGTCAAGGATGGTAATCCAATTAGATGTTTATTTTGTTGTGATAGTTCGGGGATTTTAGTGAGCTAGCAGTCGAAGGTTTTCTGTAACACCCATAAAAAATCAAGTCAATTTAAAACTTTTTCAAACATCCAAAAGCCATTAGTTATTACATAATATTTTTAAAATAGTTTAATATCAGAGTATCCCATAAACCATAACTCCAAAACAAGAGGATGTGTACGGTCACGCCTTCGCCTTGCCAAGTTGTCTGAAGCTCCTGAAACAATAAACTGAAACCGTAAGCACAAAGCTTAGTGAGTTACCCCCAAGATACCGATACACATACAGTCCACATAACAATAAAAGCAATATATAGCATAACGAAACAAAACAGCATGCAACGGTCCACAGCTTTACAAACCGAGTTACCCCTGGCCCATAGTGTGAGTCTAGATTGACTTCCAGGCCCACAACTCACATCTGGATTGCCTCCGAGCCCCCAGTACGAGTCCGATATGCCCTACTTGGCCCTTAGCTCGTATTTGGAATACTCCCGAGTCCTCAGTAAATAAGTCTGGCATGCCTTGCCCGACCCTTAACCCATATCTGGAATACTCTAGGGTTTGTTAGCCACCGCACGGAGCAGTACAACCTCAATCTAACCCACATAACATGTCGACATGTAACGTAACTAATGCATATACAGATAATCATACAGTATCACAGGTAGTCCTACAGATCTACCAGACTAGCATATCAACTGGCCTTCATCACTAACTCGTACTCAACATATCAATATCTACTAGAATATTAAATCTAATGGGCCGACCTTGGTGCCTTAGACCCCTTAGTACAGTGAGGATAACTCACCTGACACTGCTGAAGTCCCGCCGATAACACTCCAGCTGCTGGTTGACAGATTCCCAAACTGTCAACATCAAACAATACCCAATTAATAATTGGGTTCCAAGCCCAAGGTCCAACTCATACTATAAAAACCCAAAGTCAAATGATGGTCCAAAGCCCAACATATGACCTAATTTTCCAAATTGGGCCCAGACCTCTACATGGTCTTTCCTTAAGGCCCATCCAATTATTCCAATCCAATTCCCATGGCCCAATGTCACATAATCATAAAGGCCTAGTTATGGCCCACCTATGGCCTAATTTTCCAAATCAGGCCCAAGCCCTTCACATGGGCCTTACCCTAAAACCCATCCAATTATTTTGGTCCATTTACTTGTCCTTGGATAGCCCATCACTAGTCCAATCGCCAAAGCCCAATAGGAAGGCCCAACTCAAGGCCCAAGTGAAATTAGGGTTTTCACTTGAAATGACGATTAGGGTTAAATGTTCCTACTTAACCCATTAAGGACTTAATCCATTAAGTCCAATATTGCCCTAGGTTAATTTGCCTATGATTATAATTTAATATTTTAAGTTTATTAATTAATTCTAATGCGGGTCCCAATCAATCCCCAAAATTAGGGTTTCATTGCATTAGGGTTTTCCAAACCCTAATTAGGGTTTCCAACCCAATATTAGCCCATTAGACATCTGGTTGGGTTTTTAGGTCAATTTGGGCTTCATTAGGCCCATTCTGTCCAAGCATCCCAAATGAGTCCAAAACACAAACAAAGCACACCGCCACCCAACACGGCGGCTGGTGGCGGCAGCCACCACCTTACAGTGGTGGTTTAGACTTTTCTTTTTCATTATTTCGATACAGATGACAATACAATTTACAATAATATCTAAATAACACACACACACTCATAAAATAATACACACACACAACCACCCTTGTGGTGGCCGGTGGTGGTTCATGGTGGCAACCACCACCTCACGGTGGTGGTGGTGGCTTTTTACGGCCAAATAAACACCCAACAACGCTTCATTATAATGAACACACGCATACACACAAAAATAACACCATATAGCAACATACACACCCTTCCATTGTTGTCTTTGAGGCGACAATCATGGTGGTTTTTCTTAGGGTTTTCCGGCAGCAACAACTCGAGACACCCACAAGCTTGCGAGAAATGACTGAAGCACACACATTACCTACACCGCACTTAACAACGGTGGTAAGCGGCGGCGAAGAATACAGGTCACCGTGGGACGACCTTGTGGCGGAGACAGCCACGTAAATCCAACAACGGCAGGTCCGATCGGTCCCTCCCATGGCCACAACACTGACTCAACACTCTTCCCATGGTCTCCGGTGTATAGCAATTCATGAGCAACAACAGCGATGGTTGGACGACGACGTCCTAACGGTGGTTCTCCGGCTTCGATAGTTAAGGGGATGGCGGTTGAAAGTCTTGGATGATGGGGCACAGCGGCGGAAGCAACGCACGCATGTTGGGGAGTCCTCGTCGTCAATAACAAGGCTTCAACTTTGGTTGGAGAACGGACAAGATGAGTGTGGCGGCCGCAAATAGGAGATGAAGAGGGAGGGTGATAGTTGCAACCAACTTAGGGTTAGGGTTTAGTGGGTGACGGGTTTATATACCCTAATCCCATAAACTTCACTCCATAAGAACACTTTTGGTCCCTCCTTATCCCTATTTTTTCAATTTAAGTCCCAAAATTACCATTTGGCCCTTGACTCCATAAATTCCTTTCAATATAAGACCAATAGTTACAAAACAACCCCTCCTCTTCAATTATTCTCAAATAAGATCCATAAATTACCATTTCTACCCTGGCTTCAAGAATCCTTCTCAGAATAAGTCCGATATTTACTCTCTAATCCTCGAAAATCAAAAGTATATCATTTGGCACCCTGAAACCAACACCCACTAATTGTTATTTGATTTTGGGACAATAATAATATAAAAAAATAGTAAAATTATTTCTCGGGGTTCCGAGTTTATTATTTTTATTATTCTATTTTAAATGGGATGTGATGGGTTTTGAGCATTCTAACACTTCCTAAGTGTACATGCAATCCTAATAACCTTGGATCTATGTTTGTCTAATTATCATGCAAATTTGATTTCCAAGGTTATGTTCCTATCTAGCATACATCGGGAACAATTTTTCTTTGAATGAAAGATAGAACTACATACCTTGTTGTTGAAAGTGTTCCTTAAAACCTTGTGAGCCTAGCACCTCAAGTGTGATGCCTCACATGCTTTACACAACACCAAATGCAATGAACAAACTTAAGATAAAACTCTAACACTTGCAAAATCGGCCAAGCCCTCTTCTTCTAGTTAGTGTAGCCGTTTTTGGGGAGAAATACATTGCTTATATAGTGTGTTGCATTAGGTAAACCCTAATGTAACATGACTCTTCATTTCTTGATCCATGGGTTAACTCCATGGAGCATCCTATGGGTGGAATCCAACTTGACAATCCATGAAGCCTCTTAGCCCACTATATAAGATATGGAAGATTTACAAAATCTACCCATATATCTAATTAGTTATCTTTTGATCACTTAATTAATTCTAAATTAATTCTTGATCAAAACTAATTAAATAATATTATTAATATATTAGAACTTATAATATATTAATAAACCATAAGTGTTATTTCTCCCATTTAGTTTATTCAATTGCATGATGCCATGCAACCCAAATGGACCATGCCGAGTCAGGTCAAGTACATACCAGAAATAGTTATGGACTTAGACACCTTATCCAACAGTCTCCTACTTGGATAAGTCTAATAACTATAACTGTAATACTTCAGGAACCGATCAACAATCGTAGCTCTTTCAAGGTTTCTCGGAACTGAGAAAATATTGATACGCCATTTAACATAAGTGATCACATAATCCTCTGTTCTAGATATCAGCCGGACAAATACATGGAACAATGTCTTACTTATTGTCCATCAGTTTGTTTCCCGATTTCCGATTTGTTTGACAAAGAACTTAATTGAACACATCAATTTAGTTCTGACCGGGCCCGGTACATAGGTCAAAACAAAATCATCGAAGGGCCCAGATATCAGCTTCTAATCCAAGAAGGAACAGATAAACTTTGACTCATATGTTTGTTCTACTACTCATTGAATTATACACAAAAGCACGTTTTATAACATCGAGTTACCAATGCGTTTACGTACAATCAATGCATAACCAACTCATAAGTAACAAATCATATCTCTAGGTTTGAAGACTTATGTGATATTACTGTCTCACGATCACTCGAGATAAATTCCATGAAGTGATTCCAGTGAGCGTGGGTTGATTCCAGTACTCAGAACTTATGAGTACTCATGAAGTGTTTTCCTTAACCTTGACACCTACAACCAACTTCATGACAATCTTAATTCATATCTACTTCCAATATATGACTGACTGTGGCGATTTGAATAATATGTAGAAACACAACATAATATTCTGGAAGTCAAAACATGCAAAAGAAATTATAGTAAATGATTGACAAAAGATAGTAACACTTTACTCATAAATAAACAACCAACTATTATTTATCATCAAATGTCAATTACACTTTACAAATTTCATAATTTATCTAACTACTAAAACTTATATCATCCTTTAGCCCTATGCTCCGAGCATGCTGAAGATGCTTAGCCCTACTCAGTCCCTTCGTGAGGGGATCTGCTGGGTTCTCATCTGATGATACCCTCTTTGCAACGAGGATTCCTTCTTCTATGCGATGTTTGATAAAATGATATTTTCTGTCGATGTGTCCGGATCTCCCGTGATCCCTCGGTTCCTTAGCTAAGGCAACAACACTTTCACTATCACAAAAAATTTCCATAGGCTCCTTTATAGCTGGTACAACTCCAAGGTCTCCAATGAAGTTCTTCAGCCATATTGCTTCCTTTGCTGCTTCGCTCGCTGCTATATACTCTGATTCACAAGTGGAATCAGCCACTGTCTCCTGCTTGGAACTCTTCCAAGTGATTGCTCCTCTGTTTAGGGTAAAGACCCAGCCCGATTGAGAGCGGAAATTATCCCTATCAGTCTGGAAGCCAGCATCACTATACCCTACAACTCTCAAGTCATCACTCCCGCCGAGGGTAAGGACCCAGTCCTTAGTCCTCTGTAGGTACTTGAGGATATTGTTTACCGCAGTCCAGTGTGCCTTGCTAGGGTTCCCCTGATACCTGCTAACCATGCTCAAGGTAAATGCTACATTAGGTCGAGTACACGTCATAGCATACATGATCGATCCTACAGCCGAAGCATAAAGGTACTTGACTCATTTATGTTATCTCAGCCTCAGTACTTGGGCTCTGAGCTTTACTCAATCTGGCATTACTCTGGATAGGTAACTCTCCTTTCTTGGAGTTCTACATGCTGAATCTCTTCAGCACCTTGTCCAAGTAGGTACTTTGACTAAGTCCAATTAGTCTTTTACTCCGGTTTCTCAAAATCCTTATCCCTAGAATATAGGCAGCTTCTCCTAGGTCCTTCATAGAGAAACACTTCCCAAGCCAGGACTTGACTTCCTGTAGAGTTGGGATGTCATTTCTTATAAGTAGTATGTCATCCACATACAATACCAAAAAACTAACTATACTCCCACTAGCCTTGACATACACACAAGATTCATCTTCACTCCTAGAAAATCCAAATTCCTTGACTTTCTCATCAAAGCAAATATTCCATCTGCGAGGTGCTTGCTTTAATCCATAAATGGATTTCTCAAGCTTACACACTCTATTAGGGTACTTGTTGCTGACAAAACCTTCTGGCTGACTCATGTAAACATCTTCAGTCAACTTTCCATTAAGGAAAGCGGTTTTGACATCCATTTGCCATATTTCATAGTCATGAAATGCAGCTATGGCTAACATAACCCTAATAGACTTAATCTTGGCTACTGGAGAAAAGGTCTCATCATAATCCAATCATGGAGTTTGAGAGAGGCCCTTTTGCAACCAGTCGTGCCTTATAAGTGTGTACATTACCATCCATGTCAGTCTTCTTCTTGAAGATCCATTTGCACCCTACAGTCTTACGACCTGGTACATTCTCAACCAAGTTCCAAACTTGATTGTCATATATGGATTGTATCTCGCTGTCCATTGCCTCTTTCCATTTAGCAAACTCAGGGCCTGCCATGGCTTCCGCGTAACTGTTAGGTTCATCCAGACCTACTAGTGTCTCATCACTAATAAGTGTATCACCTTCCGCAGTAATATGGAACCCATAGTAATGCTCAGGTGCATTCCTAACTCTCGTGGATCGCCTCAGAGGTACAGACTCGTCAATTGGTTCAACATGAGTTTCCTCCTCAAGTTGAGGGCTAGGGTTTGAAGTTCCTTCACCACTTGACTCTTGAAGTTCTTCAAGGTCAATTTTCCTCCCACTATCTCCTTGGCTTATAAATTCTCTCTCACGAAAGACTCCTCTTCTTGCGACAATGACCACAGGGTCTGTAGAAGAGGTAACCAAAGGATTTTTGTGGGTAGTCGATGAAAATACACCTCTCGCTTCGGGGTTCAAGCTTATCATGAGTCTCACATCTCACGAAAGCCTCACAACCCCAAATCTTGATGTGGTCTAGTTTTGGTACTTTACCAGTCCACATCTCGTGAGGAGTTTTGGCAACTTTCTTTGTAGGGACTAGATTAAGGATATGGGCGGTAGTCTCTAAGGCATACCCTCAGAATGATATTGGTAGCAAAGCTCGACTCATCATGGAATGAACCATATCCAGCAAGGTTCGATTGCGCCTCTCAGCCACACCATTCAACTGCGGTGTCCTGGGAGGTTTCAATTATGAGACAATCCCACATTCCCTAAGATAGTCGAGGATCTCTGAAATAAGATACTCACCACCTCGATCGGATCGAAGCACCTTAATGTTCCTGCCCAATTGATTCTCGACTTCCTGTTTAAATTCCTTAAACCTTTCGAAAGTCTCTGACTTATGCTTGATTAAGTAGACATATCCATATCTACTGTAATCATCAATAAAAGTATAATAATAACGATTAGCATCCCTTGTGGCATGTTTGAAGGGTCCACACACATCCGTGTGTACAAGATCCAACAAACCTTCACCCATCTCACAGGAACTTGTGAAGGGTGAATTTGTCATTTTTCCAAGTAAGCATGAATCACAACTGTCATCTGACTTTAGGTCAAATGACTCCAAGACTCCAGCCTTTTGGAGTTGGCCTATGCGTTTCTTGCTTATATGTCCAAGACGACAATGCCATAATGATGCTTTGTCCAAGTTATTATTATTAACAGAATCAATACACAATACATTATTTCCTAAGTTATCAACCACATATACAGTTTCATACATGCCATCACAAGGTAATGCTTTAAAATAAAGAACATTATTAAAGAGAGCATTAATCGAACCAACTTCATTATCAAATGAAAAGGTGAAACCTTGTTTAAACAATGCATGAAAGGAAATAATGTTTCTCGAGTGTGCCTTCCAAGTTTTTTGACTGGGATGCCGAGGATCACAAAACGAGGTGTGAAGTAACCATGCAAATCACTTGGTACCTTTAAAGTATTACCCCTCAATCGATGTGACGGTTAACCACACACGCTCCATCGATACCATGATAAACATTAAGTCACCCTTTACCTACCTTGTTAAGTTCAAGTTAGTGTGCCGGTTAACCACACACGCTCCACTAACGACTTAAACAAAGTGTAAAGTGTAATTTCATGGATTAGCACTTTATTCACATTTTTCCTAAAGTAACTAAGATTGGGAATTTAATAAAAGCATTTAGTTACTTTAATATATTCATCATATTTTTAATGAGAATTTATAAGTCCTTGTCCTACCAGTTCGGCTAACGACCCTCCACCGATCAAGGAAGCGGTGGGTGAGAGTGGACACCCATTAAGTTGCCATTTTATAGGCAACAACCTTATACCCCCTTATAGACCGGCTTCGTGAATGAGGCGTACTAGCGGTAAGACGACTTGATCTTATACATATATATTATTATTAACTTATAATATTATAAAGTATAAGGGTTGAATTTGAACTTTTAAAATTCTAAGGGTTGGAACTAAAGTTTTAATCAAGACTTTACTTGTTCCAAAACTTGAGGGCAAGTTTTGTAAACTTTCAAAACTTTTCATTTCTTGTAACTTATGAGTTAATAGAGTATTAAAAATGAAGACTCTTCATTTTTTTTATAACTCATGTGTTCTTTTAATGGCTTTTAACAAAGTGACTTTTGGTTTTCCATAACTTGAGGACAAGTTATGGACTCCATTAAAACACATAATGATCATGAATTAATCTACCACATAGGTTACAAACAATTCCTATGATCATCTAAACATCATAAGAACAAGAACATGAATATGAACACTTTCAAGAATAAAAAATTACACTTAAAAACTTGTAATTTTGATAATTGTCATTGTAAATGGATTAACATAAACAGTACACCATCTAAAACATGTTTTCAAGTACCAAAACAATTTAGGGTAATGTTTCTAGTCCATTTCCAGCCACAAAAGTCGAAATTCTGAAAACTGCAGCCTCTACTCGATGAGTATCTTGCATTTGGTCATGGACTCGGCGAGTTCACACGAGCAGAAAGCAGAAAATCGAATTTTTTTTAAGCAGTTTGCACAAATAATCAACAAACAAGCCTAGGCTCTGATACCACTGATGGGTTTTGATCATTCTAACACTTCCTAAGTGTACATGCAATCCTAATAACCTTGGATCTATGTTTGTCTAATTATCATGCAAATTTGATTTCCAAGGTTATGTTCCTATCTAGCATACATGGGGAACAATTTTTCTTTGAATGAAAGATAGAACTACATACCTTGTTGTTGAAAGTGTTCCTTAAAACCTTGTGAGCCTAGCACCTCAAGTGTGATGCCTCACATGCTTTACACAACACCAAATGCAATGAACAAACTTAAGATAAAACTCTAACACTTGCAAAATCGGCCAAGCCCTCTTCTTCTAGTTAGTGTAGCCGTTTTTGGGGAGAAATACATTGCTTATATAGTGTGTTGCATTAGGTAAACCCTAATGTAACATGACTCTTCATTTCTTGATCCATGGGTTAACTCCATGGAGCATCCTATGGGTGGAATCCAACTTGACAATCCATGAAGCCTCTTAGCTCACTATATAAGATATGGAAGATTTACAAAATCTACCCATATATCTAATTAGTTATCTTTTGAGCACTTAATTAATTCTAAATTAATTCTTGATCAAAACCAATTAATTAATATTATTAATATATTAGAACTTATAATATATTAATAAACCATAAGTGTTATTTCTCCCATTTAGTTTATTCAATTGCATGATGCCATGCAACCCAAATGTACCATGCCGAGTCAGGTCAAGTACATACCAGAAATAGTTATGGACTTAGACACCTTATCCAACAGGATGTTACATTTCCAGTGGGATTCGTCAGTGTGAGGTGAGTCTTCCTCACTGTACTTGTAGGTCGAAGGCACCAATGTCGACCCTTGGATTGATATCATGTTATGTATGCTTTTGTACTATTGAGATCTGCATCCTAGTAGATAGGATGATGTAATGTCATAGTGATTTGTTAGATCGGTATCCTGGTAGATAGGATAATATTATGCTTAGTGATTTGTAAGATCTATTTATTTGTTTGTTGGCTGGTTAATAGTATGCTTATTTGTATTATGTGCACATGTGTGGTCGGTGGCTAAGGCTTCACTGCTTTGTGCGTAAGACAACAGGCCGGGGCATTCCAACCCAATGGTTGAGGGCCTAGGGTATTCCATCCCGAGGATGATTGGACCCATAGTAATTTTGCATTCCAACCTGATGGTTGAGGGGCCTAGGGTATTCCAACCCGATGGTTGAAGGGTCTGGGGTATTCCAACCCGATGGTTGATTGGACCCATAGTTTGCTGTTATTGTATATGTGTTATTTGTTGTGTTGGCATTTGGGGGAACTTACTAAGCTTTGGCCTTATAGTTTTGGGTTATGTTTCAGGTACCTCAGATGATCGTGAGAAGTCAAAGGCTTGATCATGCACCTCCTCATGTTGTGTTTTTGTGATTTTGGGAAAAACTCTGATGTTAAACTTGTTTTGAAAACTAAGATGTAACATGTATGATTTTTGGGTTGGTTTGAAAAAGTTTAAATCTTATGAAATTTTATGGATGTTATAGTGAGGACCTAAATAAATGGTACGAAGTGATTTGGAAAAGGGTCTTTGATGTGTGATATATATATATATATATATATATATATATATATATATATATATATATATATATATATATATATTTAAAGCGATCAACGGCAAAAGAAATGGTTGTAGACTTTTACAATGGACGTATATACACTGAATTATAACAAAACTCATTTTTTCCGTTTAAATTTTTTTAGACCATGTTTTTTATCGAAAAAAACCCGATACCGTTGTTCACGATTTTTCGTCTTCTTTCTATTGAGATCCATGATAATATATAAAAAACAAACTTTTATTTTCCGAAAAAAAACTCACTTCATTTTCTTTGTTTAAAAGTTAAAGTCTATTTTTTTATAGAAAAAAATTAATAAATATATCAAAATTCATACTTTTTTGTACTTTTTAAACATAGATTTATATTCATGTAAAAAATGATATTTCAGTTTAGATTCACATTGTGAACCTGTTCAGATTCATATTGTGAACCTGTTCAGATTCACATTGTGAACCTTTTCAGAATCACAGTGTGCATAATAGTAAGTTAGATTTACAATGTGAATCTGAAGTGATCGAACTTTTTTACATTGTGAATGTTAAAAATTGAAATATTTTCAGTTTAGATTCACAATGTGAATCTATACTGATCGATATTTTTTTGAACATTTTCAGATTATAGTGTGCATAATAGTAAGTCAGATTCACAATGTAAATCTGAACTGATCGAGTGGTTTCACATTGTGAATTTTAAAATTTGAAATATTTACAGTTTAGATTCACAGTGTGAATGTACACTGTTCGAGGTTTTTTTTAGTCGGTGTTGATGTTTATTATTAAAGTACAAAAATTAATATTTTTGGTATAATTAGTTTTTTATTTGATAAAAATAAACTTAAATATTGAAAAACCTAAAAAAATAAAGTGTTTTTCTTTTGAAAAAAAATTCGTTTTTTATATATCAACATGGATCTCTATGGAAAGATGACTAAAAATCAAGAACAATGATATATTCGTTTTTTTTTTATAAAAAATGTGGCCTTAAAAATATTTTAAACGAAAAAAAGAGGTGTGTTTTTTGGTAAGCAGGTGAATTTTTTGGTATAATCTAGTGTGTCCGTCCAATATAAAAGTGTACATCTATTTCTTTCGCCATTGACCATTATGATTTCTGACGCTCACGATTGGTTCCTTGATTCCTTGTTAATTATGGTTCTTTATTGAACTTCATCATATATATATATATATATATATATATATATATATATATATATATATATATATATATATAGAGAGAGAGAGAGAGAGAGAGAGAGAGAGAGAAAGGTTGATATACCTGCATGTAATCACATACACAACCTAATTAATTATGAATTTTTATCAACATTAACAACCCAATCTAATCTATTATTTTATTTTTTAAAAATTAACAAAAAATATATTAACATTAGTCTCATTTTGTATAGAATTTTCTTTTATGTATTTTAAATATTTTTTTTATTTTTAAAATTAATAACATATCTATTTCTTATAAAATAAATGAAATATAAAAAAGAGAAAATGAGAAAAAAAAGAGGATGAACTATGGTTTGATAGGTTGTGAGGACAATCGGTCACATCATTTTTTTTTCTTATTTGTTTATATACATTTTTTAATTTTTTGGGGATGAATCATGGTGAAATGCATAGTCTTAAAGGTATTGACGGTACATCCTATCTTTCTTTCTTATGATACCGTCAACCAATAGAATCCAATGATAAATTGAATGACATTACATATGTGTGTTAAGATATTTTCCAAAATCGTAATGTATCTTGGATTGATTGCTCAAAAATCCCTTTTTAATCTCTTGTAATATGTAATTGGTGGGAATTAGCTTCCAGCTTTCTTTTAATAAAATCCTTTGATTGGTTGTTTAAAAAGTGATATTTTTTATTTGTATGAAATGTTTCGTTTGTTATACTTTTTATAATCTATTCATAATCAAATTCAATTAAAATAAGCAAACATTTTTATTATATATTTACTAATAAAATTAAGGGTTAACGATTTGTTTATATAAAGAAAAGTTACATTTGTTTATAAAAAATGCAACAAAGCGGTTGAATTACTAATTTATTTAGCCAGATTTCAATTCGTAACTAAATTTGATACAATTTATGTTTGCATAAATTGGTAATCAAACAATATATTCCATAAACCGGTAACACTGTTGATAATATAAATCAATAAGCTATTTTATTATATTAATCGATAAAGCATTTAACTTCATGCATAAATAAATTATTCACGATATTTGTATTCTTCAATGTCCAAATAAAAAGGTCATATTTTTCTTAATGTATAAATAGGTTAAACTTTAAAGGTGTCCATTAGCCCTTTCTATTCTAACTTTTGTTAAAAACGTATACTTCAAAAAAAGTTCATACAATTAGAACGGTTTCCTACATCTGATCTCATAATATTTCAAGCTCCCGAATGATAGGAGATCTCATATTTTTACAAGGCCTTTAACTATAAATAAACAACTATCGTTCTTATATGTGATTTCTCTTTTTTAATAGTAATGCGCAAGATTCCAGGCAAGCTTAAAAAGCTACTTAATATAAAAATTCAGAAATTTTGGAGATTATGAATGCAATTTTTTGGATTTGATATTGACGGATGGGATAAAAAGAAACACCAAGCACAATGTTGTATCTTCTATTGGAGATTGTGAATTGGATCACACATCAAACTTGAGAAACTCATTGCTCAGCCTAAAATTGATGAATACCATGTCCTTGAGATGAGAGTTAGCTTGGGTATAAGAAAATAAAAGAATTCATTTACAATTTGACCAGATTTTGATTTCGACACAACAATTATAAAAAAAAAATTGTTATCATATGTAAAGTTGATGTATATTTAGGAGTTGTTTGGTAAATCGTGTTGAATGTTGAACTGAATGGTTCCAACCGCTTCATGGTTAAGAGAGGGGAAAATTACTTAATTGTTCAGAGGTTGAACTAAACAGCCGCTGGCAGCTAACCGATTCAGAGGTGACCTCTTCTGAATGGTTCCATTCAGAGGTTACCAAACAACTCTTAGGCTCATATTATAAATTTTTGTATAGACATCAACACACTTGCAACCTTGTATTTATATTTGTTGGCGACACAATCTCTTCTCTTGAAAAACCTTATGTCATCACCAATAACAAGGCCTTTATACCTTTGATCTCAATCTTGATCGTCTCAGGTATGATGCATGGATGCAACTTTTTAAAACGGATTGAGGTCCTTGATAACATTAATGGCACATAAGGAGGTAAAACGCAAAATCCAACGAACCCAACTGGAATATGCTTATGCCATATCATTATGGGTTTAGAGTATGATCTCTCAACATTTGCTTAGTTGATTCTTAAGAGAAATGACACATATGGATCAACTTGGAAACTCTGTTATGTGACAATAAAGACGAAAATTCATTCGACTTGCTAATGATTTGTGAAACATCACCAACACGGACTCCTATATCACCCGCTTATCCAACAAATAGTGGTTATTTTTCACAAAAATATAAACATGCATTTTGTCAAACAGTTTTCATACAAATGTCAAGCATCTAAACATGGACATGTCATAGCAAAATAAAACAATGAGTTAAGTAGGCTTAAATTTTGCCACCCATTGAGTTAGAATTTCTATATATTTCCAAATTTTTAACATTAACCATGTTTTCACTGCAAATATTGCCAATAATTTTTATGACATGAGTATATAACATGCCGTAATCATCCAATTGTACATGGGTATGGTCAATATGTGCTGATAAAGGCATCCAAAATTAAACAAGAAAATGAATTACTTTTATAGAGGCGTCAAGTCAAAAACGATTCATATGAACCTAATGCATGGTATGGTACATTAATTCTTGTAGTAAAGATGACATGCATTGCAATGAGACATTTTATAGGAATTTAAAACTAAGTTGAAATTTGCTATTCCACCGGTCTCTTTGAACATTGTAACAAATAATGTATAATAATTTAAAACATTTGACAAGTCGTCAAATTGGTGCTTGAAAATTCGGATAGACAAAGAGTAGCATGTTTAAGTAAATTTTCCCTATCAAAAGAAGAGAAACTATCTTTAAGAATTGATCAAGTCATACATCGTAAGCAACTCCATATTCATTTTATCAAACTAACGATCAAGTTCTTAATGTAGTAAGTCAATTACTCCAATAAACAATTTAACGCAAATATGATGAGGATTTTTTGCTTGTTGAGCAAACTATTTTTACCTTTTCTTGAGGGATATAATGATCTTTCATATTTGGAACAACAATTTCATGTTTATTGCAATGATGTGGCTTTGTTCATGTGGTTATCCCATCCAAAGGTTCCTATTTTGCAAAACTCCTTTAATCGTATAAACAAGTCTCATAGCACTAACAATGTCTTGGTCTTTTCTTTGCAAAGCAAGACACAAATCTTTGGTGTATCAAGCACAATAGAGATTAGTTGCGTCGTAAAGACAAAATTAAATGATTCTATTGAGTACAAAATACATTGGCTTTTGTTTTATCATCTAAATGTGAACCACTCTTTCCGATCTTCATAAGTGCTTCTAACAATTGTAGGAAACAACTTGATGACATTTAAAATAGTTTCATAGTGATTTAACCATGATCTTGTTTTAAATTTCACCTTGTGATGCTTGGGTTACTTTTTGAGCTAGAATTTCTTGAATCATTTCTCTCTTTTTACAAAAAAACTCCAATAACATTTAATAAGGTTTTAATCGTATCACAAAGCCAAACATATTCGTTATTCTTTTTAGCAATTGTGACAAGTGTTAGTTCAAACAAATGGACAAAACAATGAATATAATATATGGTAGAGTTCAATAAGGAACCATTTTAAATCTTTAGAAATTCATAATTTTTTATCCTCTTTCCATTTATATCAACTTTGATATAATTTTTAAATTTTTTTTTGATCTACATTGTGAATCTATGTAGATTCACAATGTGAATTTGAAATAATAAAAAAAGTAAAAAAATTATATCGATATCAAGGGAAAGAGAATAAAAAGTTATGAATTTTGATATTTTTGGATTTTTCTCCGATAAAGAATAAGTTCTAACACTTGAAAATATAATGGTTCCTTGGTTCTAAGGTTTAAAATGGTTTCTTGTTGAACTTAGGGCTAATGTCATAAAAACCCTCAAATTTCAGGGTTTTGTCAGTTTTGCCCAAAGTTGAATTTTATGTCAGTTTTTACCCTAACATTTTCCAAAAAATATTCGGTTTTACCCTTTTACCGGTGATAACAGGTTACCATTATATTAACTTCTCAAAAAACCCTTAAGTTTATAATTTTTTTTACACTTTTATCCTATGTATTTTTTTTTCATATTATACGTGTTCAAGCAGAAAAATCAAATGAATATGTATATTATAAAAAAATATATATATTTAGGGTAAAAGTGTAAAAAAAAAATTATAAACTTAAGGGTAAAAACGAAAAAAAAATGGTAAACTTAAGGGGTTTTTTTTTTGCGAATTTAATATAATGGTAACCTGAAAACCTGTTATCACCGATAAAAGGGTAAAACCGAACATTTTTTCGAAAATGTTTATATATATATATATATATATATATATATATATATATATGTGTGTGTGTGTGTGTGTGTGTGTGTGTGTGTGCGCGTGCGCTTTAGATATTTTTGAAGTCATTAAAATATCTAGGCCGACCATTTATCTCACAGGTCATGAGTGACGAATCTATAACCAAAAACCACATGGTCCCTTATGTAAGTGAAACCGAAAAATAAGAGTAAATAATACTAGTGGCCCACTAGCACCTAGCAAAGGGGCGGCGTTGGGTCGTTAGCAATGGTCGGACAACGAACTACAGACGACGGAACTGGTGGCTGGGTGAGAGTGATCATCATCAGGGCGATATCGTATGATCCTTCAGATATGTTGATCATGCCTTAAGCCGAAGTGACATTTCATACTTCAAGTCTTTTTTGCTATTTTTTTCTTTATTTTTTTTTTTAATTTTAAATGGACTGGGCTATTGCATCGTTATTACATTTTAAGTGTGGATTGAGGCATTGAACTATATTAAGTGGACCGAAATATAAACTTGCTTCATACATTTTGATCCATTTTCTTTTTGGTAAAATTTATAAGGTAAGTCCTTGAATTATCATAGTAGATAACATAAACAAGAAATTGAAACTTTCAATCCAATTTTGTACACCACCAACATTTTTGTATTAATAGGTGAAAAAGGTGAAGTCTCTTGGATTTTTCTTTTAACATAAATTGACATGATTGTTTTCCTTTTGACATTTGTATTATAAATGTATTACTCATTATTTCAAACAATATCTATCAATAGAAAAAATAATAAAAATCAAATAATCAATAATCTAACAAAACATCAAATGCCTTTCTAAAAAATATCAAATTATCACATATTTCAAACCCTAACATCTTAAGTTGGTGATTGGAATTCAACTAAAACTGTTATACTTCTAAAAAACCAATACAAATATTCATTAAAGGTCTAAAATATATGCTTGAGAAAAAAATATATCTGTCAATGGCGAGTCGGCACCGGAAAGCTCCAAACAACCAATTTGATTTGGTGGTTAAAATGGATTATGTTGTGCACTTATGGGCATTGTGCTCTTTACTTATCAAATCTTAGGACGCCTGAGAGAGTGGGTCGCTCTTGTCAAACCTTTTTCATGTCACATAAAGGTCGTCTTAATTTTACTATAAATTTATGGTTTCTTGTCACGGATAATGAGTAGTCATTATGACATTATTAAAAAAAAACAATTCAATTTAAATAAAAAACTTAAATTTCATTAATTTAAATTACAAATACATAATATGAAATTAAAAACTTAAAAAACATAACATGAAATAAAAAGCCTAAAAAACCTAGAAAAAAATACATAACATGAGATTAAAAACTAAAACATGTTGAAAGAAGTTATAGAAACTATTAAATTAACCACACCTCTGAATGAGGTTGAGTGTGTATATTTATATTCAGTTGATACAAACTAATCTCCTCTAAACTAGGAGAGATGAGATACACGATAAGTACAACAATATGATAAATACATATTCTAAGATTTATCTAATATCCACCCTCAAGCGAATAGGTGGTGGTCCAAGACATAACATGGTGCGAAAGTGTTCGAACTGAGGACGTGGTAAGCTCTTGGTGAATATGTCCGCCACTTGAAGCTTGGTTGGAATGAACTTCGTGTATAGTTTCCCAGAAGCCACAAGTTCACGAATAAAGTGATAGTCAAGATCAATATGCTTTGCACGCTTATGTGAAACTGGGTTTTGGGACATAAACAGGGCACTTTTGTTATCACACAATAGTGTGGGCCGATCAGGTGGTAAGGCATGAAGCTCACATAGTAAGTGAGTGATCCAAACAATCTCTGCAGCGGTATTTGCCATTGCTCGGTACTCGGACTCACAACTAGAGCGTGAGATAGTAGGTTGCTTCTTTGCACTCCATGAAACCAAATTTCCTCCAAGAAATATCGAATAGCCATAAGTGGAATGACGGGTTTCAATACATCTGGCCCAGTCAGCATCGGAGTATCCAATAATAGAATTTGAGACTGGGCGTTTAAATGTTAAACCAAATGCGATGGTGCCCTTGAGATAACGTAAAATTCTCTTGACAGATTGAAAATGTGCAGTTGTTGGGGCATGCAAGAATTGACTAGATTGATTTACCGCATAAGAGAGATCAGGTATGGTTATAGTGAGATATTGAAGTGCACCCACTAGTGATCGATAGAGTGTATGGTCCTTAAAAGGAGGTCCATCTGATGTAAATAACTCGTTAACTGCCAAAGGAGTGGAGACTGGCTTGGAGTCAAGCAGGTCAGCCCGGCTTAAAACGTCTTTTGCATACTTGGCTTGGCTAAGAAACAAGCCATCTTCAGTATGACTCACTTCCAGACCCAGGAAATAATTCAAGTTGCCAAGGTCTTTGATCGCAAACTCATGATGTAGTTGAGTAGTAAAGGAAGTGAGCATAGTCTCATTGTTTCTTGTTAAAATCAAATCATCAACGTACACCAATAAGTAAATAATGTTTGAGTTGCTGGTGTACACAAAGAGAGACGTGTCGGAACGACTGCACAAGAACCCATATGAAACAAGAAACGTGCTAAGCCGATGAAACCAAGCTCTAGGGGCATGTTTCAGTCCATAGAGAGCTTTGGATAATTTGCACACATGATTTGGAAACAGAGAATCAACAAAACCCGGGGGCTGTTCCATGTATACCGTTTCGTGTAACTGCCCATGAAGACAAGCATTTTTGACATCTAATTGGTGAAGACGCCACTGATGGAGAACAACAAGTGAAAGTACAATTCGAATGGTGGACGACTTGACAACCGGACTGAAAGAATAATCCAAGCCCAGAATTTGGGTAAAACCTTGAGCGACAAGTCGTGCTTTGAATCGCTGAACAGAACCATCAGATTTAAATTTCGTTCTGTAGACCCATTTTGATCCAACTACATTTGACGCATGAGGACGTGGAACAAGGACCCATGTCCGATTTTGAATTAGAGCCTCCATCTCGTCGCGCATAGCAGCCATCCAATGAGGATGCTTGGCTGCAGTTTTATAGCCTTTTGGTGTAGCATCCGATAGAAGAGCCACATGTAATTGATGAGAAAGAAGTGACAAGAAATTCGGATTGTGCTTTTTTAGTACAATACCAGATTTTAAACGGGTTTGCATTGGGTGAGTGGACGGAGGATTCACCGGTGGACGATGAACAGGGGAAGGTGGGGACGGTGGGTCATCATTATCGGATAAGGAGGGGCCTTCGTCATTGTAGTCATCGTCAGGGTGAGGGGAATTAGGCTGAGCATCTGTAGAAGGGCCAGTAGCAGTAGCGACAGTGGTGTGTGGACAAAGCCCGCAAGGTGAATGAGGCCGGACAGTGGGCTGTGAGTCATGGGATTGCGGAGAAGTTGTATGGGCCGGAGGAGCTGTATGATTTGGATCAGTAGCTGACTCAGCAACTAAGTTATCATCTAGAAAAGATGTGAGCTCAAGTGTAGAGATAGCATTCTGAGCGGTTGTTGAGAAAAAAGGAAAAGTGGCCTCATCAAATCTAGCATGTCGGGTGATGTATACTCGTGATGTTGTCGGGTCCAAACATGAGTACCCCTTATAGTGATTATTATACCCAATAAATGCACGGTATACTATGAGGAGCCAACTTATGAGCGGAATAGTCACGTAAATATGGGTATACAAGACAGCCAAATGTTCTCATATTCGTGTAGTTTGGAATCCTGGAGTAGAGAAGCTCATATGGTGAGTGATCTTGCAGAACTGTAGTGGGGATCCGGTTGATTATATATACAGTAGAAGTGAAGGCATCCAACCAATAAGATGCGGGCACATGAGCATGAAATAACATTGCTAATCCAGTTTCGACAATGTGTCGGTGCTTACGTTCAGCACGCCCGTTTTGTTGTGATGTATAAGGGCATGAGATTTGATGAAAAGTACCGTTTTCTTCAAATATTTGACGGACCGTGTGATTTACAAATTCTGTTCCTCCGTCACTTTGGAAAATTTTAATCTTTCAAGACAGTTGAGTTTGCACAAGAGTAATGAAAGATTTTAAAACTGCATAAAAGCCATTTTTGGTTTTTAACAGATAGAACCAAGTTAAGCGAGAGTAGTCATCCACAGACACAACATAATATGAGTAATCATCAGAAGAAACTAGAGCCGGTCCCCATAAATCACAATGAACCAAATCTAAAGGATGAGATGCACGTTTAGGATTCAACTCAAAAGGTAAGCGTTGACTTTTAGAAATTTGACAAGGTTTGCAAATAACAGGTTTAGGAAGAACAGATGTGACATTCAAAACACCAAGTTTATTAAGAGAACTAATAACATCAAAAAGAATATGTCCTAAACGATTATGCCATAACTCAAAAGAAGCTTTTCTTGAGACACCAGAAGTTGCCATCAGGGCCATTGGAGCATCTCTAAGAACATATAATCCGTCCTCACATAGGCCGCGTGCTATCACTTGTTTTGTTACCCTGTCCTAAATGTTAAAGAAGGGTTGAGAAAATAAGACATCAACTGGATGGTCCATTGTGAGTTTACTAATTGACAAAAGATTTTTGGTTAACTTTGGGATGACCAGAACATCACGAAGTAATAATTTATTTGAAATATGAGAGTGACCAATGTGAGAAATAGGTAACTTATGACCATTGCCAAAAAGAACTTTCATATTACCGTGATGTGGGGCCGAATGAGAAATGTTTTCGATGGAGGGTGTCATGTGAGCTGTGGCACCCGAATCCACATACCAGTCTGGATTCCCTTGATTAACATGGCATTGAGATGTAAAGGCTTGAGCTAAGAGTGCATCCGATGAAGGTGCATTAGATGCATAGGTGGAAAGAGATGGACATGAGGAGGCATAATGGCCATTGTTCTACACAACTGACAATGGGGTGGATGGCGACCACCACGCCCTCTTCCCCCATTCTGATTTCCTCCACGATTTCCCCTTGAAAAACCTTGTTGTCGTCCTCTGTTGGAACCAGATCTATTTTGTTGGGACAGAAAAGCAACAGGGGGTGTGACAGAGCTGTGAAGAGACTTGAGAAACATTTCATGGCTTTCAGCCTGAGAGAGAAGATCTCGAAAAGCAGGAGAGGGCTTTGATGTGTGAATGGCAGTAGAAAATGTTTCAAACGGGGCTCCTAAACCACAGAGGAACCAGTGGAGCTTGTCCATCTCATCTACCGGCTGCCCAATGGCAGCGAGTTTGTCACACACTATTTTGAAATTGCGACCAAACTCTGAAACAAAAGAAGATCCCTTAAAGAGGGTGCGAAGGGAATCCCTTAGAGAATGAATCCTCTCTACAGACGAATTGTTGTAGGCAGATTCTAAGGCGACCCATATGTCGTGAGCTGTGGTGAGACCCAAAACCTCAGCCGCAACTTCCTCATTCAATGAGGAGTTGAGTAAAATGACGGCATGTTGAACACTATCATGCCAGTTATCAAGCAACAGATTGGGAATGGACTTGTCTTCAACTGTAATTGTGGCGGAAGGGGCAGTACTGCCGTCAATGTGAGCGGAGAGTTTCTGATACGAGAAAAGAGGGAGCATCTAGTTTTTCCAGGTAATTGGCGGATCCCAACTTAATTGGGATCATGTGAAGAATGGTATTCATTGGAAAAGTACCATCATCAGATGAAGACGTAACAATTTTCAGGTACCAGGAAAAAAAGATCGGTGGTTTTTAGGGTTTAAGAAGAAATCGGAGATTTGAGGGAGGGATAGAGAGAGGCTGATACCATATAGAAACTATTAAATTAACCACACCTCTGAATGAGGTTGAGTGTGTATATTTATATTCAGTTGATACAAACTAATCTCCTGTAAACTAGGAGAGATGAGATACACGATAAGTACAACAATATGATAAATACATATTCTAAGATTTATCTAATAGAAGTCATCGTCTGAGAATTTGTCTTCTAAATCATCTACGGGATCCATGTTGAGATCAATGTTTTGGAACTCGTAAATAGGGATAAAGTAAAAAAAAAATGAATTTAAAAAAAAATGTCAAAAGGTTTGAGAGAGAAAGAGAGAGAGAGTTGCGCACGGCCTAAAACCACACACCATAGACAGTGTGTGCCACAACTAGGTGGCTAACCGCACCTCATACAGTAGCCACTCCTACCGGCATGAGGCTTTCAACACTTCATAAGTTTAGCGATGCTTCTCTTTTTGTATGGCGACCAAAAAGAAACTGCAACAAAGTACCACTTTTCTAGCTGGGTTGCAATATTTATTATTTTAACGTGAGGGAGTTTGGAAGAATAAACATAGAAAATAGATGGTAAATGGTTAGTGTCTTAATAAATTAAGTGTTTTATTTCCATTAAGTTTGTATAGATAAAGTGGTTAAGTAAGTAACGATGCATGTATATATGTATGAATAATGTGATGTATACATGATATTTGTTTAGTTTCTAGAATGAAACCTTATGATTGAAACTTAAGAACCATTTTACCCTTATATTTTAATAATCAATTGTCACAATATTCATCAATTTTAATACGAGAGGAGTTAGGATGCAAAAATGACAAAAAGGTAAAAAATTAGTGTCTTAACACATTAAGCCATGTTTTAGCGTAACCCGTTAATAAGCCATTTTGTTCGGATTTAATAAAAAATAAACAACCATGTATAGTTGTCCAAATTAAGTGCTTAACCCATTAAGTAAAAAAGAAACAACCACTAAGCCCTATTTTTTGACTTAACCCATTAAATCATTATGACTAAGTTAAGTAAAAAAGAAACATGTATAGATTACATGCTTAACCCATTTAACATATTGACATAAAGCTAGAGTGGTCACAAGTCTATGACTCGTCTATGCGATTAACATTCATACATTCATGAGGGAAGTACCACATATTTTTTGTAGCAAAAAACATGTCTTTTCTAATGCCACGGAAGCAATCATATATCTTAGCCCACAGATCGAGTTTAACTGTAGCACCATAATTAACTGCTGTATCATTCCACAAGATGCTAAGAAAGAAAGCATATTCTTCTCCAATTGTCTTTTCTTCTTGCAACACCCATTTCATTTTTCCAAAATCTAGTTCCTGAACCCTGTATAGATCTTCATCGTCTTCCTTCAAAGTCTTCTAGGTAGCACTCATTGATCTTATCAGGATGATATAGGACCCACATCAACATGGGTGGTCTGGATGCCATAAACATCTTCTTTTTAGAAAGTTCAAATGACCTCCATGACTTGCAAACTTCACTAAATGCAACAAAATCAATGCATCCCAGTTGCATCATAACTTTAAACAGCACAGCGTGGTCAAGGTCTGACCAAGATGTCGTACCACCATTAATGTCACAAGTCTTGAACCTCTTCCTGTTATATGCATCATCATGATTGTGACTTCTGATCATACCCCTTGTCTTGCACATTCCTAACTTTAACATACAAACGTAAATATTCAAGATCTTCCTAAATGCAAATTCCACCAAGCAATTCCACCTTTTCTTTATGACAATGACGGAAGGAAAAGTAATGTTACTGTTTTTTATTACAATAAACTGAAAGTAAAAAAAAAAGAAGAAAGAAAACACCATGCTCAAATACCCATATCAATTCAAGAATCAAGAAAAAGGTTTTTACAAGTACCATAAAAGAAAAATATTGAAAAGGTGTTATATTTAGGTAAATATATCAACTCTTACAGCAAGAAATTGATCAATACAGATAAATCTAATTGATCAACTCAGTGACAATCAATTGTGGACGTAATTGATCAATATAGAAAACCCCCCAAAAAAAAATGCTTCTTGGTTCGTTCTTGCTTCACGACCGAAACCAAAAAAAAAAAGAGCACAAAACTTACAAGATTAATGGACGTCTAAGCTGTTCTTCGTTGGTCGTTCCACTTCTTCCTGTCGATTCCTTTGATTCCGGCGATTGTCTCGATTACAGCCTTCCGTCCCTTCGTCGATCCCTTACCGAAGCCAAAAAAAAAAAAAAAAAAAACACCAAGGGTTTTTACCCTTTCCCGCTAGTAATCCTTCTATTCCTTTTTTTTTTTTATCAGGGAAAATGATTTAGGAGGAGGGTAACTACCTCTTATCCGTGTTCACATATCGGCAACTTTTTTTTTTTTTTTTACATAATAAAGCAACAAACTTGTTTTAACTGTTTAAATTACATCAATATTATCGGTTAATACCTGTTTTAAATGGTAACTCAAAGGGAAAATGACTTAGGAGGATAACTACCTTTATCCGTGTTCACATATTGACAACTTCTTATTTTTTGTACATAAGAAAGCAACTAACTTGTTTTAACTGTGTAACATCCCAAAAATCATGAACAAAAATTTCGTTTTTAATTTAATACTAAAACCATAATTGTCAAACCATTCATTAATACTCCGGCATCGGCCCCGCCCGACATCAGGCCCCGTCTGGCATCGAGCCCCGCTCGGTATACAGATATGTCTCTCTTAGGCCCTGCCCACTAAACACATGCAATCATATAACATGCTAACACATAAAGAAACACACTACAGTATCACTGTCCTAAGAAACATACTCTGCTAATAATGAGATAAGGAACTTCGTCCGTACTCAACTAGTTCCATCCAAGGCTTCAGCAGTGCAAGGTGAGTCTCCTCGCTGTGTAAATGGGTCTAAGGCCACAATGTCAGCCGATGTAGTCTATGAGTAGGAAGACCCGGGGGTTAGCCCTAGGCATTGTATGCTAGTATGTTATTCCAGACCAATGTCCGATGTCGGGCGGGTGCCCGAGGAATGTTTGCATGTTAGATTATACTTGTTGTCTGTGTAATACTTGTATGTGCCTGGTAAGGAGGTGAGTGTGGGCAAGATCCCATATCTCATCACTAGCTGAGTATGGACGATGTTCCGTATCTCATTATTAGCAGAGTATGTTTCTTAGGATAGGGATATAGTAAAGTATGTTTCTTTATGTGTTAGCATGTTATATGATTATATGTGTTTAGCGGGCGGGGCCCGGAGACAGGCGGGGCCTAAGAGAGACAGACATGTATACCGAGCAAGGCTCGATGCCAGGCAGGGCTTGATGTCGGGCGAGGCCCGATGTCGGAGTATTAAATTAAAGGTTTGACAATTATGGTTTTAGTATTAAATTAAAAACGAAATTTTTGGTCATGATTTTTGGGATGTTACACAGTTAAAACAAGTTAGTTGCTTTCTTATGTACAAAAAATAAGAAGTTGCCAACATGTGAACACGGATAAGAGGTAGTTACCCTCCTAAATCATTTTTCCTTTGAGTTACCGGTTAAAACAGGTATTAGCCGGTAATATTGGTGTAATTTAAACAGTTAAAACAAGTTAGTTGCTTTATTATGTATAAAAAAAAGAAGAAGTTGCCAATATGTGAACACGGATAAAAGGTAGTTACCCTCCTAAGTTATTTTCCCCTCTTTTTACAAGCAAACCAGTAAGCATCGTATGTGGGCTCGTTTAGCCACATCAACAAGCCAATGTGGCTGTTTTAAGGACAAAACGGTTGTAGCCGGTTATTTAATATATTGACATTAGTAACGTTTAATTTAATTTTACTATTCTAATAAAAAAAATATGTTTATTTTTCTTTTGTTATGTGTCACTCTATTAGGTCCATAATTAATGTTATGCCGCTTATCAACCTATTGATTCTTCATTTCAAATTTCAAATTTTAAAATTCTCATTCTAATTATATTAAATTAATAGAGAAAGAAAGATCCAATTTCCAAACTGTGTACTGTGAATGAAAATATTTCCTACCCCTTCATTAATGCTTCTTCAGACACTGCTTCTTCACTCTCTAGCCACTACTTCTTCGGTTCTTCCTCTTACTCTCAAATGGTCAAAGGATAAGTGAACTTGAATACATCTCTTATTGCTTCTTCTGTTCTCCATCTCGCTCCAGCACCACTCATTGACCTAGAATTCCCGTCGATATGATCTAGTTTTGTTTTTCATCACACACCATCCATTCCACTGTTATTGTACTTTGTCCGCAAGGGTAAACACCAATCACCATTGTTGATTCCTCAAGAAACATGGAAACGAGGACATTAGAAGATGGCACAGAAGAAGAAGACGATTCAGAGAGGGAGAATGGTTGTAACATATTTAACTGTTTTTGATTAATTCATATCTCGTCAAGCTCAGGTTTGTGTTGGGAGGAACAATCAGAGGAAAACAGGCGATTTATGGATGTGTGAGGGAATGGTGACTAGGGTTTTTGGTTTTATGGTGAGAGAGATATTCATGGTATTTTAGGGATAGGATTACATTTAAATTTGATTTTCTAATCCTTGTTAAATGAAGGGCATGATAAACCATTTCATTTAAAAATATGTGTATCTATACAAAAAAAAATCTTGGAAGTATCAATTCCCATTACCTTTTAGTGGTTTTTTATTTGGTTGTTATCTTTCACACGTTTTAAAAAATGTGGTTATCCGTTCATAACATTAATCCCAAAAATTACCAATTGAGGGCGGTAGACATTTTAGGTTGAAGAATCGGCTAGGTTATAGGTTAAGAATTAATGCTAGAAGTAGAACTCTAATATTACAGGCAATGTTTTAAAAACCGGTTTGAACCGGCCGGTCGAACCGGTTAGACCGGGTATCGGGGAAGGGAGCGGTTGAACTATCACCGGTTTTATGTCTATTTATGAACCGGATCAAACCGGCCAGTTTTTACAAAAATCCGATTGAATCGGTTCAATTAAACCGGTTGAACCGGTTAAATTGAATAAAAACACATGGAATTGAAACATTTTGCATAATAAACTTTGATAATTTTTTCATATTTATTAAAAATTTCTGAATAAAAAACACATGATAAATGTTATGAAGTTTTTTGATGCGTTTATATTCATCTATGACTTTATTTTCTTTTTAATGCACGTGGATTGATATATTTAGATTGATCTACAACTTGTTTTCATGTGTATTTTAATATTTGAACTTGTGGACATTATCTTCTTGATTTGTATATGTATGTATGTGTATGAAAATACGAAAAAATATGAAAATTATAGAAACCGGTTTACTAAGCGGTTGAACCGGAAACCGGTAACCATATCGGTTCAACTAAAAAACCGGTTTTTAAAACATTGATTACAGGTTGCTTTTTATTACAATAGTATTCTTTGCAACTAATTTTCATAATGCTTATCCCTAATAGGGCGACCATATGTTGTCCTTGTTTGTTTTGCTACCTGCTAAGGCGAAAGAGTGTGATGATATTTTTGTCAATGGTAAAAGGGTGTCACATAAGCGACACATAAGATTTTACAATTTTTGCTATACTTTGCCTATGAATATGAATGGGATGTGGTGGTTTTTTTTGTCAATGGTATATAAAATGGTATTTATGTTAAAAAGTAAAAAAGAAAAAAGAAAAGAAAATTGCAATGACCAATAAAAAAATAGAAAAAGTTTTACCATTGAAATTTGTCATCGGTGAAAGGTTAGGATGTGGTGTTCACCACCGGTAAACATGCCACATAGGCTTTTACCAATGACAAAACCCTCCCATACCATATAACCTAACTGCTAAGACGAGGGTGTGGGTGGAAAACTCCCCTCACTTTTTGTGGGCCACGATGTTTCCCTCACCTAAGCCCAAGGAATGGGTAGGAAGTACTATTTGTTTTTTTAAAATATAATTAATTCATTTTTATGATTTATAAACTTTAAATTAATAATAAACAAAAAAATTAATTAAAAAGAAAATGCATTTCATTAATTAAAATAAAATTACAATAAACCTAAGATTTAAAAAAGTAGAATATTAAAAAAACACAAACAAAAAAACAACAATCTATGGAAAATATTTTTTCATTATTTTTTTCCCTCTTCTTTATCACGAGCACGAGAGCCGGTCCCGAGATATGGTCGGTGTTTTCCATCAAAAACTTCATATCCTCCATTTCTTGTCTCTCCGTGCGCTCCTTCTTCCTTGCTTCTTCTTTTTCTTTGTCAAACGTCAAACGTTCAACAAAATTAAGATTATATCGATCAAATGACGCTTTTATTTTCTGCATTCCGTCAAGATCCATGCTGAAATCCGATGCACCCGAAGAAGTTCCTTTTCCCTTCCTCTTTGCTTTGTCCCTACCCATTGGTCGGACAATTTCTTCTAGCTCGAGTTCGTCCTCCTGATTTAAATCTAGACCAACCGGAGCATCGGAGGAAGTTGTGTAACCACTAGAGCCCGTTTTCGTTCGCTTTGATTGTTGTACTCCAAAAATAAAATCTTGTTCGTATTTTTTTCACCTAGGACTTCTAACGAATAATTTCCAACAATCGTGCCCCTTGAATGGTTTTCCGACTTCCTCAATGTAAAAATGCAAAGCTTCTTGAAGTATTTCTCTGTCGCCTTGGCTGCTTTTTCTTTGGGTTTTTAGGTTGTTGTACAACCCATTTATTTTTGAAACCCCCTTTGCTATTTCTAGAAACTTCGAATTCATTTGGTGTTTTATACGGTAGTCGCCTTCTTTTCCTAGCTCCTCCCGAAACTGTTCTAAAATGTGAAACCAAAAATGATCACCTGGTTGTGCATTTCCCGTCTTCGAATCCTCAAAAATGTCAACCCAAACTTTTACCAAAACTAGCTCTTCTTGTGGAAGTCATGGTATCGACTTTTGATGGGAGCGCGTATGTAACATCCCAAAAATACGAGCCAAAAATTTGATTTTTAAAACATATTCTTAGCGAACCTTAGAAATAAAACGTTCACTGATCATATCATTTCATAAAAGTTATCGCATGTCTTGAAAAACATTTCATAAAGACATAATAAAGTCAGAGTACAAATTCCCAAGAGGATCTCATAGTGTGGAATACAAGGCGTGTGTGTGATGGGCCGCTACCGCGCCAACTCCTTCCCCTTCGAAGAAGAGGTACCTGAAACCAAAACTGAAAACTGTAAGCACGAAGCTTAGTGAGTTCCCCCAACATACCACATACCATACAATCACATAACATACAAATATTGTCAGGCATATCTGGGTGCCTGACCTACCCCTTCGGTCCTCTCGGCCGGATACTGTCTAGTATATCTGGGAGCTGGCCTCCCCTTCGGTCCTCTCGACCGGATACTGACCAGTATATCTGGGAGCTTGCCCCCCCTTCGGTCCTCTCGACCGGATACTGACTAGCATATCTGGGTGCTGGTCTCCCCTTCGGTCCTCTCGACCGGATACTGGGGACTATTTCACCCCCTACTACTACCACATAACACATACATCTCATAAACTATCTAGCATAGCTGGGCATGACCGCCCCTTCGGCCCTATCGATCGGTGTTATGGGGGACTATCTCCCCCTACTGTCACTAGCACATAGCATCATATCATACTAGCACAATAACATATCACAGGTAGTAGCAAACCTAGATGAATATCACAGAGACAAACATCTATCATACAATCCTACTGGTGGGCCGGCATTGTGGTCGTAGACCCACCGATACTGGAAGGTAACTCACCTCAAAGTAGCTGCTGATCTGCGTGGGAACTGACTGTCTCCTGCTGCTACTGCACCGGAAATCCTCCGGCTATAATCCCCACAAAACACTCAGTCAAACGCTGCTAATCGACCTCAGGGTAAGATGACCATTTACCCCTAACTAAGCCAAGAGTCAACATCAAAGTCAACTTCCAGTTGACCCAACTCGCCGAGTTGGCCTACCAACTCGCCGAGTCGCTATCCCTTTGTCTGACCATTGTCCCGTCTCTACTCGTCGAGTTTGGCATCGACTCGACGAGTTTTCCTTCTAAACTGATGTCCAAACTTCCTTCATCCTACTCGACGAGTTGTACGAACAAGTCGTCGAGTTCGTCTTCATCTGAAGAACACTCGATGCCGAGACTCGCCGAGTTGTATGGACAACTCGTCGAGTTTTTTCTTGAGGCAAGAAGATTGCCTTGGACTCGCCGAGTCAGGGCATTGACTCGTCGAGTTCCTTCATGGGTGAGTCTGGCTTCCGACTCACTGAGTCACACCCCATGACTCACTACTCCACTCCGTAAACACAAAAAGGGGAAACTCGGGGACTCACGACTCGACTTGCCGAGTCCGAAGAATGACTCGCCGAGTCTTTCGCATGCAAACACTATATACTAGATTTTGCACGAATCCAGCTCATGCCATACATAGATCTGGGTTTCTAGGGCCTGATTAACACGTAAAGTTTCCAACTTTATGTGTAAATAAACACCAATAAAGGTTTTAGGGCTCAAAATGCACTAAAAGAGTAGATCTAGGGCTTTCATGCAATATGGCTCCATAAAGGCAGTAGATCTGAGCTCCTGGAGCTCAATCATGCTTAGATCTAAGGGTTAATCAACTTATTACAAACCCTAATTCGAAATCAAGCTTGGAAATGGATTAAGAAGGACTTTAATGGATCTATAAGGAACTTTAAGCATGAAAACAGGGGGGAAACTGAGTTATACCTCAAGGTAATCACTGAGATAACACAAGGATGCCTGGCCTCCTTCTTCTCTTCTTGATCTACTCTTCTTTCTTCTCAAAATCTTCAAGAAACACACCAAGCACTTCAATCTCACATGGAATCAGGGTTTGAACAATGTTGGGAGCTCTGAGGGTGAAGGGGGCGAGGTTGGGGCGCATAAGGTTTGTTTAAATAGGGTGCAAACCCTTGAAATTTAGGGTTTCATCAGACAGCAGGGACTCGTCGAGTCCAGAATGTGGACTCGCCGAGTCGCCAACTTAAACGTGCTCCCAAACCCGTCTCCACTCGGTGAGTCGGGCCTACAACTCGCCGAGTCCAAGTCTAAAAATGTAAAATACTTAGATAAATTTTACGTAACAGGAACCAGGTGCTACAACATACTATAACATTCCGAGAGTTTAGAATAACATACCTTTTGTTGGTGCTTGTCTTCATGAAGCTTGAGTGCCTAGTGCCCCAAGTGTGACACCTCAAATGGTTCACACAACACCATAAGCACTTGGAACAACTTAGAGAGAAATTAGAACACTTCAAGAATCGGCTTGCCCTCCATGCATATCATAGTCGCCGATTTTCCCAAGAAAGAGATCATTATATAATGTGTTACATTGGGTTTTATGGTGATGCATGGAGGGCTTGCCCTCATGGCTATCCATTGGGTTTTAGCCCAACTTGATAATCCATGGAGCATTAGCCCACTATATAAGTATGGATGATTTACACAATCAACCCATATATTTAATTAGTCTTCTTTTGATCACATAATTAATTCTAAATTAATTATTGATCAATACTAATTAAATAGTCTTATTAATATATTAGAACTTATAATATATTAATAAACCTTAAGTGTTATTTCTCTCATTTTAGTCTATCCAAGTGCATGATGCCATGCAACCCAAATGGACCATGCCGGGTCGGGTCAAGTCTTACCAATTATAGTTATGGACTTAGACATTAATCCAACAGTCTCCCACTTGTATAAGTCTAAAACTATTATTGCAAGTATGACTTCAGAACCCGACTAGCAATCGTAGCTCTAAAAAGCTTCTGTCGATCTCTGACCTTGTCGATGAACTCTGACCTCTGTCAATGACTTGTCCATTAGATAAGTGATCATATATTCCTCCATTCTAGATATCATATGGACTGAGACATGGATTATAATCATTCTCTCTGTCCATTTGTTGTTTCCCGATTTCTGATTTATGACGACTGACTAATTGAACAAATCAAATCAGTCCAGGCCCGGCCGAGCACTTACTTTTGTCATCACTAAATCATCGAGGGGCCTACAGATATCACTTTTATCCCTTTAAGGGTAAAAGGAATGGATAAACTTCGACTCATATGCTTGTACTGACTACTTGTTGAATTATACACAAAGGCATGTTTTATAGCATCGAGTTACCAATGCGTTTTCGTACAATCAATGTATAACCAACTCATAGGCAACAACTCATATCTCTAGGTTTGAAGAATATAAGATATTATCGTCTCATGATTCACTCTTGATAATATCCATGAAGTGAATCCAAATGAGCGTGGGTTGAATCCAATACTCAGCCCTTATGAGTACTCATGAATGTTGTAGCAACTATTGCATTGTCTAAAGCACTTTAGACAAATCATACAAGCCAAATTCACGACAGTCTTGATTTATATCTACTTCCAACATATGACAGACTGTGGATGGTTTGAATAACTTGGTCATTCGGGAGAATGACCTAGTTATTCTGGTAGTCAAAACATTCAAAGTGAAACACAAAATAATACTAGTCCTATATGGCCTCAACACTTTGAGCGTAAATAAAACACCTTTTATCTAAGCACCATATTGATCACTCATTATTCATGTTTCGATTAATCAACTTAATACTTGAATTGAAACAGTAGTGATGCCATGCTCCAATCATGCATACTATGTTTCTCTAAACAATAGCTATGCCATACTCCAAGTATGCACACTATGTTTACATATGGTCATCTCTTTGTGAAATGTATATCAATTGAAGATGGCTTCAATGATTCTCATTTCACAATCCTAATCCTTATTGTAAATGTAAGAATACCAAGTTCTTGTCATTTACCGTAATCTATGCAATGATCCTCTTGTAATGATATTCACACAAGTCACAAAGACTTGGAAACAAACATTACAAAGTATTCCAATGGAAAGCAATTCCATGGAGATGAAGTCTCAAATTCAAAGTACATTCCTTTGAACATCCTTCTTTGCATTAAGTTCTTTAATCTCACACAGATTCAAAGAATAATTTCCACCTATGGAAACAATTCCATATTCCCATCTTGACCATCACTTTTGAACAAGAGTTGCCTCTTTCCAAAATATGTAAATACGATCCTTACTCTATACTTCCAATTGTCCATGAGTAACCAAACTTTGGAAAACCCCAAATTGTTCTCGACAATTGCTTAATCATCTTAGTCATATCCATTTCTAATCCCTTTTCTCTTCTTAATGCCCTAAGCATTAGGAAAATTTAGAATGGATGAATATTATAACACATGCAATCGATCCTATATCCGAAGCATATGGGATACGATTCATGCTATAAAATTTTTATTTGCCATGTTCTCATAATTCGAACTATGAAGAAGGATGCCGTAATCATAATCGAATTTTGAGAAAGCAACATATATAGAAATTCCTTATGTTGAACCATTCCAACATAACATTCATATATATATTCTTGACTAAAGTTGATTAAAATCTCAATCTAAGCTTGTAGAATTGGAATGAAGTATAAATTTATCTCCCTTAATTATAGTAAAACAACTTTTTCAAAGCGAGTTGAAACTTTTGTTTTCTATAATTAACATTGCTAACTTGCAACATAATCATCATGCTCCCACTAGCATAATGATTATTATCTAACTAGCATAACACTTTATGCTCCCACTAGCTTTGACATGTACCTAGAAATCAGTCAGATTTCTGATACTAGATTGCCTTGATAAGACTTTATCAAATCATACACCTGGAGTCTAAACCTTTCCTTAGATAGCTCACATGTGAGTCTAAACCTTTGCCATTCTCATTAGTTAGTGTGCCGGTTAACCACACACGCTCCACTAACGACATGAGAATGCAAACTTCACACTTGCTATCCACTTAAATCTACTTAGTGAAAGAGTTTCCTCACTATCATTTTCATGAATCGGAGAGAAACCTTATGACACTTAGATTTTGATGGTGTATGTGTTCCTATCCATGTGAATTTGACATAACCATAATCACACGACAAGGTTAATGACAAATCCAAATTCATATGGACTGAACTTGTGCAGTCTTAGTTTCTTGCCACCTGGTAGCACAAGGGCCTGCCATTGCTTCCTAGTTGTTATGCAACCAGTTGAGAACTCTCAGAACTCCAATGCAAAACCAACTTTAACTGGAATGGGCACAGAATATGTCAACACGATAGGTTACAAACCTCAATTCGTGGTCTAGTGATTAACAAAACTCTCGATTAGTTCCTGAATCTATCTTAAGATCCTTTTAAGACTCCCACTGGCCTCTTGACATATAAGATTCTCTTTGTCAAGAACCATTCCTTGACAAAAACGAATATTCAAGAGTTAGTGCAGATTCTTATCAAGTTAAACACTTCTCACAATTGGTCTTAGTTGGTCTTTGTTTTATCCAAAACATCACAACTTACCAATTTCAAATGTACAAGAGTAAGAACACATTTTACTCTACATTTAACAAGTGTTTTAAACATTTCTTAAGATTATGTCACTCAAGGCTTAATCTTGGAGTATGACTCTAAGATTTAATTTTGGAACGAAGTATAATTTATCTTTTGATCTAACCATTTCAACAATTCACGATTCCTCTTCTTAGCCAAACAAAATGAACTAAGGTGTCCTTAGAGGATCAATTGTGACATAGTTTCATAATCACTAAGATAATCATAACTTTTATCTTTCTGCCTTATTTGATTCTTCTTACTCATTATGTCTATCATTGAAACTTCTCCAATGATCCAGAACTATACTCAAACTTGTAAGTATAACCATATTTACTAAACTTTAGTAAATCATAATGAATAATCTTATCAACTTTGTGGTGGACCTGATCAGCGCACACCCAAGTGTATCCGATCCCTTTGTCCTTCACTTGATTCACATATACATGTGAACAAGGAATTAGACTTAATTTCCCAAATATATAACAAAATTCTCATGATCATACAATACAAGTTGCATGATTCCAAGTTTTGTAGAGTCATTTTGTTGTAAAAGTCGAAGTGGCTATGTCTTTGTAATATTCGCAGTATAGTTATTTTACTAAGTCATTTATATGCAAAACCTTAATGTTTAGACTTAGTATATTTTTTGTACACTCAGGTTCCCTATAAATAGGGACTGAGGTTAGAAGTAGAGGATAACTTTTTGCAACTCAAATATCCTTCTGCTTATTTCGTGTAATCAGTCTTTCTCAATACAAGATCTGATTAATATTTACTCTTCGAGTTCTTATTTCATAATGATTCAATTCATAATTGCATTCATAATCTCGATAACAATTCTCTACAATTGGTATCAGAGCAGGATTCAAACTGCATCGATCTGATTTTCGTGTTAGAATCATTTGCTTTTTGAGTTACAACTTTACTCAAAAATTTCCGCGCATTTTGGTTTTGAAAATCAAATTTGATCTTCAGATTTGAATTGATTCTGTCTTTGAATTGTTTAGTCGAGTAATCGATCAGTGATTTGTGATCAATTCAATTGATCAATTCTCAATTTCATCAAGTTTTTCAAGCTTTCTGAAAATTTCTGTGTTCATCAATGGCGAACTTCAACATGAATACAATGACTTCCTTCTCTCACTTGCTTGGTTCCTCAACCAAAATTTCGATGTTAATTCCAGAATAGTATGATCAGTGGGCTGATAGAATGGAAGATTACTTAAATGGAATTGATGAAGAACTTTGGAATTGTATCGATGGAACAGTGCAAGCTCCTGCTAATGTTCAACCAATTGGTCCATCTGCTGCATCTGCTGAAGTTGCTGATCAAGAAAAACGGTTGAAGAATAATGAAAAGAGGTGCATAAGGGAACTAAGAGGTGCTCTTCCTCCTATGGTTTATAACTACATTCGTAGTTGTAAAACAACAAAGGAGATCTGGAACACTCTAAAAGAGAAGTATCAAGGTAGCGAAAAGACGAAGATCAACTCTGTGAAGCAATGTCTAGTTGAACTGAAGGAATTCAGACAAAAGGATGCTGAAACTCTTGAAAATTACTATGATCGTCTGAATGAGCTTATGTTTCGTTGCAATAGGTATGGAATCACTAGGTCTCTCATGGAGTTCAATTTAACTTTCATTATGGGTCTTCGCAAGGAATGGCGAAGTGTGAGCATGATGATTAACAATCAACAGAGTTTTGACACAACTCATTTGAATGATCTCTACAATCAGCTGAAAACACATGAAATTGAAGTTTCAGAATTGTATGAAGAATCAAAACTGAGTATTGGAGGTCCTTTGGCTTTAGTTTCAAAGGTATCTGAAGTTGATGTGAATGAAAAAGATGATTCAGATAATGAAGGATTTCTGATGAATTCGGATGATGAAGCTGTGGCATTCTACTCAAACAATAGAGTTAAGAAATTTTTCAAGAAGCCATTTAATCCAAAAGGAAAGGCTACTGATGCGAAGAATGGAGTCACAAAAACTGGAGGAGAGGAGAGGAAGAAAATGGAGAAAGCTGAGGAAAAATCAAAAGATGCGAAAGAAGTAAAGAAGCTGAAAGGTGACTCAGGAATTTACTGTCACTATTGCAATGGTGCGAATCACTTCGCAGCCGATTGCATGTTGCGAAAGAAAGAAGAAAAGAAGGAGAAAATTAAAGATGAAGCATACTATTCTAAAAAGATTGAAGAGATACGTGCTAAGACCAAAGGAGTGTCTTTGGTTGCGAAAGGTGAAACTGATGATGAAAAGAGTGGTACGTATCAGATCTGGTCTTTAGGATCTGATGATGAGGAAATGAGGCATCCCACACATGGAGCCATGTTTGCAAGTTTTGAAGATTTCGAAGAGGAAATTTCAGGAAGGTGCTTCGTATCCAAATCCACGGACAAATCACCCATGACCACCAAGGTACGTCTTATACTTGAATCTTTTAATATTCCTTTATCTGCTTATGATGCTGAACTCACTTCATTTGATGATACTGTGGCTTATTTTGATTCTGTAATTGTGTCTGCTAGTACTGAAGCTCAAAAAATAAATATGCAACTAGGAGAGACACGAAGAGAATTAGAAATAAAAAGAAGCAGAGTAGACAAACTTGAATTACAGCTCAAAAATGTAAATAGTTATAGGGATAGTCTTACAAATGATGTTAGGTTATTGCTTGCACAAAGGAACATATATTGTAATTCAGCCAAAAGATTGTATGCAAGATTAACTGCTTTACATCATTCTTCGGATATTAGCAAAGAACAACATAGGAAACTTTTACCTTTTCTTGAATATGAACGTGAAGAAGTTGATGTTGTTTCTTATGATTGCGAAAGTAAAATTGCTCAATTTGACAAAATACCTGATGATAGATATGCATATGGTATTGTCAAAATTAATGAATTCTTGAATACTGATGAGTTGGTTGATATTGTCAATGAAAGTTTGACAAAGAGTGAACAAGTGAAAATTCTAAAGAAAACTGAAAGTTCAACTCTTGATTCTCAACTAATTTATGTTGATGTCAATGACAATTCAGATAATGTGAGTGAGATCAGTGAAATTGAAGAAGAAGAAGAGGTTGATTGTTCTAAATTGTCAATCATTAATATCACATCTAAGATCAAAGGTAAAGAAATAATAGTTGATTCGATAGTTAAGGATGAAACTGATAAATCTTCAACTTCGCAACATTGTACCTTTGATAATGTGGAGGTTGAAAGCTGGAAAACTGATGAAAATGAGGAAAACAATGAAGGTGTGAAGGATTCACCTAAGACATCTCCAAGAGTTGTTGTGAATCAAGTGTTTGATAATACAAAAGAATTTGACAAAATTCTAAATGAGAAAGGTGCACATTATTTGGAAACCAACACAGTGGTCTATCCAAATTTTAAATGTACAGATGACATCATTTTTCCAAATCAAATTTTTGTCACAACTGGAAATGTTGAGAACATTAAACCTGAATTCATCAAAATGGTTGAAAATGATAATCAAAAGTCATCAACCGCAGGGTTCTTTTCAAATCAAAATACCGAAGAAAACAATTTAACGATTTTTTTTTATGTTTTTCAAGAGAAAAAGTCATCACAAAAATGGGTGGCTAAAGGTGAAAATTCAAACAAAGTTTTTAAAAAAATTGAGAAATCAAAGGCTGAAGTAAAATTAAATTCTCATGAATTTAAATTGATGGTTGGAAATTATTCAACAGAAAATAATGTTTCAAAAAGAAAAGCAATTTTCTGGCAAGTTGTGTCTAATGATAAGCCAAAAGTTGAAAACGAACAAATTTTGAAACCAAAATCATCAAACTTTCAAAGCAAAAACAAACAAAAAGATACAAGTTTTCACAGACCAAAAAATTTTGTTGATAAAATTCCATTTGTTCGCAAATATGACAACAATCGAACATTTGAGACTTCACAAAAATTTGTGAACAATCAAAAGTTTCGAAATGTTGGAAATTTCACGAATACTTCATCACCTTTGAACAATTCTAACAAAGCTAAAGTGAAATTTTTACCAAAACAACCAAATTTTCCAAATCCTTCAAATTCACAACCAACCAAAGTTTCATACTCAAAAGGAAAATCTGATGTCCATACAATCAATCATTGGCTTGAAGGAAAAGGCAGAAAATATCAAAGTGCGAAGTTTTCAGAGCAACAAATCAAGAATGCATTTGACAAGTTCGCAAATAATTCTTCCACTGCTAGTTCATCATCTCATCATTCGCAAGTTCCAGTTCAAAAATGGAAACCAATTATCAAAAATGCGAATGTTGTGAAGGATAAGATTACAATCAATGGAAATCCAAAACTATTGAACGACTATATTTCAATATCTAGATCTGATGATGTTGATATAACAGATTCTGTCACAAACAAAGTGAAAATATGGTTTTTAAATTCAAAGAATTTGTTTCATTCTACTAATGATGGACCCAACAAGTCTTGGGTTCCTAAATTTTTCCAATAAATGCAGGTGATGTGTGACGAGCAATATGATACGAAATGGTATATTGATAGTGGTTGCTCTCGTCATATGACTGGAAGAAAGGAAAACTTGCGAGATTATAGAAGCTTGGAAAATGCTGGAGTAGTCAAATTTGGGAATAATCACAAGTGTCAAGTGAAAGGCTACGGGAAAGTCACAAATGGACAATTCACTATAAACAGAGTTGCTTATGTTGAAGGGATTCAACATAATTTGATAAGTGTGTCACAACTTGTTGTTGGTACTGGAAACCAAGTTGTATTTAATGAAGAAGGAAGTATCATTTCAAATGCGAAATCAAATGAAGTACTTCTCAAATCCAAAAGATATGGTGACATGTTTACACTGGACATCAAACCAATTGTGGGAAAACCTGTTGTATGTTTACTATCAAAAGCATCTAATGATGTCAGCTGGCTTTGGCATAGAAGATTGTCACACTTGAACTTTCGCAATATTAACAAACTTGTCACTGAAGATTTAGTTCGAGGGTTACCTGTACTAAAATTTGACAACGATTCTTTGTGTGCAGCTTGCGAACAAGGAAAACAACATAGAAAAGGTCATCCGATTGTGATCGATTCAAAAATCGTAGAAACATTGGAACTTCTTCACATTGACTTATGTGGACCGTCGACTGTTGCTACAATCAATAAAAAGCGGTAAATTTTGGTTATTGTAGATGATTTTTCTCGATTTACATGGGTGTTTTTTCTCAGGTTAAAATCTGAAGTTGCTCAGATGATGATTGATTTTATCAAAAAGATTGAGCTTGGTCTGAGAAAGAATGTTCGCAAAATTAAAAGTGATAATGGTTCTGAGTTTAAAAATCAAATTCTTGATTCTTTTCTCACAAACAAAGGCATTTCGCAAAATTTCTCATCACCATATACTCCGCAACAAAATGGAGTTGTTGAAAGAAGAAATCGATCTCTATGCGAAGCAGCCATAACCATGTTAACATATGCGGATCTTCCTCAATATCTGTGGGCTGAAGTAGTTTCAACTGCATGTTTTACTCAGAATCGATCATTCATTCATCGAAGATTCAATATTACTCCATATGAAATAATCAATAATAGGAAACCTAATGTCAAATTCTTTCATGTTTTTGGTTGCAGGTGTTTTATCATGAATCTCAAAGACAATTTGTCCAAGTTTCAAGCTAAAGCTGATGAAGGCATATTCTTAGGATATTCGCACAATTCAGTGGCATACAAAGTGCTCAACAGAAGAACAAGAAAAATTGAAGAAACTTTCAATTTAACATTTGATGATTACTATCTTAAACAAACGGATAGTAAATTTGAAAATAAATCAATACTCGTTGATTCAAATACTCAAATTGATAATTCTAAAATAAATGATTTTGATTATGACTTAATTTTCGGAATTCCTGACAGGGCAATTGATGCGGAAAATAATGCTCCTGATAATCAAACATTAGCATCTTCAAAACATACTGATGATTCGACAATTACCACAACGTCAACATCTTGCGAAAGTGTGCCTGATGTTCGTATGGAGGGTTAGCATACAATCAATAATGCAGACAATCAGCCAACTTTCGAGGGGGAGAATGAAAATAGGAATCATCAAGTTGAGGGGGAGCATTCACAAAATCAACAAGAATATCAAGTTGAGGGGGAGCATTCGCATAATCAACTGGAACATCATTTTGAGGGGGAGCATGATTAAACACAGACAATTAATCTTGATGAAAATGATGAGTTTAATGAACTAAATGATAATTTTTCTGTTGCAGGATCTGAAAATGAAGATATATATGAAGATGCACCATTGGAATTTGATCCTAATTTTCCACCACTTGAGAAATGGACAAGAAATCATCCAAAAGATCAGGTAATTGGTAATCCGCAAGATGGTGTGTTGACAAGAGCTTAAATACGTGCGAAAAATGAGGTACTGAATGCGAACCAAGAACTATGTATGTTTAATGTCTTTATTTCGAAAATAGAGCCAATGATAGTGAAGGATGCTATGGAAAACTCAGATTAGGTTGTTGCTATGCAATCTGAACTGGCTGAATTTGAACGAAACAAGGTTTGGAGATTAATTCCTAAACCTTCTAATGTTTCGATTGTCGGATTAAAATGGATTTTTAAAAATAAAACCGACAAAGATGGCAATATTATTCGAAATAAAGCTAGACTAGTGGTTAAAGGGTATTCGCAACAAGAAGGAATAGACTATGAAGAAACATTTGCTCCTGTTGCAAGACTCGAAGCAGTTCACATATTTTTAGCATATGCAACACACAAAGACTTTGATGTTTATCAAATGGATGTTAAGTGTGCTTTCTTAAACGGAGAACTTGAAGAAACAGTGTATGTTGAACAACCACCAGGATTCATAAACGAGGAACATCCTAATCATGTCTACATTCTTGACAAAGCTGTTTATGGGTTAAAACAAGCACCGAGAGCCTGGTATGCAACTCTTACAAATTTCTCGAAACAATCTAAATTTAAACAAGGATCAGTTGACCCCACTTTGTTTCGCAGGAAAATTGGGAATCATCTTATGTTTGTTCAAATTTATGTTGATGATATTATTTTTGGCTCAACTGACCAGCATTGTCAATTGAATTTGAAAATCTAATGAAAAGTCAATTTGAAATGAGCATGATGGGAAAGATTAATAATTTTCATGGATTGAATATAAGATAGAACAGGGATGGAATCTTAATCAATCAAGAAAAATATACGAAGAACTTGCTTGAAAAGTTTGGAATGACAAATAGCACGAAACTAAGAGTACCAATGGCAGTGGGTATAAGATTAACTCCTTCGTTAGATGCTCCTGCTGTTGATTTAACATTATATCGAAGCATGATAGGGTCTTTATTGTACTTAACTGCAAGTAGACCTGATATTATGTTTTCGGTTTGTAATTGTGCTAGATATCAAGCTAATCCCAGAGAACCTCATTTGACTGCAGTGAAAAATATTTTTCGCTATCTTAAAGGTATAATTTCGTTAGGACTTTGGTATCCTTCAAAATCTGGATTTTTCATTCAAGCTTTTTCAGATTCAGATCTAGGAGGATGTACTTTGGATAGGAAAAGTACAAGTGGTGGATGTCAATTGTTGGATGGAAAGTTGGTAAGTCGGCAATCAAAGAAACAAACTTGTGTTGCAATTTCAACTGCTGAGGCTGAATACATTGCTGCTGTTGCTTGCACTTCGCAAATCATTTGGATTCAGAGTCAACTTCGTGATTATGCAATCAATATGAAAAAGATTCCCTTGTATTGTGATTCGCAAAGTGCAATTCGCATTTGTCATAATCCAGTACAACATTCAAAGACAAAACACATTGCTCTTCGATATCATTTTATCAAAGATCATGTGGAAGATGGGAATATTGAAATTCATTTTGTTAAAACAACTGAACAACTTGCTGATATTTTTACAAAACCTCTTGATGAAAAATCATTTGTTAGAATTTTAGCAGGGTTGGGGATGATTGATGCGAATTCAGTTCCAAAAACTCAAGCATGAAAGTCTCGTTCAGCAGTTATGAGTCAAACTTGTTCAGATGTTACTATTCATCCAGAGGCTTTGCATGGCTTCGCATCCACATCTTTTCGCATTTGCAATCATAACAACTAAGGTTAGGTTTACAATTCATTTTGTAGTTTTTAATTTTTGAAAAAAAAGGCAAAAAGATTTTAATTTTTTTGTTTTTGAAAAATTAAAAATCCAAAAAGATTTTATTTTGTTATGTTTTTAATTTTGAAAAATTCAAAAATCACAAAAATATTTTTTTTCGTTGTTCTTTAAATATTGTGTGCTGAGAACTTAGTACAGGGCTTAATGCGAAGAGGTCATGCTTAGATGTTTCTACGAGAAGGTATCAATTTTTTTTAAAATAAACTAGTTAGGATGTCGCTAGAAGCATGCTGCTGTATGTAGACCAAAAGCCTCAACAAGACTGTATGTGTGAGAAAAGAAAGCCTTAATGAAATTATCTCATGAAAATTTATTCACAAAAGGCTTATACTCGCATAAGTCAAAAGAGCTACCTTACTTTTCTCAAATGAGTTAAGAGTTTTCTGTTTTGTCCATTATAACAGAGGTACACTTCGATTCTTAACCAATCTTTTTATACCAAACAATTCTTTCAATCCGAATTTTCGAAGAGATTTGTCCTTGAGGTCTTTGATCAAACCAATCAAAACCTAGACAAATCACAAGTCTGTGTTTATGATCTAACATCATGAGACCGTGATGGAAGTGAAACCCAAATATCATAAACCTTAAGGAATTGACGGGGAACATCGTTCCAGATTTTAACGAAACCTTTATTTCAGTATCAAAATTTCGAAACTCCAAATCATATTCAATTCGCATGTGTGGTCTTGATCAAACATTCGCAACCCACGATGTTTGTTACCCAACAAGATCCAGTTAAATTTTTTTTTGAATATGATTTCTGTGTGAGTTTTATTCGCAAATCCTAGTCATGATAAATATTTTCAAAAGCCAACTTGTCACTGACTACACTGGTCAAACAAGTAATTTCATTTACAATTTCTCACCTTATGTTAAGGCTGATATGTAATGAAATTTGAAATCAACCCAAAATATCTTTTAAAAGAAGCCCTTCGATACTTATCAACAAGTATTCGATTGTAATTCACGGGAAACTACACAAGCTGTTGATTGTCTCTATTGATGATTAACGAAGCAACCTTTGCCTGGGGTTTAACTGCATTCATGTCAAATTAAATTTTTGACATCACAGAATTCCAAAATTTTTTTGTTTCTCATCTTATTTTGTTGACACAATGCACACACGAAATCCTTGAGGTTCTGAGTAAAACCAACTCAGGCTGATGATTTCGCAAATCTGGCATATGACTTCACTTTACATCCCAAAAGTGAAAGAGCCTTGCCTCCATGCGAAGGGTTTTAACGGTTCAGATTCTATAATGGGAAACTTGACAGGCTGTGTACTCAAGATGGTTAGTATTCTATCCGGTTTTCAAGGAGATGGGACAGTTACTTTTTACAGCATGCTTATCTTTTACAGTATTGATCCGATTTTCAAGGTGCCACATCGGATAACATTAAATGCATCCCGCTTTAATTTCAAATCAATTTTGGGTAACCTATAAAAGGGGGATCAAGAACACTATATACGGTTACGCGAACAAAATTCTCACAAACCTCCAAAGATTCAAACTTCTTCATCTTCATCCTTTCTTTCAAAACCTAGAAATGGCCGAAACTCAATCCAACACTGATGAAGTTCTTTCTCAATCCCTGATGAAAATCCAAAGCACAAATTATCGGGTTGATCCGAATGTTTCTTCTTAACCCAAAGAATTGAAGATGCTTATCGTTGCTCTGAAACGATCCTCTCTGACCACTGCAATGTTCAAATCTTTCTCAGTTCCGATGACTTGGTTGTCATTGGCTGCATCTTCTGCTTCTCACAACTTCACCACAGATGTCATAACCTTCAACCTCATCAACAACAAACGGGTGAAACTCACGAAGAAGATGTTCGTTGAGTTTTTAGAAATTCCCAACAACCCTCCATTTTTCAAACCCGTTAATTCTCAAATCATCCATATGTTTAATGAAATGGGTCATCAACCATAGCTTGAGAAGATAAGTGACTTTCGAAAGTCAGGGTTGCCGTGCATATGGAATTTCTTATTTGGAATTTTTCTCCGATGCCTAACAGGAAGAACAGTTGGTCTGGATAGAGGGCGAATGGAAGTATATGCCATGGTTATGGGCTTGTACTACGATATCAATGTCGATTATGCAACCCAGTTGTGGAAGGAATTTGTCAAGAGTCTAGAAAACACAAACTCTAAAAAAGGAATTTCATGTGCGAGGTATTGGAGTTTGATTCTAGAAAAGGTGTATGGAAGAGAAGGGATTGTTGTCCCTGAGGATGTTGAAGTTGCTGAATTCTCTTTATATCAATTTCCGAAGGTAGTAGAAGATGATGAGACAATTTTTACTCATGTTGCTCGCATTCCAGATGCGATGCTTCGCAAGGTCTCTCAAACTCACAAGGTCTTAGTGAGATATTTGAAAACCATTGATCAATCGGTGCAGACTGGAGTGTTATTAGAGGTTGTTGCATCATCAAAGAAGAAGAAATCTACAAAGAAGGATACGAAAGGTCCATCTTCACAACAGGCTCCGAATGCAGATGTTCATATTGAAGAAACTTCATCTCAATCGAAGAAAGAAACAATACCTTCCAAGTCTGGGGTATTGAAAAAGATTCGCAAGACTGAGGTGAGCAGTAAAGGAGTTACAATTCGCAGTATTCCAGCTCCGGTCTCTCCAGTAAAGAAAAGGCAAAGAGCTGAAGACGTTGCGAAAAACATGCAACGTACTCTAACAAAAAGACGGAAGCTGGTGGTTCGAAATGAATCGTCTGATGAAGAGATAGTTCCAGAAACTCCACCGGTGACGTCTACGGTAAATGTTTCCTTACCCATCATTTTCGTTCAACCTACTTCGCAAATATCTACCACCACTCCACTCACAGAACCACTTGAAATAGTCACTACCGAATCAATTTTTGAGGAGGTACCTATTTCTGATACGGTTGTCAACGTATCTGATACGGGGGCACCTATCACAAGTGTTGATACAACAATGCCCGTCAGCCTACCAATTACCTTTCCCATTTCCACTATCATTGTTTCCACCTCATTACCACCTTTTTCACTCCCAACATCTACACTCACCTCATCTTCGATATTTGACCATGTTTTGAAACACCCTTTCACCACTCTATTTCCTTCGTAATCACCCGAAACTCCTCAGCCTACAAAGCACATGTCCGATGATGAAATGGAAGGAGGAGGTTTCGGAGGAACCTTTGAGGCGTTACACTTTGACTCTGAAGAGGAGGAAATATCGGATCACATGCTTATGTCTGGTAAACAGTTCAAGATTTTGAATCGCAAGTTGAATGCGATTATTCAATCACAAGCAGACTCAGGGTCTAAATCTTCTATGTCCGGGGTAGAAGTGGAATACTTGATCAAGGAGGCTGAAAAGCATATTCTTGAAAAAGTTGATCAAGTGGACAAAAATACAGAGCTTCGCATTCAAGCTCAAGGGAGTACATTTTCGGGTGTAGTAAAGGAGTTAAAAGCTGTCACAAAAGAACGAAATGTTCTATTTGTACAGGATGTGAAGAAGGTAAGAGAGGACGTAAATTTCAAGATTCATGAATTGAAGAATGAGATTGCGAAGGAGCTTAAGGATATTCATTCTCAACATCTTGAAGTCCAGAAGCAGGTTGATGTGGTGGCTACTAAACTCAATAAGGTTGTTACTGCCCCTATTCTTGAAGCTAACCACAAAGAGACCAAAGAGAAATTTGATCAACTTCTTAAGATGGTAACTGAGCTCAAACAGGTGGTTTCACAATCTTCACCACAACAAATCCTTACCCCCTGAGTTCTTGTCTCTGAAGGTTAATACTTTAGAGCAAGCAATTCAGAAAGCATTAGCACCCATCGCAAATTTCACTTCTTTACTCCCAAAGAATGCCCCACCTACTTTCACAGGGGTGCAAGGGGGAGAGACGGGTAAAGAAGATGCGAAGACGGTTGGGAAAGTTATTTCGACCCAACTCAAGACAACTCTTCCTACATTCACAATGCCTGTTTCCTCGACAATTTTGATCACGAGACCAATAGCCAAAGGTATATCCATTGGGTCAAAAGAAGGAGAGAGTTCAAGTGCGAAACCTCCAACTGATGACGTGGGAAAAGGGAAGGGCATTGTCTACAAAAAGTCTAAGGAGGAGAAGAAAGCCGAAGCTGAAGCAGAGATCGAGCGAATGAGGAAGGTACATAGCATTATGAGGCTCAGGGCTGGTGATCCTCCCACAATGAACAAAGGTGATCCTGAAAAGCTTTATTCATATGAAACAATCGAATCAAAGGTTGTGGGGGTAGAGATGTACGAATTTGAGAAGAAGCCTAAGGTGAGCTATGATATTGCTAATTCGGACAAAAGCCAACTGGATTTTCCGATAAATGAGATGCTCTTCATTACTGCTCAATACAAGATCAATGAGAAGTTTGACAATGCTAATGATTATATACACATGAAAATCAGATTTCATGCTGTATTGGCGAAGAATCCGGAGGAAGTGTGGTCTTTAATGAAAATAAAGAAAGTGCTAACTATCAAGAAAGACGCAATGTTCGAAGATATGCTACAAAATTTTCGATATTTTGTCATGCGAGCTGATGACAAACAATACGACTTCACCATTGCTGATTTTCCTCTGATGAATTGCTATGATCTAATTCAAGTAGCAATCATTTTCAAGCATATGGAGGATCACAAGCTCAAGGGCTCAGAGACAGAAGTGTTCAGAGTCGGCTTCGCACATATCAAAGTCTTCATTGATAGTTATTACGATTGCTTAGCAATGACTGATGAAGAATTAGCCACGAGCTTGGGGAGAAAGGTGACAGTTCCCAGGGAAACCACATTGACCCAGTCAGTATTATCAAACTATGTTGATGGGGAAATTTGCCTTAAACCTTTTGGCATGGTGTTCTCAGGAAGGGCTACAAAGGGTAAACCTAAGAAGTTTTTGTTCAAGGTCTCTGAGATAGAAAGATATACCTCTACGCAATATACGAACTTTATTGTTCGTATGAACAATTGCAAGAGAAACAATGAAGGAGACAAGAAGGAGCTGAAGAAGGTGATCAACTGGTATTCCGAAGTGCGAAAGGCTATCCACTCAGCTGTTTAGAGGCTTATATCTGAATAGCTTTGACTGTTTACAAAGGGGGAGATTGTAGAGTCATTTTGTTGTAAAAGTCGAAGTGGCTATGTCTTTGTAATATTCGCATTTTAGTTATTTTACTAAGTCATTTATATGCGAAACCTTAATGTTTAGACTTAGTATATTTTTTGTACACTCAGGTTCCCTATAAATAGGGACTGAGGTTAGAAGTAGAGGATAACTTTTTGCAACTCAAATATCCTTCTGCTTATTTCGTGTAATCAGTCTTTCTCAATACAAGATCTGATTAATATTTACTCTTCGTGTTCTTATTTCATAATGATTCAATTCATAATTGCATTCATAATCTCGATAACAATTCTCTACAAGTTTCTATCCAACTGAAACTTGGGTGATGAGAATCTTACCTTATTTGGTAAATTATGACACTTCCACTAATGAAAGAATCAAATCCATTTACCCATATTGCTTATCAATGGAAACATATAATCAACAATATTTCACAAACGCCATTGTAAGGATACTTAAAATAAATAAAATCAAAACCATTTTTCTTTTTATTTTAAAACTTTGCGGAAAAATTTATCCTTACAATCCATATGGAAAACTTGTTGTTATCTATTCCTAAGCAATATATCATAACTCTTAAGTAACAACTCAAAATTCTGATCACCGAACCATGCGATCGAAATCCATCTTCGCGATCAGAATCAACATATACTTCCTTTAAGTTTCTTCACCTTTTATTTGATTCTTAAAACATCAACATGTGACCTCGTCACATTATGCAATAAGAATCTCAAAATAGAAACTTAATAGAGTTAGACAATGGACTTTACCCGAAGTAGAGTCAAACCTATTGACTTTACCATCCTTAAGATGTTTCAGGTAAATTTAGCAGATTCACAACCAATGTCTTTCCTTTGGCAACAGAATCATATGGACTTTTTGGAAACGGTACATGGGACTATCACAGACTTAACCTTTCTCTTTACCATTTGGTCAACCGAGTTGACTATGGCCGATCCCTTTCCATTGGGAGGAGAAAGTTTTTCCTGGACCTCCAATGTCACCATTTTCAATGTCCAAATAGGTTTGGAAAGTAGATCATCCAATCCAATTTGCTTTACTAATGCTCCAAATCACTGCTGATTTAGCATCATCAAGCAAATAGGTAAGATCATTAAGGGTCTTGTCGCGACCTGTCATCAGGGAGTGACTGAAGAACCAAGTCAGCAGCCAGCTACCTCGAGACTTCGACACCCGACTCTCCTGACTTGTCAATATGTGGCTTAATCCCCAAGATCTAAGCACATATAGACTTTGCTTGCCAATAGGGATTGAGTGACTTAGAACTTATCAAGTCTTAAAACTTGTGGGATAGGGAGATTTATTGGAGGATGTGGATGAAGTGAAGTATGATTTCTCGTCCTACAAATGCCCAACAAAGGGATTGATCTTTCACCTTGATTGCCATTTGGGATATCATCTTCATTAGGAAGCTTGCTCCTAAAGATTTAGGAAGACCATAGCTGTCTAAACTAGACATCTATAATGGGAGAAATTCAAGTTAGTTGATTTAAAGTCCTTAATATACACCCAATATGAAATCTTAAGGCTAGGACCCAACAACCTATTTATAACTGGAAGAGGGATGCCGTAATCCAAATTATAAAATAGTTGAAGGTAGGTAAATGACGATTTACCAATTTCCACCATGAAAATGAAATATTTTATTATTAGGTTTTATTAGTTTTGAAACTCCTAGATCTTTTGAGATACATTGAACTTTTCAATGGCATGTTTGAATCTCGATTGTGCCCTCTCAAATTTGTGACTGGGATGCCGAGGATCACAAACAAGGTGTGAATAACCATACAAATTGACTTGGTACCCTTAACAATATTACCTAATCGATGTACCGGTTAACCACACACGCTCCACCGATCTATAATAAAGTCAAGTTACCCTTTGCCACTCTTACTAGTCCATGTTAGTGTGCCGGTTAACCACACACGCTCCACTAACGACTTGGTAAGGTACAAAGTGTAATTTTATGGGCTAGCACCTTTTCACATTTTCCTAAGTAACTAAGATTGAGAATTTATAAGTGTTTAGTTACTTAGTATTTTTCATTATACTTTTAGTGAAGGGAGAATTATAGTCCATTCCTACCCGTTCGACTAACGACCCTCCACCAGTCAAGGAAGCGGTGGGTGAGAGTGGACACCCATTAAACTGTCATTTTATAGGCAGTAACCTTATACCCCCCTTATAGACTAGCTTCGTGAATGAGGCCTACTAACGGTAAGATTGACTTCCTCTTATACATATCTATATAATTAAAATTATAATAATAGTATAAGGGTTGAATATTAAACCTTTTAAAATTTCAATGTTCAATTTGGAATTAAAGTATACATGAGGAGTAACTTTTCAAATTCCAAAACTTGAGGGCAAGTTTTGAAACTATTTCAAGACTCTTTAAATCATAACTTATGAGTTTAATGGTTCATTAAAATGAAGACTCTTCATTTTAATGTAACCCCTTATTCTTTAAAAACACCTTAAAGAAGTGTCTCTTCAACATCCATAACTTGAGGACAAGTTATGGAGTCATTAAACTACTTAATGGAAAAAACTCTTACATTTTATGTAACCTACAAAACTTTTATGAGTTTTTAAGATTCATAAATATGACTTTTCACATAACTTGAAGACAAGTTACAAAAACATATTTTATAAACTTCTTTTAGACTAATATGGATTGAAAACAACTAAAACATAATTTTTTTTTCATTATCAATCTAAACTAACTCATAAATCAAGGAAACATAAAATTCTTGAAAATTCATAACTTGAGGACAAGTTATGAACTCCGTACAATTTTCAACAAGATCATGAATTATATCACCAAACAATTTGCACACAATTCCTATGATCTAGCAAACTCATAAGCGTGATCATTCATAATCAACAATTTTCAAGAATAACATGAACACATAAAATTGAAACTTTTATTATAGCATTGAAATTGGTTTAACATAATCATTACCACATTCAAAACAAGTTTTATAAGCCCAAAACAGTCAAAGGTAATGATTCTAGACCAATTCCAGCACCAAAACTCGAAAATATGCTGTCTGGGGGTCCAACTCGTCGTGTGCATGAACAAAATCGGCGAGTTGGATGCATTTTTCCTTGGACTCATCGAGTCCCTTCATGGACTCCGCGAGTCTGCTGGGCAGACAGCACCAAAAGTCGATTTTTAAGCAGTTTAAGCAAGTACAACAAGAAAACAAGCCTAGGCTCTGATACCACTGTTGGGTTTTGAGCAATCTAACACTCCTAAGTGTACATGCAACCCTAAATACCTTGGATCCATGTTTTCTCTATTATACATGAAAATATCAACTTTCCAAGGTATTGTTCTATTCTAGCATACAAAACAAATAATAACACAAGTTAGAATAACATACCTTTTGTTGGTGCTTGTCTCCATGAAGCTTGAGTGCCTAGTGCCCCAAGTGTGACACATCAAATGGTTCACACAACACCATAAGCACTTGGAACAACTTAGAGAGAAATTAGAACACTTCAAGAATCGGCTTGCCCTCCATGCATATCATAGTCGTCGATTTTCCCAAGAAAGAGATCATTATATAGTGTGTTACAATTAGGGTAAACCCTAATTGTCATGGCTATCCATTTCCATGGATCCATGGGCTCAAATACACCATGGAGCATCCAATGGGTTTTAGCCCAACTTGATAATCCATGGAGCATTAGCCCACTATATAAGTATGGATGATTTACACAGTCAACACATATATTTAATTAGTCTTCTTTTGATCACATAATTAATTCTAAATTAATTATTGATCAATACTAATTAAATAATCTTATTAATATATTAGAACTTATAATATATTAATAAACCTTAAGTGTTATTTCTCTCATTTTAGTCTATCCAAGCGCATGATGCCATGCAACCGAAATGGACCATGCCGGGTCGGGTCAAGTCTTACCAATTATAGTTATGGACTTAGACATTAATCCAACAAAATTATAATGGGGCTAGGGACCCATCGCTAGCAGCAGGTGGTTGGACGATGTTGCCAACGCGTTCCTTACGAGCTGGTGTCCTGAGGGGGGACAAGGTTAGACTCGCATCCTGTCTTCTGAAGGACAGAGCGAGGGATTAGTGGGAGGAGGTTGGTGACGCCATTGGTGATGATGCCGCGTTGGACGCGATGACATGGAGCGATTTCTCAGCCAGGTTCAGGGCTGAGTTTTCGCCAATTATTGAGGTGCAGCAGCTGGCACGGGAGTTTCAGGATTTGACGCAGACTACTGAGACTGTGGCGGAGATCATCGCTAAGTTCAGTGAGAGGGCCCTTCTTGTTCTACAGTATGTCACAGATGAGGAGATGAAGAAGGCCTGATACCATGAGATGTTGAGGGATGACATCAGGCAGTTTGTGAGCAGGTCCAGCTGCAAAAAGTTGGAGGATATGATTGCACGAGCTAGAGAGAGATTGATCTGGAGCAGACCCGGAAGAGGAAGCCAGATGAGGTTCAGGTAGCCACAGGTTCAGGCAAAAGGCCCAAGGGGTCAGATTTGAGATCGAGGGATTACCAGAGACGCGGCCGCTGCGGGAGGTGCGGCAGGACGCACGAGGGTGCGTGTAGGAATGGTAGTGGTGGAGATTCAGGCTGCTTCAAGTGCGGCCGGACTGGTCATCTTAGCAGGGATTGTACTGCTACCACCACACAGGGATCAAACTTGATATGTTTCCACTGCAGTCAGCGGGGCCACAAGAAGGCCCAGTGCCCCAGTTTGTGTTTCGGCAGGACGGGTGATAGCACCTGCCCCTGCAACTTTGAGGATCACAGACGGCCGTCAGGGCCGAGCAGAGGCGCCTGCAGTAGGAGGTAGGGCTTTTTAGATGACTACCATGGAGGCGCGAGCAGCACCGGACGTTGCAGGTGTGTGTCTTTCACTTCTCTGTTAATTTCCTTTTGTTCATGATTATATTGTTATGGTTCAGCATCATTATGGATATAAGTATTTCAGAATAGTGTGGCTTGCTTGTGATTTAGTTATATGTCATCTGCATGCCTGGGTTAGTATAATGGTAGTTAGGGGTTGTGACCTATTGGAGCGAGTCACTTAGAATGCAGTAGCTATAGCATGTTTATGTGGGACTCAGTAGTGTCCCGCTAGATTCAGGAAGGTGTTATCAGGTAACGAATTGGTTAGATCCCTAGCTGTGGCAAGCTTGGGTTGTCAGCAGATCGATTTCGGGATAATGGAGAAGATTGGGAATTTTTTCTCAAGCATTGAGCAGCGAGGTTTAAGCAGGATCAAAGTGGGGGAGAACCCTCAGAGCGTACAAGGGTATGAGCACGCAGATCCAGAATGAGTACGTGACCACAGAGAAGGAATGGAAGTGGCACAGCGATTGATGGGCTGAGGGGTTCAGGGTTGGGAGTTTGAGGAACTCCCCATCGGTTAGTTCGTGTAATTGTGATGGTTAGTAAGTGGTTGGGAATTCAGGTTAGAGGATCGCCTGTAGGACTCGAGTGAGTCGGAATGAGGACCTTGATAACTAATAGCCTGGGATGCTTTCGTATTAGCAGTCAGTGGTGGAAGGTGTTGTAAGACTACGGGGCAGCCGTAGCATTCACTAACAGTCAGTGGTGGAAAGTGTTGTAAGACTACGGGGCAGCCGTAGCATTCACTAGCAGTCAGTGGTGGAAAGTGTTGTAAGACTACGGGGCAACCGTAGCATTCACTAGCGGTCAGTGGTGGAAGGTGTTGTAAGACTACGGGTAAGCCGTAGCGTTCCCTAGTAGCTTCGTTAGCAGAGTTTGGGCAAGGCCCTTATCTCCTAATCATCAGGTAGGGATCAAGAATGAGTAGTGGCTGAGAATAATAGGGAGCTTGCCTGTATAGCCCTAGAGAGGTGAGACCTTAGGAGAGGTCGCTCCAGGTTGTAGTTGGGTGGGACCCGTGGGCAAGGCCCGTAGGTGAGTAGCAGTGTATATGAGACCTGAGAGCAGGGTTGCTCAGTAGTATGGTTCAGGTGAGACCCATGGGCGAGGCCCGTGAGCTTGTAGTAGCACAGGTGGGACCTAGTTAGGACCTTAGGGTCCAGTTAGGGGATCGAGGGTCCCATGTCTAGTAGTGCCGGAGTGGCTGAGTAGATGGAGCAATATTTGATAGCTGAAGTTTCTTCGGAAGTCGCTGAGAGCGACTAGGAGTTTGTCCTTGAGGCTAGCGACCGGTGGGAGTTGGTAATCCAAATGTTGAAAGATTAGTAGGGACCAGGGTGGTCTCGGTTCATCCGGAAGGTGGATAAGGGTCAGCAGGATTTTAGTCAGTGGCAGTGTTGGTAAGCAAACTATGGTATAAGGCAACTAGTTGATCGGGGGTGCTATGCATCTCACAACAGGGTTGGATAATCTCAGAGGGAAGGGTTTGACCCTATTGCACAACTCTTGTTTGAGTCTTGCAGGGATGAATCCTTTACTCGAAGGATTATCTGAACCATTCGTTGCGATGGATACCCAACACTAAGTTATAATAGTAGGAAGTATCCTTTGGGTACTGGCAGTATGACCCATACTGGAAGTAGCGGGGGTAATGGATTTGGTGAAGGATAGGACCTTCACAGTGGCAGAGGAAGTAGTTAGTTATGGTACGTTGCCTTGGGGAGGCCAGAAAACGCACAACGAAAAAAGGGGGTGAACCCCTAGGATGTCTAACATAGTACTCGGGGAGTACCAAAAGGATTGTCAGTTGAGTAAGTTGTGTTTCCAGGAGGGTCAGGCTTAGGGTAAACTCGAGAATATTATCCGCAAGGATTAATGATAGTCAGAATAACCGGGCAGAAAGCCAGTGGAGGTAGTCAGCGGGTGTTAGGTCTTCCCAAGCAGAGTGTTGAAGGCAGATTGCAAGAGGGTTGGCCGTAGAGAAACTTCGAGGACGAAGTTTAGTTTAAGTGGGGGAGAGTTGTAACACCCATAATCAGAAAGACCAAGAAAGGAAAGGAAACCCTAAGTTAAAGGGTCAACTCGTCGAGTCCAAGGAGGAACTCGACGAGTCGGAGCGGGATCCGGGGGATCGATTAAGTAGCCGACTCGGCGCTTGAAGAGGGAAACCCTAAATCCGGGACTTTGTGCACTATTTAAGCATCTCATTCTCTCCCTTAGGGTTCCTTACAGCTCCTCTCATCCAGAATACCGAATCCTAGCCACCATATCCGTTTTTAAGCAAAGATCTAGCCTTGGTGTTGTGATTTGAAGCTTGGAAGAGAAGGAAGTTCATAGTGGTGCAAGAGGAAGCCTTGGATCCAGAGTTGGTGTGACTTTGTAGAGCATTTGGATGTAAGAAGTCGTTACCTTCACTCTTTTGCATATAGTTTTCCCTTTTGTTATGAGATTTGGGGCTTTTATGCCATGTCCTTGAACCATTTCGAGTTAGAGCCCAAATATGAAGTTGGTACTTCAGATCTAAGTGTATTCTGGCCTAGAGAGTCATAAAGTATCAGTCTTGAGGTGTAGGTGAAGCATGGTTGTCTTAAACCTGAGTTTGGAGTGTTTTGGGCCTAGATCTCCTTAACTACACGTAAAGTTTGCACCTTTACGTGAGGGATAGGCTTTGGAGGAGTGGATCTACAGTTTGGAGTCCCTGCATGACTCAAAAAGCCTCTGAATGTATGGAGGAATGAATATACTCGGCGAGTCCTTCGAGTGGACTCGGCGAGTAGTATGAAGATTAGGAGGAACTCGACGAGTCTGTTGAAGATTGTCTTGGACTCGACGAGTCTGTTCTTGGACTCGGCGAGTCAAGTCACGAAACCCCAAACCCTTCAAGTTAAGACTCGGATCAGTGAGTTGAGTGGGGACTCAGTGAGTTGGACATGTCAGGACTCGGAAATCGGTAGACTCGGCGAGTCAAGTCGCGAATGAAAGGATTCTGAGCTAATGAACTTGGCGAGTCAGTAGGCAGACTCGGCGAGTAGGGTTGACCTGGAAGGTTGACTTTGACCATAGTTGACTTTTGGAGAATAGTTAGTGATATATGTTTTGATATTGGTAGCTCAGGGAGCTAGTGGAACAGCGGTTCAGGGATTTGTCGATCAGCATCCAGAGGGGTTACTAGCAGGTTCAGCAGTACGAGGTGAGTTTCCCTTTGTGTGAATGGGTCTAAGGCCACAATGCCGGCACATGTAGATATGAGTAGGAAGACCCAGGGGTTAGCCCTAGGCATGGTATGCCAGTGTGATAATTAGGACCAAGGTCCATCGATAGCGGGCGGGTGCCCAAGGAATGGTTTGCATGATAGAGTATACTTGTTATCTGTGTGATACTTGTATGTGCCTGGCAGGGAGGTGAGTGTGGGCGAGGTCCTGTATCTCACCAATAGCAGAGTGTGGACGGTGTTCCACATCTCATTAGTAAGGGAACAGGGGCGAGGCCCAAGTTAGGGAAAAAGTGAGTGTGGGTTGGGCCGTATGTCACTATCAGTAGGAGCGTGGACGGGGTTCCATGACTCATCAGTAGCAGGACAAGGGCGAGGCCCAAGATAGGTGAGGCCTTAGGACATGATACATTAGTATATGTTTAGCTTATGTGTCGTGATATGCTTATGTGTTAGTATATGTTAGCGGGCGAGGCCCAGTGACAGGCGAGGCCTAAGTGAAACAGATATGTATCCGAGCGGGGCTCGAAGCCGGGCGGGGCCTGGAGCGGGCGAGGCCCATAGTAGCGGGCGAGGCCCATAGTAGCGGGCGTGGCCCATTATATGTTGTATGTGTTTGTGCAGGGTATGTGGTAGGTTGGGGAACTCACTAAGCTTCGTGCTTACGGTTTTCAGTTTTGGTTTCAGGTACTTCCGGTAGCGGAGGGAAGAGCTCGGGTTGATTGCATGGCACACACCATTGATTAGTCAGCCTGAGATGTTTTACTCTGATAATGAAAATATGTTTTGGAAAAGATACTCTGAATTCATGTTATGACTTATGATATGTTTTTATGAATATGGTTTTGGTAATGATTTAAAGAAAATTTTTAGTACGAATTTTGGGACGTTACATGCACCCTTTGTTTCTTTTCTTCTCCAATAACTAGCCCATCCCCCGTTCTTTCCCAAATTCGAGTTTGTTTGGGAAGCACAACCAAACTCACCCGGACCCGCTCCCGGACCATTCGAACCCACAGGAAAAAGGAAAAAGAAAGCTTTCACTAAAAAAGAAAAGGCACCCCTCAACAATAGATACCACAAGAAGAACAAGTGTTAGCATAATCAAGGGTTGATATTTATGAGGATCCAACACACAGAAATACAGATCCCACACACAGAAATACGCAAGTAAATAATCATTTTGGCTATGCATTACCGAGCGGTTTCACAATGAAATAGGTCATGACGAGTACCATTCAAAATACCAATTGATGACCAGGTTTCGTGTGATATGAACAAGACTCTTTAAAATTCAACGGGGCGTACAACAACTTGAATAGTCAATGGAAAACAGGGAAAGTGATACAAACGTTTTGAGATGATGCTAGAAATATTTAAGATCGACAATAAAGGGAAACCGTTCAAATTTGTCGATATTTGGAACAGAAGAATAATGTGGTTCGAAAAGAACAAATTTTATTGAGATAAGTTACACAGCTTCATCGGTTTCTGTGTTTGACTTGAACCAAAATGACAAGCATGAACTCGAAGGAATAGTTCATTCGATAGGTAAAGATAGGGCAAAAAAGAAAGGGTCTTCATCTAGTGCATCGGGAGCCGACAAAGTTGATGGCATACACAAGGTGGCAACTGCCTTTGAATTATATAATTTGAATTACAAAGCACATTTGCAATTCGAGAAAGGTAAATTGGCCAAGAAAGAAAAAAGGCCATAAGATAAGCAGAAATCACATGACGAAAAACAAAAAACGATATGAAATTTCTATCTCAAAACATCGACTATCTTTTGGAAGACGAACTTGTCATGGTTATGAAGGCAAAAAAAGATAATTATTAGAAAATTACTACAACTAGACTATATAATGTTTTTTTTTTTAAATTTAATTGTCGTTTTTTATCTATGAAATGCATTATTGAATTAATGAAATACTCTTCTTTTATTACATTAAATTTTATATAATTACTAAATTATAATATTATAGATTTAATTAAAAAAATGAAAGATAATAAAGAGTGATCATTTCCTATCATTAGGGGTGAAGGTGAAAAAAAAATGACAATGAGAATGAATTGAGAGAAAGAAAAATCAAATTGAGTGAAAGATAGACTCCTTAGCCTTACCTCTTTGACATTTTTAGGAGAATAATTACAAATAGACCTTCAAAATTAAAGGAAGCGGTTTCATTACAAGTAGACCTTCAAAATATACTTTTTAGCGTTACCTTTGACATTTATAGGGGAATCATTACAAGTAGACCTTCAAAATTAAGGGAAACGATTTCATTTTGACCTAAATATATAATAAACTAGTGTACATCAACATCTAGATTCTAGCTAGGGCGTGTTTGGCACAGAGTTTTTAGAAGCATTTGAGAGTTTCTAGCTTTTAGCTTTTGACAAAACGTTTTAATTTAAACAAAAAGTTTCGTTTGGCAGTACGAGCTTTTAGCTTTTAGTTCAAACAAAACGCTCCAATTCTAAAAGCTACTTCATGTAGCGTTTAACAAAACGCTACTGATTTTTTGAAATCAATTTCCATAACTACCCTTAAAAGTATATTTATATATTTTTAATCAATTGTCTTTTTTGTAATTTTATATGTTTCAAAAGCTTCCAGCTACTTTTGACAAACATTCATATAACAAATAAAAGCTACAGCTTCCCGCTAGTAGCTACCCGCTACTAGCTAACCGCTACTCGCTTCCAGCTAACAACTACTTTTTCCAAACACGCCCTTAGTAACACATGCTTACATCTGTTATGAAATTTGGCAATTCATGAATAATGCAACGCAACCTCATTCTCAATAAAATTTAGGATTTTGATATTAAAACCTTTAAATTTGTCAAATTCTATCGGTTTTATCCTTGTAACGATAGTTTGTCCGCTAATGTTTAAAATTTGTCACCTTTTTTTTGTCCTTGTTATCTGTAATAGCATATTTTCAGGACGAAATCGACAAAATTTTACAAATTTAAAAATTTTCATGTCAAATTTGGAAAACATACTTACAGTAAAAACATAAAAAATATGTAAAATGATTTTTTTTTTGCACATATGATTCATACTTTTTTTTTTGTAAACTTAAGGGCAAAATGGGAAAAAGAATTAACAAGCTTTAGGCATCAACACACCTAAAATTGTCATGGGAACAAAACCTTAAGGACTTTGTAAAAAAACAATAAAATTTGTTAAAAACAAAGACTAAATAAGGTTATCCGATATATCAAAGACATACCCCTTTGTGGTCTACGTGATCACTAACCACTACAATGCACATCATCCCACTATTTAATGGTGGATTGTGATGCAAAACAGCGGAAGCAAATTTCTCTTTCTATCTCACTCTATCTCTCTCTACAATTTATATATATATATATATATATATATATATATATATATATATATATATATATATATTAAAAATTAAAAAATAAAAGGGTTATAGTGGTTGGTAAACCAACCCTTTTTTAGTTGTTGTGTGTGGACACGTCCACCACTAAATAGGTTAACGGTGGATGGTCAAAACTTATCTTTGTATGGGTTGAAGGAGAAAAGTAAAAGTAGAGAGGTCACTAATCTCGATTAAAAAGTATAGAGGTTAAGATCGATAGAATAAAGGTTTTGTGGCTAAACTGTCAATATAACAAGTCCGATGTTATTCGCGTAAATTAGCAAAATTTTTAAACAATATCCTCTTGACATACCGTTGATACGAATTTACGGAAGTGAAAAGAGCAAGAAGAAAGAAAAAGAATGCAATCACCATTGATGGACGCTTCAAGAACCTTTTGGAGTAATTCAAACACACAGTTTCTACGATTTATTCCATCTTCATCTCTTAATTTAAGCACTCTCCGGCAACCATATTCGCGTATTTGGTGCAGTAGCTTAAACCCTAACAATCGCGGAATAGCGAGAGTGAAGGCAGCGAAAGGAAAGGGGAAGGATAATGTTTGGAGTATCGATAACGATGCGGCTAATGAGAGTCGAGGAGGAGATAAGCGGAAGAAAGGCGATAGGAGGAGGACAAAGGTAAGGAATTCAACGACGAAGAGACGGAGAGCTAGTGAGAGCGATGAAGGAATAATGGTTTCTGGTTCGATGTTAATAGAGACGGAGAAGGTCTTACAAACTCAGGTATGGCTGTCTCGATTTCGTTCCTTTTTATTCCAGCTGATACTGAATTTCATGTTTAAACTTGTTTCTGTTGAAGATTATGGTTTCGATCTGAAGTAGTTTAGTGAATTCTAAGTTGAAACCGGTCCAATTCGCTGAACATATGAAGGTTTTTTAGTGTTAAATTACTTGCTAGGTTCATGCCTTCTTGACTAACTCTGTGGCTTCATTTCATCTAACTGATTATATGTATAATATGATGTTGATCTTTCAGGAACCTGTGATTATGCCAAAATGGAACACATTTGCAAGTAGTGTTAGTGGCATATGGAAGGGAACAGGAGCCGTGTTCTCACCTATCACCGCTAAAATGGAGCCCATTGATGTTGGAAGAAACAACGAACATCAATTTGACTGCTACACTCTTTCTCGGATCGAAGCAGTAGCATCAACAAACGGAACACATGAATCTAATATTCAAAGAACTGTAAATTGGGTGACTTTAAACCCTCATGGTGAAAATAGACGTGTGAACAAAAACAAAGAGGACGCATCTTTATCCACCATAGAAGCGTTTGATGGAAGGAAAACAAACCATGTAATCCCAAAATTCGAGTCTTTTAACTTTGAAACAAGTGATGTAATGGAAGAAGATCTCATGGGTATGGAGCCTGGTCTCGTCTTTTTCGAGGTAAGAACTTGTATTACTTCTTCTTTCACACATGTCTTTCACTTACTCAAAAAAAAAAAAAACTTCTATTGATTTGTTATAACTATATTCCATGAAAGGATGGCTCATATTCAAGGGGTCCAGTCGACATACCTGTTGGAGAAGTTGATGATTCCAATTACTTCCTATCCCCAACTTTCAAATTCGAGCAAGTAAGTTCTTTTTTTTTTCTTTGTGGTTTCATCATGTTCTTAAACCCTAATTCAAACTAAAATCTTTTCTTCCATCAATTAGTGTTTAGTTAAAGGGTGTCACAAAAGACTACGAATTGTCCACACTATAGAATTCAGTGATGGTGGTTCGGATATTCAAATCATGAGGGTAGCTGTTTACGAAGAGCAATGGGTCGGTACCGCTCATCTTTCTGACAAAAGGTAATATATACTGTCACCGTCATTGTCACTGTCAGTGTCAGATATAAATTTGTAGAATGTTTTTTTGATAAATACAGTGACGTGGATTTTGACGTGAAGCCATTTTCTCAAAGAAAAAGAGTGCAACCATCGGAATTGAGCGGATCTTGGAAGGTGTTTGAGACGAGTGCCACACCGATTTATGGCGGGGAGGCGGCGGTTATGGATGATAACGAGGAGGACCCACCGTATGTTTATCTTTGTACGGAGACTTTAAAGAAGAGGAGTTTGCCGGAAATGGCAATCTACTTTGGGGAGGAGGAGGCGGCGGACATGGTGGATGTTACGGTGTTATGGTTGCCTGGCGGTGTTACGGGTTATGTTGATGTAAGTAAGGATGGTGTGTTGTGTATTGGTGTTGGGTGGTATTCTGATGAAGGGATTAACCTTGTTATGGAAAGGGATTATGGAAGGGATGGGAAGTTGAAGGAGGTTAGATCCAAAACTGAAGTTAAGAGAAGGTGGACTGATTCACCTCCTTTCTAAGATGTGGAAAGAAAGATTCAGAATTTTATAGAAAAAAAAAAAAAAAAAAAAAGAGGTGGAAAGTCATGTGTTGTGTGGTGTTTTTTACTATAACTTGTGTAAAGTTTTTTTTTTTTTTTAATTACCAACTTGTTTGATAGATTGTCTTGTTGGTAAAGCACTAGAGTCTAATGCGAAAGAGTCAAAAGGGGATTTTTTGTAAATGGGTCATGTTTGTTAAATCAGCAGAGTTAACACATGAAGTTTGATTAAATGAACACATTACACCCACAATTACACAAATTACCAGATTAGATCCATCCAAAGCATATGAATCAGATACCAGTTCCAGTTTTCGTTTTAAAGTTTCTATTGTTTCAGTATATTCAGTTTTCTTTGTATTTTATCTGTCAAGTATATCAGATAATATGCATTATGCAACATCCATATCAAAGAGTTTTCTGCAAATTATTAGCTACAAAATAGCCCAAAATATTTACGATAGTCCAATAGTTTAAGTAGTCCGAAGTCCAAACTTTTTAAACCCAAAATACAAGTTAGTTTAATGAAACAAAAAATGGTAAGATAGAAGCCTCTTATCTCATTTTGCAAAAAATCAGAAGAATCGACTTGAAGGAAAACCGATCGCAACCTGCTGCTTGTTCCTCCCACCCCCTGCACACACACTGTTCATTGAGTTGTTGCTGCGGACATTCTTTTCCCGGTGAACTCCCCTCAGGTGCTGGACTATGACAACGAAACAAGTAAGGAAATAATAATAATAAAACTCAATCTTATTATTTATTGTTAGGTTAAGTCAAATTTCCATAAGAACCAAGGCTTATGAACCTACTCCAACACCACAAAAGCCACAAACTTTTGATTTGAATGATTTTCCTTCGGACCGAGGGATAGGCCAACAACTTAAGTATGACTTAGGTGAGAATTCATAAAATATTTATTTCTTTATTCGGATGTTACTTTTTTTTGTCTTATATCTTTTATTGATTTTTTGAAATAAATAGGTGAGCGACCAAGGTTATGATGAGGCAAGTAATAAGAGTGGTGCATTCACCGGTTTGAAATCTTTGGTATTAAGAGAAAATAGTTTTGCACATTATATACACTGTTTTGCACATCAACTTCAGTTAGTGGTTGTGGCGGTAGCAAAAAAACATGATGATGTTGAAGAATTTTTTGACCAACTAGCTTTGATGATTACCATGGTTTGTGGTTCTAGAGAATAGATATGATACAAGGGATGTAGAAAGAAAGAGTTGAAGTTGAAATTGGGCAACTTGATATCTATTATCATTCTTTGCTCTATGATGAGAAATTTGTCAGCTTAAAAGGAATTGCAAACCTCTCTCGTTTGTTGGTGGAAATAAGGAAACACTTCTCTTTTCCTTTGGTTTATAGATTATTAAAACTAACTTTGGTTTTGTCTGTCGCAACCGCAACCATTGAATAATGCTTTTCTGCAATAAAATTGTTGAAGACCAATTTGCATAATAGAATAGGTGACGATTTTATGAATTACGCTTTGATTTGTAGTGTGGAAAATAAAGCACTTGAGAATGTTAAGACTAAAAATATAATTACTCACTTTTGGGAAAAGAAAGAGTGAAGAAGTGAACTTTACAATGTATTATATATCCTATAGTCTATTTTTCCACTTTGTTATGTGTAATGCAATTGTTGTCTTTATTTTTTTTTCTTATTATATATTACATAGATTTTTTTGTGCTACCCATGAACTTTGACCCTGACTCCGCCACTGATTCAGGTCTGATCATGGACTGATTCCATTCTGGTTTGGTCCTAGCATTCCATATGCTCATACATTGTGTGTAAGTCCAAACATGGCCTGAACAAGTGGAATTGAGAACCAGTTTAGTTGATTAGGGGGAACCGACCTGTAAATAGGAGATTCCGGTCATGGACCGGTTGGGTCCTAGCTATCCAATCCCTAGTTTTTTGTATTAAAAAAAACACATATTTTTTTGCTAATAAAAAAAATCAAAAACAAACATCCCCAGAGTAATTTGAAGAATATATAATTAGATGAGTTGATTTTAGCGAGGATGAAAACAATCTATGACAATTTGATGTAAAGTAGAGGTTGACAAAACAACCGAAAAACACAAATGAACTAATTTGATGTAAATCATATTAATATCAATATGTTAGGTAGATATGAAATAACCGTGGATAAATTATATAAGTAACTAGGTTATAGCCCGTGTACTACACGATTGACAAAGTTAAACACCATTATAACTTCAAAAATAGTAATAATAAACATATATTTGGAAGCAATTATTTTCAAAGAGTTAGATGTCTTATTTTTAACCGTATAATCAATTGTTTTAAATTAATATAAAAAATAGGTTTAAGATATGAACAACTTTCTTTATAAAACACCGACTTTTCTAAACTTGTTCTTATAAAAATAATTCTTTACACGTAGCTGCTGTAAAAGAGAAATATGTGCTATTACCATGGGTTATAATAATCATTATTATGAGTAATTAAATAGAATAATAATTATCCAATGACCAACATCAAAAAAAAAAAAAAAAAGCTCTTTCCACAAGTAGATTTTGACATATACAAGGATCTATACTTTTCTATATATGCAAGGCGGCAAGGCGCCCTTCAGTATGCATGTTTTATTCTCTACAACATACATTCTTATTTCTTTACACAAAACCATATGTACAAGCATAGACAGTTTATTGCATTATGGCATTGTATCTTCAAAGTAAAATGCATAAATAAGAAAAAAAACATTTATAAGAAAAAACAGCAATACTTCATTGTTCAAAAAAACAAATGGAAGATTCTGCATCACCAAACACCTTGTTAAAAACCAAAACAATAAGGATTCAACAATAACATAACAAATTATTTAAATTTTACCTTGAGAGAAGAGACATCTTGAATCACAATCCAGTGATACACAAAAATGACAAGATTCTAAGCATATGGTAGAAACAACAGAAGCAATCTACTTAAATGTGTTTGCTACTGCTATAGGATGTTGTATTTATCGGGTCTACCATGGGTGGCTTATTCCATGAGAATGTTTTGTGAAAAGGTTAGATTTAGTTTTTGGTTGTAAATGATGAAACCCCTCAATAATTAGGAAGTGATACCCTGCACAATACGATAATTTAAGATTAATTTTTAGAAACCAGGATATATACATATAAAAGTACACATACATGCATCCCTATTTTTTTTAAGCAATAAAGAGTATCAATTTTGTAATACAAGTCGATCCTATTGCCAAAGGATTCCAAAGCCAAGGAGATATCTTTTCTTTCATGCATCTCCAAAAGTAAAGCAACAGTAGAAAAAAAAAATAAGGATAACAGAAGCAGTGTTTGATATTAGAAAAACTCTAGTGCAAATCATGGTTAAACATTTTCTTGGGATCCATCTGATTTTACTCCATTTACAACCAAAATCTTGATTTTTAGAAAACCAATTCTGGTGCACGAATGAAACCATTTTTATTTCAGTTAGATTTTATAGTAATTTGAAGGGATTTTTCCACTTGCAAATTAAACTCCTAACAAAATTTCAATTTCTTGTCGGTATCTTTTCTTTTCTTGGATAATGAAGAAGTTATACACAAGAGGCTTTCATGATGATTAATAGCCTGCAATAATAAGAGTAAACATCTCTTTTTTTTTCTTTGTCAAAACCCCAAATTGTCTTTCTCTTTTTGGATACCAAAAACCTTGTAAGGGATTAGACCTCTGTTGAACTTCTTGCAAAAAACCAAATAGAGAAAGTTCATATAAGTACTAATAATTAGGTCAAATTAGAAAACATAATTAAAAACCTTACCAGATGAATATACACTACAGAGGACTCGAGAAAGATGGATATGAGTGGGCAATGGATGCATAAATTTTTTATGCTGCACAGCGAAGCCCAAAAAATAATATTGCAGAAAAAGCAATAAAAAATTACCAATTCGGGCATACTAACATTGAAGGATAATCTACGTACCACAAGAAATGCATCAAACCCTAAAAATCAAAACCAATTAAAAACATAGTAAATCAAAAACCAAAGATTAGAGATGGAGAAGAAATTACCATGAAAAGTGTTCGAGACTTAAATAGGAGGGTAGTAGATCAAAAATCGATCCTTACAGAAGAACTTTCATCTTATTATCAAAGAACACATCCACATGTCGTTACAAGAATCAAAATGAATTCCAAGGAATATTCATCTTCCCATAGTATGAGAATCGTGGCATAAAAACCTAGTCCATTGAATTGTTTGTAATAATATAGTGCGAACACACATATAAGATTGAAAATAGAATAAGATTGCCTTACATATTTTGAAATTAAGAATCCATCGATGATTTGGAATTGATTGCATAAAGAATGCAAACTAAATGGAGAAAAATCAGGGATTGAATAATTCATTACGAATTGTTGATTTTTATGAATTGAAATTGAATGTTCATTTCAAATTCAAATTCAAATTCAAATTCAATGTAGGAATGCAGGAATAGAGATAGAGATAAAGTAAATGGAAACCGACCAAAATAGTCTGCTAAATTGTAGGGAATCAGATCAGGTATTAAATCTATAGAAATTAATTGAATTGGCGGGAAAAAAGTGAATAAATTAGTGGAGAGAATGACACTTGGCATCTTGCTTGCGTATAAAATGGACACGTGGCGTTTAAAGGAGGTTTTTATTAAGTATGGAGATATGATCATTAAAATGATAGCATGTAATTGTCATGTTGTCACATTGATTAAGGTCTAACACCCTCGAGACTCTCGAGACTCATGTTTTATCTAACCCTTTTTTTTCAAAGAGAAATTTAGGACATTTTTATACATCAGTAACATTTTTTTTTTCTAAAAAGGTTTTGTTAAGTTTTTAAGGAATGATTTTATCTAAATCGTGTACGTTATTATAATTACTTAATTAGTAGTGTTCAATGTTCACACCTATATACTGGAAATACAATAACCGAAGATGTTTTTACATTTTATAACTAGTAGTGTTCATATCAATATACTCTTGAGATGGGTAAGTAATGTTTATGGAGGATAACGAGGAAGAGTTGTTAGGAATGAGACGCCACTTGTTAAAATCCGGAACGGATCTAATGCTACTTTGACAAGATCTGATACTACTTGTTAGAAAGTAAGCAGATAACTCACAAAACCACACACAAAGACACAATATTTATGTGGTTTGTCAAGGTAGCCTATGTCTACGAGCACGAATGAGTATTCTTATTCAAGAGTTCTCAAACATATATTAATGGTACAATTCAACAGAGATCCGCCCTAAATAAAGGACTAGCATCTTCAACCTTTGAATTTGAAGAACACATTTGTACCAAAGATATATTTATCTGACCAGGAGAGCATTTAACCATCAAAAAGAGATTTCTCATCGGGAGAGCTTTCTACCACCAACGAGAGCACTATGGTGCATTAAGGTACACCAACATTTTCAGAAGCTTGACAAAGCTCCATCACAATGCTCTATCGGAATGCTCTACCATAGTGATTCGTCACAATGCTATGTCAGAGTGCTCTGCCACAATGCTCCACCTTATGTCAAAATGCTCCAGTGTGATTACAAACGCTCTAACTTTGATTCCAATGCTCAAGTTACATTTTACAAGAGGACCTGACATATGTTTATCTTTGTACAAAGACTTTAAAGAATAGGAGTTTGTCGAATTAACAATCTACTTTCGGTAGGAGGAGGTGGGGGACATGACAGGTGTTACTACGGTGTTGTGGTTGCCTAAAGGTTTGTGGTGTTACATGTTATGTCGATTATGGGTAAGGATGGTGTGTTGTGTATTGGTGTAGGGTAGTATCCCGAATAAGGGATTAATCTTGTTATAGAATGGGATTATGAACGGGATGGGAAGTTGTTGGAGGTTAGATCCAAAACTGTGGTCAAGACAAGGTGATCTCATTCACCTCTACCTCATTTTTAAGGTATAATTAAAAAATCAGTTGTGGTAAGATTCAAAATTTTACAGAAAAAGAGGTACAGTGTTATGCGATATGTCTTGTTGTGTTTTTACTACAACCTGTGTAAAGTTTTTAAGTATCAAATTTATAATAGATGCGAAAGAGACGCACATGCCTTCTTATAAATGGGCCGGCCCTAGCTACCCTTAAAAAAAGTGGCTGATTGCGTGGATTACATTATCTTGTTAAGAAAAAAGTTAAATCATAACATCATAATAAGGAAAAAAAATGAAATGATACAGTTATTAACTAAATTAAAATACAATACTATTTGTTGCATTTAATCCTTGATAATAAATGTCGTGTTAATGCAAATAGGTATAAGTATAACATCCTGATTCGTGGTGGGTAACTTATGGATTTTAGGAAATAGTAAAGAAACCCAAGAACTTTGGTCCATTTGGGGATTGAGTTAAAAAACTGATTTTGGGTCATTCTTTGACGTTATTACAAATCCAAGAGTTTACTTCTACTACTTTTTTTCTTTTTATATATATATATATATATATATATATATATATATATATATATATATATATATATATATATATATATATATATATATATATATATATATATAGAGAGAGAGAGAGAGAGAGAGAGAGAGAGAGAAAGGTATGGTATCACACTTAGGCCTTCTGGAGTATTTGCAATGAGCATTATTCGTGATTGACATGACAAGGTGGTGGGAATGTGAACACCACCCCGTGTCATTGTGGTAGATTGAGGTGATGAGGTGGAGTGGTGGATTGTGGTCACCACCACAATTAACCATATCCAATCATATTCTTTGTCTCTTTATCTCTCTATATTTTAAATAATTAAAAAAATATTTATTTTTTTATATAATAAAAAAATAAGAGAGGTATAATGATGCAAAATGATGAGTATACTAACCTAATATGGTTGTGTGTAATGATGAGGTAGGGATGATATGACACCTACCATATTTATAGTTAGTGATAAGAATTTAAGAAAACCATACCATACTTACCACATCAAACTTACAACAAATTGTCACCTAAGTGTCATTTTAGTGCCACATCAAACTTACCACAAATTCATGGTTTCTTAAATAGCATACACAATTATTATTTTTTTTTTATTTTTTTAAAACAATTCAACTTTAATAGAAGACTTAAATTTCATTACTTAAAATTTTTAAAAAAACATAACATGACATAAAAACCCTAAAAACTTAGAAAACAAAAACATGAAATTAAAAAACATAAATACATAATAAAACCCCTAACAACTTAGCCATTTCATTTTCTTAGAGGGTGTTTGACAAAGCTTATATAAAATAGCTTTTATCTTTTTAACTTATAGCTTATTAACTTATAACGGTATCAAAATTGAGTTTTAAAAAAAAGTCTTTGGCTAAGCTTATCGGGTGTCAAACGCTATAAGCTTATTAACTTATAGCTTGTGTTTTGTGTCAATGTAAGTTTCGGTTAAGGGGTATATTTGTCAATTTCTTTGAATGGTGAAATAAGAAGTTTGTGATAAGTAAGAGGTAAGTAACTTATCAGAAAATGACTTATTGGAGGTTCCAAACGGCTTTTAAAAAACTTTTACTAAAACACTCTTTTTGATTTATACCGGTTTGGAACCGGTAATAAGTCAAAAAAACTCATTTTTTAAGCTTTGCCAAACACCCTCTTAAACGGTTCAATCTTACCGGAAGAAACACCCGTTTGAAGTTGAAGTTGGTAAGGGGAAGAATTGTAGGGATATTGTTTCGTGGGTATTTCAGAGGGAACTTGAAAGGCGACGTGGGGAGATATTTGATGTGCCTGTATGCTATAAGAGGTGTGAGAATCAATTGTTGGAATTATTAATTGGTTTGTGTAAAGTAATAACCATAAATGTCTTTGATCGAAGTAATAAAGTAATAACAATATTATTTTTGTGGTTCAGATTATTGATTGATTTGTGTTATAGTTTTAGATTATGTACAAATTGTTAATGGTGAAGTTGTTCTTGTAAGAATGTTAAAATGGTAACAAATTTTCGAAAAAAAATTGATACTTTTGGTTCTTGCACAAACAAGAGGCATAACATGGTAATTTCGCTTGAAATTTTTTATTTAATGCCTTTTAGGACACTGTGCTTCTTTAATTTGAAAAAAAAAATATGAAGAATAAAGATAAAAACGAGAAACATGGAATTTTTTGCGCAACTTTATTTTTAGTCCAGGGACCAAACTGATAAAATACGAAAGCGAAGGGACTAAAATGGGACAGTGACGGCACTCGAAACTTTCAAGCTAAGTTAACATGGACAATCCGATCTCCCAGAGACGATAGTCCATGTGCCCCAAAACGCCAAAATACATATCCACCCACCCACCCACCCCATGTCCCCATCCTAAAAAACTGAAGGGCATTTCAGTAAATAATTATAATATATATTAATTAACATGTCACAACAAAGTTGCAACAGGCAGCTTACGTACGTTAACAAAAAAATTGCCATGCATCAACAAAAACTACTAAAATACTCCAATTTTATCTTCAAAACTTAAATGAATGGATCAGAATTATTATCATGACTTCACAAGTCACAACTAACTTAAGAGAGACAAAGTGAGGATACGGTTAATTTTGCTTACTGTTGTCATAGACTCATAATATAATAGCGAAACAAATTTCTGAGTGGTATACAAACATTTTAATTAGTTTTTAGTAGTCTATATTTATAGTATAAAGTAAAATAATATACGTACCGATAACACATATTCCGATTTCTTTTTTCGCTAGTGTACACCAGAGTTAAAAGGACACGTGTCGAACATTGTCTATGCCTATTGTCTTTTGGTTTTATATATCTTTGAGCAAAAACTAATATTTGAAACAAACTTTGCTTAAAAAATGAGACATACTTATCAAATAATTAAAACTTATTTTAGTATATATAAAAGGGGCTACACATGTACTTTTTTCCTAATAATAAGGAACCAATACATAAGACAAAGAAAATCATGTAGAATTCTTTTGCTTATAAATAGACAATAAAGACTCGGATAAAGATCTCATTTTAGATATTTCAAATCTTGGACTTTCATTTTCAACATAGAAGTAGAAAATGAAAGAAAATGGAGAAATTGAAATTGAAATATCAGAATGTTCATTTATTAGTGCAATGACACTTACACTCAAGAGTGATGAAAATATACCCGAAAAATACATTCTTCCTCCATTGCAAAGACCAAACCCGAGGCTCATGGACCACCCTTCAACCAACCTCCCCCTCATTGATCTTTCATTGTTGAAGGATCCTTTATTTAGATCTCAAACCATCAATCAAATTCATACAGCTTGCAACAAACTCGGTTTCTTCCAGGTATTTGCTCATGTAACCGATCCCACAGATGAATCACAATGTCCCCAGACCAAAAAAGGTGATACCGAGATTTGAATCTAACAACTCATAGATTCAAGCCTGTTCTCACCTTTTTTTCTTATTAGTGGACATTTTGATTTATGTGTTCATGTTGGATGTGGGACCGATCAGTTAAGTTATGCATCCAGTTATTAATCAAATTAATAACTGAATTGACAAAACTTGTGTGATTTGAAGGTGGTAAACCATGGGATTCCTATTTCAGTAATGCAAGACGCTCTAGACATTGCAAAAGAGTTCTTTCACTTGCCTAGCAAAGAGAAGATGCAATTTGCTTCAGCTAATGTTCGTGAGCCTGTTAGATATGGCACTAGTATGAATCATGGGACAGATAAGATGTTTTTTTGGAGAGATTTCATCAAGCATTATGCAAATCCCATCTCAGAATGGATCCAATTATGGCCTTCAAACCCTCCAACTTACAGGTAAAACTACCAATACACATTCTTCTATAACACAAAAGAATACGAGTCTATAAACTACATCCATGCTATAAAATTTGAGGTCGACTGGAACATATATTGACAATATTTATTGGTTTTGAGTGTTTTACTAACCTTAGTGACTTAATTTGTGCAGAGAAAAAATGGGAAGCTATGCAAAAGCAGTGCACATATTGCAAAAGCAATTAATGGCAATAGTTCTTGAAAACCTAGGCTTGAATGCAAACTACTTGCATGATGAGATTGAAAAAGGTTCTCAAGCCATAACTGTAAACTGCTACCCACCATGCCCAAAACCAGATCTTACACTCGGGATCCCACCACACTCGGATTATGGAACCCTAACAATCCTAAACCAAAACCAACAAGGACTCCAAATCATGGACAAAGATAGAAAATGGCACTCTGTACCATTTATACAAGGAGCATTAACAGTTCAATTAGGAGATCAAATTGAAGTGATGAGCAATGGTAGATACAAGAGTACTTTTCATCGAGCAACTGTGAACAACAAGAGGAATCGATTATCGATTGCTAGTCTTCATAGTCTGCCAATCGAGAAGAAGGTAGGGCCCGCACCACAGCTCGTTGATGAACAGTATCCCATAGCCTACAGAGAGGGAAGCTTTGGTGAATTTCTTGATCATATCTCTAAGAAATGTCTATCAGAAACTAGGTACATAGACACATTGAGAATTCTGTGAAAGATGATATGGTTTCAGAACAATATGAGCATGTATCAAGCAACTCCCCATACACCTCCTGTTATCGTGGTTACTTTAGAATATGAAATTAACGAAGATATCCAACATGTTTGTAAAAGAATAAGCATATATAATGCATATCTAGCATTCGTTTAAAATGTCCTACTAATTGGTAGCTTACTTCGTCTATAATCTATTTACATAAAGATTTTGTTTGTCCTCAGTGATATCATTCGGTGCATATATGCCTAGCAAACTTCCTGTACTATTACATTAATCAGAGTAATTTTAATCATTCCATCAGTGCATATTCTGCTTTCTAGCACGAGATCTAGTTATAATTAATTGTTTCCAAGTAATTTAATATACCTATTTAGCTAATCGCGGCGTAATCACTTTATCGCAATTCTTTTAGAAGATCTTATATTAATCAAAAAGAGGCTGATCTGGACTATGAATCAGTTTCAGTCAACCATAATACATCTGAAAGTTTAGATATCAAAATCTAGATCATAACTACCAAAATTGATTCGATTCGTTTGAAAAACTTTAGCTAAAAAACTAGAAGTCAGATTAAGATCTTACAAAAGAAGCGTTCGGAATTATAAGATATGATGATGGATAACTTACACAGAGCTACGTTATTAACGTTAATCATGCATATTCTCTGTGCTGCCTCCGGCGACTGCTTCTCACGCGCAGCCGCCTTGAGTGTCAAATCGTTATTTGGCAAGAAACACCTGTCATTAGCCATGACGATGGCTCGAATGGGTCCCGCAGTTGCATATCATATCTTCGGAAGATCGAGAAGCTTAATGGGGCCATGCCCAATCCAAAATCTAGGCGGTTTAAAAAAAATAATAATAATAAATTTACAATAAATATCAATACATAAAAGGTTAGAAAATATTTACTTTAGAAAAAAACTACCTTTTATATATATATATATATATATATATATATATATATATATATATATATATATATATATATATATATATATATATATATATATAACAAAAATTAAAATAATAATAAGACGTTAACCCAATAATGCATTTTGAATTTGCTCATTTAGTTCCTTAACTTATATACATGTTTCAAAGGAATAAACTTGTTTTTATCATGTCAATTTAGAAAATTTTGAAGAAATAAAAAGGTCGGTCAACTCAATAAAAAAAAGGCACCATTTGAGACGACAACATGCGTCGCAAATATTCAACAATGTCGTCCCTTCGTCCAACAATGCATTTTGAATTTGCTCATTTAGTTCCTTAACTTATATACATGTTTCAAGGGAATAAACTTGTTTTTATCAGGTCAATTTGGAAAATTTTGAAGAAATAAAAAGGTCGGTCAACTCAACAAAAAAAAAGGCACCATTTGAGACGACAACATGCGTCGCAAATACTCAACAATGTCGTCCCTTCGTCCTCATAGCCGATACTTCCCGACATCCCTAAATGTGTTGTTCCTAAAAATATTCTGGCAACTGGCAGGTGTTAATCCGGCCAAGTTTTCCGGAGGTACCTATTGTCGCAAAAGGTGTTGTCCCTAATAATGTCGCTACTAATACTGGTTTTTTAATAAAACTTATATATTGTGTAGAAAATGATTTGGTAAAAGAAAATAAATACTTTAATATTTTATTAAACAAGTAACAATTCTTAGATTATTTATGTTCAAGTAAAAGTTGCCCTAGATCTAAGACTTGGTATTTTAGTAGACATCTAATAATTTAATACCTATATGATTATATTTCTAAGTGATGTCTAAGAGTTAAATAAAGTGTTAATGATCTAAAAAATTAATATTTAAAAGTGTTGTAAACCAAGATATCTAGAAAATGAAAATAAAAAACTATAAAACTAAGAATTTACAAAAAAGCAAATTAATGGCTTTCCATTCTTGGTTTTTTAATTTGAAATTTCATCCTGCACATTACTACCATATATGATACTTTGGGTTATAAGATTTTTTGTTATTAATTTTTCTTATTATATTGTGTTTGGAATGGACATAGGAAATGACTTTTTTTTATAATTAATAAAATGCATAATTTAAAAAAGTTATATATACTCATTGGAATGTTATTATGTGTAACGCTTAAAAAAACTAGCTTATAAGTATAGATTTATTTGTCGAACATAACTATCTAAAAAACCTCAAAATTAGATTGTTGCTTCAAAACATAGTCTCAATGCTTACTAACTATATATTCATAATAAAAATAATAGAATATCTATAATCTTCAATAAAAACGCATGAACGCATCTATAATCTTCAATAAAAACGCATGCATATATTTTCATTTTGAGAGAGTTTCCCTCCACACGATAGAATCTAAATACAAACATATTCCATATCAGAAATGAACACGCTCAAATCTCAACACATATGTGAATATAAGTATAACATATTCACATAAAATCTAATTAATCCAAACAAAGAGCCAAACTAATTTGAGAAATGAATTCTTTTAAGACTGGAGAACTAAATAACAAAGGTTTGGTTTATATTTGCATTTTAGCATATTGACCGTATACAAACATGAAAATTATAATAAATTACAAAGATCGAATGTATTATATTGAAAATATATGTCCTAACCGAATACTCGAACTACAACATTTGGCATAGAAGAAACAAATGTTTGAACAACAAGAAACACATGTAATTAGTTTGAATCTTTAAACACCGACAAAGGGATCACACTGAAATTAAGAGAATTTTAAGACCAAAATAAAAACGTTTGATCAAACTTCTATTTTTGAGATAAAAAAATGCATAAAAATGAATGTGATCACTTTGTATCTTAACATTCTGATCATGTAATTGCATTAAAATTAGGAGCTAGATATTGCAAAACCAGTATAGAAATTTGTGAATGAGCTTCTATATTGAAAAAAAAAATGTTCCAAATTTACATCAGAGAAAACAAATGTTCGGTATATACGAATCAAATGTAATAAAAAAAATAAACATGAACATTTCGTTTATAAGAAAATAAACATATTTAATTAGTAATTAAAACCAAATAGATGTGGAAAATGTAACATTTGAAGATTTTAGTTGAACAAATACACTTATCTTCTTTTCTTCTTCGAATCTCTCTTGCGCGATCGAGGCTTCTAACTTCCATCGTCCTCTTAATCTCTTCATGATATGGCCTTACATATGCATGCAGTTGACACACACACACACAATGATGTGGGCTAGTTTTATACTTGTACTTATACTCTTACGTTAAAGAATTACTTTATTGTAATAAATGAACGATAAAAGTAGAAACGAAAACTAATAAAATAACAATAACACAATGATGTGGCCTGTGGGCTAGTTTTGTTTTATGTGAAGTATGCAGTGTTTTATTATTTAGGTAGCTTTTTATTATAGTAATATTGTAGATTATAGAAATATAAAAAAAATGTATTTAACAATACAGGTAGCTAGTACATACTAGTAATTTGTAGTTCAAATACCCACGGTATACACACGCAATATATATATATATATATATATATATATATATATATATATATATATATATATATATATATATATATATATATATATATATATATATATATATATATATATACACACACACACGGAAAGAGAGCGAGAGAGAGGTAAGTTAAATTGTGAAAATTAAAAATATTGAGAATAAGGAATCATTTTCAGTTGATCATTTATTTTTGCCGCAAAACGTTCTGACATACCGAACAAATGTAGAATAAGTAATATTCATATATGAATATAAATATAAATGTATTCATATAGTAATACACCACTTCCCTCCGTCACCAACCACCACCACCACCACCACCGCCACCAAGCACCACCTCCACAACCAACTACCATCAACAACTGTCACCTCCGCCACCACCCATTACCGCCATATTCATATATGAATAATCATTTTCGTTATATATATATATATATATATATATATATATATATATATATATATATATATATATATATATATATATATATATATATATATATATATATATGATCTGTTCCATCGGCTTGGTACGCTGAAGCTTTTAAGCGGCAGATTCGAAATGAGTGAAAATTAGGATCGATGTGGCTGATCAAATCAATTGGACCATGAACCAATGAAAAGAACATGTCAACTCCAAAAAGGCTTACTTTTTTATGAATCGAATTGAACCAACCAATGGTAGGCCTAAAACCTACACAAAGAACATGTTTAACATAAAATTGAAAATAAAAAAAAAAGTCTTAAATAATTCTACAATTACATAAACTTGTTAATATCAATAAATGAACTCTATATAAAATGTATAATTTTAAAACATTGTTTTATACTTTGAAATAAAATAAATGACAATTATACCTCTTTATGTAGAATTAATTACAATAAATAAATTATATTCACTTTAAAAATTATCCACTCGGTTCAAAAATAAGCACCACCTTACTATTGTTATTGATGGGATATGGTCCACTGGCGTGACCCAGACTGCTCTAGCGCGCCAGCCTGGCCTGGCGCGCTCCTGCCAGCCCTGCCCGACGCTCCCTTGTCAGCCTTGCTGGGGACTCCCTCGCCAGCCCTGCTGGGGACTCTCCTGTCGGCTCGGCCAGGCGCTCCCTCGCCTGGCACTCCCTTGCCATCCTCTTCTGGTGCGCGCCGCCAGCCCTGCCTGGGGCGCACCCGCCAGCTCCACCCGGCGCCTCCGGGCGGCCTTGCCCAACTCCTTTCTAGTTGGGCCTGAATTAGGTTGGCCCAAGGCCTGACCTAATTGTCCCCTATATAATGAATAGTACCTCCTCCATGGAGAAGGACCCTTTCCCTAGACTCTCCCCCAAGTGGTCCAGCCACCACTAGATCTTCCCCATGGCTCAGCCGCCACTACACCCCGGCCGGGTGGCTCAGCCGCCACCCGCCGCCGTCAGCCACCAGCACCAAGATAGTTCTCTCCATCTATGGAGGACCATCTTAGATCTTCTAGCTGATCTAACTTGACCGTCGGAGTCCGCTCCCGGGGCACAATCCCTGGGACGGCTCTAACACGTCTCTTTGATGGTGACTTGCAGATCTCCGTCGCAGCAGAAGACCGGAAGACTCGCCGGAGGCTGATGTTCCATCATTTGGCGCCATCCCGGACCCGAGCAAGTGGCAAAAGCCTCAGTTGGTTTCAAGCTTGTTCTTCCTCAGATCTGATGTGTTTCCATCTCAGGTTTCCTCAGATCTGTTAATTTCTAGTATCATTTGTTTAGATCTGTTTATATTTTGCAAAGATCTGTTCAAATTTACTTCACCATCTTTTAGATCTATAGATCCATCACGTTTTTTACTTTAGATCTATGGATCTATATGATTTCCTTCACTCAAACACTCCCCACGTTTGCAAAAATCTTCTTAGAATCGTCTTTTGGTTCATATTTTGGGGGTTTCTTGAGTAGGATGAAGAGAAAAGAAAAATTTATGAGTTTTTCGTTCAGATCTTTAGATCTGCCTTGTTTTTGCTTAGATGTCAAAATATGCTTTGTTTTAGTTCATATGAGCAACTCTCAAGTCTTAAAAGACTTTATCAGATCTCATTTTCGTCTATCTTTGTTATGTTCTTCAGCAAGTAGGGAATAAAGAATCTCTTATGAGTTCTTAACCCAATTTCGTTTTTAGTTCAGACCTGTAGATCTAGACGATTTTATTCACTCAAATATTCCCCAGGTTTGCAATAATCTTTTTAGATTCGTTTTTGCTAATATTTTGGGGGTTTGTTGAGGAAGCTCAAAAGAAAAATAGAAGTTTCATGAGTTCTTTCATATTTGCTTCACAATCTTTCAGATCTGTTGAGTTTTTAACTTATCTGAACATTTATGATGTTTGAAAGACATTTTAGATCTATCAACATTTTTGGTTCAGATCTTCAGATCTGTAAGTTTTTGTTCACTTAATCACCTCTCAAGCTTAGAAAAACCAGCTCAAACTCGTTTTTACTTAAATTTTCGGGGATAAAGGAGGTTTTTATAAACTTTCCTCCATTTTGTTCATATTCTGGTGTTTTATGAAAGCAATTTGAGAGTTGAAGAAGTTTTTGGTAAATATTTTCTTTATTTTTCAGTTTATTTTATAAAGAAATCACCTTCAGTCTGTGATTTTCTTTGCAAGACTTCTTTGAAGTTGCTTACTTAGTGTTTTCTTCAAAAATTTAGAGAAAGAAAACGATAAATTTTTCCAGATCTGTTCCTTGTTCATATCTTCATAGCTTGTTAAGCAAGCTGAAAAGAAAATGAAGTTTCATGAACAACAATCAACATCAGATCCGTTTTCTATGGGGTTTTCTCAACAATTTTAGAAGAAAGGAAGTTTTTATGAGTTTTACTCCATCTTTGTTCAAATTTTCAAAAAAACCTTCCTAGGTTATGTATTTTCGTGCATATTTTTACTGTTGTAATAGTTATTTGTATACATAGCTTTGTGGCTTGTATATTCCTCAGAACTCTTTTAGTTGAGTTTGGTTCATTACAGTCCATCTGTTGTGTGGTATATTTCACAAACTCTTCAAAAAAAAGAGAAAGAGAAGATATTACCAAGAACATCCTTTTTGCTGAGTATTTTTGTATGTTTTTCATACATGTTTTATTTATTTTTAACTCATGTCAAAATTACCCTACGTCCTAGTTACGTTACAACAAATGTTTAAGAAAAAGAAAAGAGACAGAAAGTGACTTGTACAAGAATAAAAGCAACAATAGCAACAGAGGAAACCTTTTACAGCATACAAAATGAGCTGTCTTATAATCAACAAAAAAGAAAAAAAAAAAAGAGGTATGGGTGTATACAGTGCACCACGAACCAAAACCAAAGGACAAAAGCACTTGCAGGTGGGACCTGCCTACACAAAGTCAAATACAGCCGACCTCACCTGGATCTCCTTCTCCAAAACCCGCTCATCGACCGATGGTAAACAAACCAAAGCAACAGATTGAATGCAGACCATCTTCAACACCGGTCACCGGTGAAATGTGCTCCAATCAACCAGCAATGATATCCGATAACCACCTTCTCCAGTTGACCCTCCACCAGACGATATAGCAAATTAGAGAAATCGATAATGAGTAGTCGCATCGGAATCGCAACATCACCGGACCACCCGATGACCAACAAAAACAACTCGTCAACGCCATGGCCGGTCGCAATAATGGCTACCTCCTCTCACCGGAAGAGCACTCCATTTGCCATCACCGGTCATTTTTAGAACCATCAATCATCGTCGTCATCAGGGAGGAGAAAGGTCGTCGGTACCATCTCCAATTGCAAGACAGTAGCGCCATCAGACCACCACTAGGATCGGGGCCGCCAGTCGACTACCTCCGCTCCGATCTCCCTCACTCAGTGTCACCGACTAAATAGAGCTTCGTATCTCCCCCGCAGATCATGAACTCCGACATCAGGACCATTCGTTACCCACCTTCTTCCAGATACGACTTTTCACTTTCGAGTTCATCAAGAAGCATAAAACGGCCTACCCTCTCATTTTGTTTCGCATAAACGACAGAAAGAAATTAGGGCACTACCCATGTTTCTCAAATGGCTTCAAGACCTTCATATTGGGCTAATCATTTTCTAAGAGGGCCCACAACTCAATCTTGGGCTGTTATTATTGGATTGGGGCTGACTAATTAATAAATGGATTGAAACTTTATGTTGGGCTAAGCAATCTTGCTGGTTTTCTCTCTCAAATTAGTTTTTCGATGGTCTAGCCCAACAATTAAAATGAATATTTTTTGCAAGATAAATTTTAGTGATCAGCCTAGTACCCGCTTGTTGAGATCCCACCCAACAAAATCCGACATAAGAAGATACGTTTCATCCTAGATCACTCACCATTTTCAAAGAAAAAAAAATCAAAGCTCGTGCGCTCCAATCTAGTCAAGCTAAATTTGATTCTATAAGATGTGGTCCGACCATCTCAATGTTTTCAAGAAAATAAAGGGGGAGGGAGAAGAGTAGTACGCTACTACTACTCGTGACGGCAATTACGGTGTCTGGCTATCAGAAAGTTGCGTTGACCAGTGCCATGCAGTCTCGCTGCTCAGCTCTCATCAGTCGTGTTGGCCAACATCTCGCAGTTGCGTTGCCCGACCCTCAACAGTCATGTGATCCAGCTCACTAGTCGTAAATCTTGGTCATCAACATTTACGTTGCCTGACTCTCAGCAGTCGTGCCAGCCGTGCACCCCAATTTTTGTTAGTACTGGGGTCGCTTGGCTCTTACCAGCAGCTATGCATCTCAGCTTTCAGCGACTATACATCCGCCTTTCCCTTTCTTCGCCTCCTCTAAGAAGGGGGGGGGGGAAGTAGTGTTGGTATGACACTATGTAGAGTGATTTTTATTACCAAGGGGAAGAGTTAGAGTACATAAAAAGATGACACCATGAATGATGATGTATCCCCGAGGTGATGTTGGTATTCCGGATGGAGAGAGTAGCCGCGTGGTCCAACTCCCGGTAGTATTGTTGCCCAACTCTTAATAGTCGCATTACTCACCTATCGCTAGCAGCTCGCTGCACGGGCCTTAGCGGCCCTGCTGACCAGTTCTTGACGGCGGTCTCGCTACGCACCGTTTGAGGGTAGCTACACCATCCAACTCTAAGTAGCACCCCCGCATAGCCCTCGGCAAACAGTCAAGGCAGCGAGGCATCAGTTATTAGCACGACTAGCGATGTAGCAAAGCACCAGGTACCGTTCCGCTTTAACCCAGACTTATCACACGAGCTAGACACATAGATTGTAGGGTGCTACGCCCAGTCATGCGAGGTTCAGTACCCTCGCCTCGAGTCGCCTGACTTCTCAGCCCGACTCCATCATAGCGGCAAGCTCCGCATGCGAGGTTCAGCACCCTCGCCTCGAGTTGCCTGGCTCCCCAGCCCGACTCCATTATAGCGGCAAGCTCCGCATGCGAGGTTCAGTACCCTCGTCTCGAGTCGCCTGGCTTCTCATCCCGACTCCATTATAGTGGCACGCTCCGCATGCGAGGTTCAGTACCCTCGCCTTGAGTCGCCTGGCTTCTCAGCCCGACTCCATTATAGCGGCATGCTCCGCATGCGAGGTTCAGTACCCCCGCTTCGAGTCGCCTGACTTCTCAGCCCAACTCCATTATAGCGGCAAGCTCCACATGCGAGGTTCAGTACCTTCGCCTTGAGTCGCCTGGCTTCTCATCCCGACTCCATTATAGTGGCAAGCTCCGTATGCGAGGTTCAGTACCCTCGCCTTGAGTCTCCTGGCTTCTCAGTCCGACTCCAGTAGCAACATGCCCCGACCATTCCACGCGATGCTCTTCCGCGTGATTTATCTACGATCGCTGCCAGCCAAGCCCAATCCATTCCACGTAACACGGTCTCGCGTGATCCATCTACGATCGTTAGCAGCCAAATCTGATCTGTTATACACGATGCTTTCCCGCAAGACATCTCCATTCATCACGGTTCTCTTGTGCTGCGGACGATCGATGAAGTGGTATCCACATTACAACATGCTATAGTGAGGATACTCTCCAGCAAGAATGTCATCTCGACAGCGGCCCCGCTACCTACTACCCCACAACATCTCTGTTTCCTGGCTCTCGGAAATGGTCTCGCTGTGCAACCCTACCTGTAGCCTCGCCGCGTACCCCACAGCATCTCTGTTTCCTAGCTCCCGGAAACAGTCCTGCTGTACAACCCTACATGTAGCCTCGCCGCGTACCCCACATCATCTCTGTTTCCTGGCTCCCAGAAATGGTCTTGCTGTGCAACCCTACCTATAGCCTCGCCGCGTACCCCACTACATCTCTATTTCCTGGCCCTTGGAAACGGTCTTGCTATGCAACCCATACCTCTGGCCTCACCGCTTATCCCTTAGCACCTCTGCTGCCTGGCTCTCGACAACAGTCTCACTGCATGTTTCCTACCTATAGCCTCATTGCCTACCCCTCAACAATTCTATTGTCTGGCTATCAACAATAGTCTTACTATTTGACCCTCGCTAAGCAACCTAGTCGCCAAGCTCTCGGAATCTATTCCTTGCCTCCCCTAAGAAAGGGGGGGAGGGGAATAGGGTTGGTACGCCGCAATGCAGACTATGTAGATGGTTACTGGTGGCATCCCATCTCACATGGCTACCACAACAATCACGTCGGATAATAGTCTCAGGGACTGAATGGCAAGCTTACGCTTCTTAGTTACCCCGGTCCGACATTCCACCGACATCAGTGTCGTGTAACACTCTTTAGCGGCCTCGGTCCGCATGATCGCAACAACAGTTACGTTGCATCTCACCGACTGGCTCGCACTCCTCTCAATGAAGGAGTATCAAGTCAACTCAAACAGCGTTTGGCTCATCGCATAACCCCACGGCTTTCGTGGGCGAGGTTTGGTCATTTCTCTTTATTATTTAAATGCCTTGGTGCTTTAACTAGTCCGATCCGATTGTCAGCAACCCAATCGCATCAGACCAGGGGGACTTGACGACGCACAATATATGACTAAGTCCAGTCCGATGTCATTGGTCGCATACCAATAACACTAGACTGGGGGAGGGGGACTTGATGATATATGGTCCATTAGCATGGCCCAGACTGTTCTAGCGTGCCAGCCTAGCCTGGCGCGCTCCCGCCAGCCTTGCCTGGCGTTCTCCTGCTAACCTTGTCGGAGACTCCCTTGCCAGCCTCGCTGGGGACTCTCTTGTTGGTTTATACGGCTTAGTCCAGTCCGATGTCATTGGCTGCGTACCAATACCATTAAACTGGGGGACTTGATGGGATATGGTCCACTGGCGTGGCCCAGACTGCTCTAGCGCGCCAGCCTGGCCTGGCGCACTCCTGTCAGCCCTGCCTGGCGCTCCCTTGCCAGCCTTGTTGGGGACTCCCTCGCCAGCCCTGATGGGGACTCTCCTGCCGGCTTGGCCAGGCACTCCCTCACCTGGCACTCCCTTTCCATCCTCTCCTGGTACGCGCCGCCATCCCTGCCTGGGGCGCGCCCGCCAACGCCACCCGGCGCCTCCGGGCGGCCTTGCCCAACTCCTTGCTAGTTGGGCCTGAATTAGGTTGGCCCAAGGCCTGACCTAATTGTCCCCTATATAATGAATAGTACCTCCTCCATGGAGGAGGACCCTTTCCCTAGACTCTCCCCCAAGTGGTCCAGCCACCACTAGATCTTCCCCATGGCTCAGCCGCCACTACACCCCGGCCGGGTGGCTCAGCCGCCACCCGCCGCCATCAGCCACCAGCACCAAGATGGTTCTCTCCATCTATAGAGGACCATCTCAGATCTTCTAGCTGATCTAACTTGACCGTCGGAGTCCGCTCCTGGGGCACAGTCCCTGGGACGGCTCTAACGCGTCTCTCTGATGGTGACTTGCAGATCTCCGCCGCAGCAGAAGACCGGAAGATTCGCCGGAGGCTGATGTTCCATTAGTTATCAATAAGATGGTGTTTGGATAGGAAAAAAGAGGGTGCTTATTGCTTATTCCCACCATACTAAGCTAAGTTTAAGTGTTTTAATAGAAATTCTTAAAAATCAGCTTATTGTGGTAAGGATAAGCTAAATAAGTTGATTTTAATAAGCTTCTCCCCCTTCTTATTGCGTATTGTTTATTCCCACCACAAATAAGCTAATAAGCAGTAAACTAATAAGGTATAATCTAATTTATCCAAACACCCCTAAATGTAGTTACTTTATTAATCCATAATAAAAACCTAATTTTCTTTTCTTACCTATAATATCAATATAATAGTGTGTGTTTCACAACTTGTAAAATGCTTATGTGTAAATATGTATTATATATTGAAATTATGAGTAAAGAAATTTTAATTAAGCTCTATTATTAGTAAACAATTTTTTTATAAGTAATAAATATTAGTATATTGTTGTTATGACTAAAAATAAAGACTAAAATGCAAATTTGGTCCTTGTGGTTATCAAAAAAATGTGGATAAAGTCCAAAAAGATTTCAACTTGCACCATTAGTCCAAAATCAAATTTTTTTTGTGGATAAGGTCCCTGTTAAACATGAAAAGGCTGTTTTACCCTTTTTACTTCTTTTTTGCTTTTATTTCTATTTATTTAAATAATAAAAAATATTTTAATTAAGTAGAAATAAAAATTACCCCCCCTCTCTCTCTCTCTCTCTCCCGTATACAATGCCATGAGCAAACTCCAAACCATGAAGAAAAGAAAAAGAAAAAAGAACAGATTCTAACTCCAAACATAATTACTAAATCAATATTGAACTCAAAAATCCAAACCAAATGTAATCCTAATCGAAGCTGGAAAAAATCAAAATCTTCGAGGAAAAAATCGAAGATGAATTCTGGATATTGACAAAGATGGAGATTGAGGATGAACATCAACACAAAATGAAGCTGGAATAAATCTGGGTCGCTTTCGTATTCTCTGACCACCGATACCGAATCCGTTTTTTCTGTTCATCTTCTTCAACATACACACACACAATGATAAACACAGACACTTGCAAATCGAAATTGTGAAATAGTGCTTTGAACTAAACTCAAAAAACCCAACCTTGAACCTGTGAAGTTGTTACACCCTTTAATCCAACCGGCTAATAAAAGATCAAATAAATAACAGAAAACTTAAAAGAATTAATCCTAACTTTGAACTAAATCTAATTTTTGATTGTATGTTCATCAAAGCTTTCAAGACCCCAAAACCCAGAAAACACAAAACCTAGAAAAATCAAAATCGAAGTTGTCAAGCACCTCCAAATCATTGATATAGGTGAGAAAGAAGACAAAAAGTCTTTTGATTCAGGTGCGTACCAGCCAGAGGCCAAGTCAAAATTGTGACATCCCCAAAATCACGGCCAGAAAAGACCGATTTTGTTTATGCTTTATAAAAATCAGAGTACTTCATTTTATAAAAAGGTTGCGGAATTTGTTCCCAGAAAAACATGGTAAATACGTTATTAAAACATTTTCGAAGAAACGTATTTATTTTATTTTAAAATGTTTGGGATGTCATCGTTAATACCGAAACATAAGCATAAACAGACTTACAATGATTTACACTAGCGATCTACATCTCTTTTAAATCTCTCAGTGTAATGTCACTTCACTTCGTCACCTGTGATATACATAAACTGAGTGGGTCAGGTTGGGAAACCTGGTGAGTACATAGGGTTTTCAACCCACAATAATATAATTATTATGTTCAATCAAACAATCAACCCAATTACCCATCCCCATTATCTTCTTTACTCTTTAAGGATTTAACCTAAGAGTCATCTATCCTGCATTCGTTTATTCCGAAGTCCCTTACTTCCAGGGTTATGGGACTGGCACTAAATCCATAGCTGCCAATGTTCGTTCATAAAGCACTAATTCCATAACTGCTATAGTCTATTCATCGGGTACTAAATCCATAGCTACCAGTCTTTATCTAATAGGTACTAAGTCCATAGCTACCAATGTTCAACAGGTACTAAGTCCATAGCTACCAATTCCTACAGGTACTAAATCCATAGCTACCAACGTCTAAAAGGTACTAAGTCCATAGCTACCGGTGTTTGTCCCATAGGCAGTAGCTGCCAATGTATACTCACGTTATCTTCTATCTCTCATCATTCATCTACCCATCTCATACCCAACATTTTCGTATATATAAAATACGTATACAGTTTAAGTCCTTTAAAACATGTATAAAACGTTCAACCAGCATAGACAGCAAGTATTCAGATAATGTGCACACATAGCACGTAGTTTATATAAAATACTTCATATCTATGTGTAAGATGAAAGTAACTATGCACTCACTTGAGAAGGTGGTAACTCGGTTCTCGGACAGCGCTTCGTTTACTTTAAAATAATTTCCTTCGACGAAACCTAGTATTATTACCACTAGATTTTAGTCTAATATTTACCGTGACTAATTATTAGTCTTATTATTATTATTATATAAGCGTTTAAACAATACTTTCCAACCACTATGTACAGACAGGGGCCAGACATAAAACACCGAAGGGCAGGACCATTTTGGCATATAGCACTTCTGAAATCCAACAACCCTATGCGGCCCTTTAAACCAGATTCCCCGTACCGCGAGTAGTTAAAAAGATATTATAACGACACTTATATAAGTCATAATAATAGCTCAAATATTTATTATAAATTTATAATAACAATACTAATTTTAAATATAAACTATATTTAAAATAGGGTAAGCATAACTTACTTACAAGGGGATTTTAGCTAGGAGTCGGGCTCTGTAGGGGCAGAACTTCGTCGCTGAATCTTTCTAAGAAAGATTCGTGCAGCGCTTCAGCGCTCACCTTACTATACTAAAACTACAGAAAGAGAAGTCGAATCACGAGGGACCGAAATGCTCGGGGGATAAGGAGAGAAAGACTCTTGAATCAAGAGAATGGTGCAAGAAATATGAGAGCCCAAGCCTCTTATTTATAGTAATTGAATTTACAAAAACTACCCCCCATAATTACTTAATGACCTTATAGTTATATAAACAACTAAACACCCCTTTATAATACTATTTTAAATAGATTTAAAGATATTTGTACTAAACTAATGTCGAAAGAACTCAACATTAGTCTTATAATGACCGCATCGTCGATACCTTTCTAATGATATATACATATGTATATATAAGTGTACGTATATATGATTTATACTTTATTTTAATACGTAAATATGCTATTATAATTTGTAACTCGTTCATACGAACTCCGTTTTTGACGTTCTTTATATCCATGCGTAGGTGGAGACGCACTCTAAAACTTTCGTTTAGACTCCTTCGGCTAATTTTGAATTTATTTTTAAAGTTATATTTTTAACAGGCCGGGACAGGATTGGTCCGTTATAATCTCATAACTTCTTCATCCGATGTCCATTTTCGTCTGTCTTTTTATTGTTACGCTACTAATAATGAGATCTTCAATTCTCGTTTAGGTTGTGTTGGCTAAAAATCGCTCGATCTAATATTCGAATTTCGGACTGTACACTGCTAATCCGAAACTTCGAAAAATCGTAACTTCTTCATACGAAGTCAGATTTGGGCGTTCTTTTTATCGAATTTCTTAGTTTAACATATTCTACGACTTTTGTTTAGAGCACTAAATCTAAATCTCGCTCTATCATAAATTTACTATTTACGCTTCCCGGCGCCGTGCCGGTTCCGCCGCGAAACTTCGACGGGTCATAACTTCTTCGTTATAACTCGGATTTCGGCGTTCTTTATATGTACGGAAACCCTGTGACATCTTCTACAACTTGGTTAAGATTATTTATTCTAAATAATCTTTTTGTCGAAAAGTCGTTTTCGACCCCTATTGCCTCTAAATTGACTAGCCCGGATCTGCGGGTGTTACAATTTAAAGTGGGTTAGATCTGATCCCACATCGTCTGGGAAGGAGAACTAAGCATTCCTTAAAAGGGGTGTGGATACCTTCCCTATCACAACGCGTTTTAAAGCCGTGAGGGCAGCAGATCCCATAAGAACTCTGCAGTTAAGCGTGCTCGGGCGGGAGTAGTACCAGGATGGGTGACCCCCTGGGAAGTCCTCGTGCCGAGTGGCCCAAAGCGGACAATATTGTGATACGTGCCAGAGGGGGATGTTACAAATGGTATCAGAGCTAGGGCACGGGTCCATGTGTTCGACGGGGACGTCGAGCCTTATAATGGGGGGTGAAAGTGGGTTAGATCTGATCCCACATCGTCTGGGAAGGAGAACTAAGCATTCCTTAAAAGGGGTGTGGATACCTTCCCTATCACAACGCGTTTTAAAGCCGTGAGGGCAGTAGATCCCATAAGAACTCTGCAGTTAAGCGTGCTCGGGCGGGAGTAGTACCAGGATGGGTGACCCCCTGGGAAGTCCTCGTGCCGAGTGGCCCAAAGCGGACAATATTATGATACGTGCCAGAGGGGGATGTTACAAAAATTGTTTCAAAAAACCGTTCTTTGATTGTTTAATCAATGGGCTTCTCTGGATCAATTTTGAAATCAAAGGGTTTCCCTGAGTTGATAAACGTGATGAAGAACCTTGGTGCAGGAAACCCCATCTTGATTTGGAAGAGAAATGTGTTGTTGACATAGTCAAAGTAAGTGATTGTTGTGTTTTGATCATCGAGCACCAGTAGGTGACTTCTCTTTCTCTTCTCTGTCTCTGGAATCTCTTTATAGGATGTATTTAAAGCATTTTTTTCTTGGGTTAAATGGGTTTTAAGATTTGGGTTTGTAAACCTACTTGAAAAAGAAGAAGAAGAAGAAGTAATAGGGTTTCTATGACTTTGATTCTGGGTTTTGTTCATAAGGGGCCGTTTGGAGAAGACGAGTTGTATGTGTGTGAGTATGAGAGAGAGAGAGAGAAGAGAAGAGAGAAGAGAAAGAAAGGGTGGGGTTAGTTTTTATTTCTAATTAATTAAAAAAAATTAGTATTTATTACAAAGAAACTAAAGCAAAAAAGAAATAAAAAGGGTAAAACAGTCTTTTCATTTTTATCAGGGACCTTATCCACAAAAAAGATTTGATTTTGGACTGTTGGTGCAAGTTGAAATATTTTTGGACTGTATCCATATTTTTTAGATAACTACAGGGACCAAATTTACAGTTTAGTCAAAAATAAAATATATTTGTATTATTCTTGGTGAAAAATGAATATTAATATGTTATTAATATTCATATAAGACCTTCTGATATACCGGCCACGAGTCGGTTCGTGGTCTACGTGGCCACAATAGTGGTCCGTGCACACCATCCCAACTTATCGTGGTCGGTCGTGGTCGTTGAGGCTTGTGCTCGAGAGGACGATGGAGAAGGACGAATGGGAGAAGAGGAGAAGAAGAAGTCGTTGAACGGCTACATTTTTTAAACAGTTTTTTTTAAACATCTTTTTTATCTATAAATACCACATTTTTACACTCATTTTTTACATCATTCTTTTCTTTCTCTATACACAATACACACACAACAAGTTTATATCAATCAAAAATTGATCCAGACCAAAACACCCCCCCCCCCCCCCCAAAAAAAAAAAAAATTAGAAATCGCAAACCCAATAACGCTTTTGCGTTAGACACAACCCTCGTCAATTCTCGACCATGGAATCACCCCAAGGTGGTTTTGTCACTTTGCTTCAAACCGGTTTCCCTATCCAACAAATAACATTTTTCCAACAACAATATCAATATTTCTCGGCCTTCCAACAATATCAAGTTTTCCAACAATTCCAACTACTCCAACAACAACAATTCCAGCCACAACCATCACAACCCCCTCATTCATCGGATTTTGTTTTGGAAACTCAACCTTCACCACCTCAACCTAAAATGCAAAAAGGAAAAAAAAAATCTGGCCCGGCCCAACATTACCCAAGAAAGGGTCCTATGGACAAAAGACGAAGATCCGAGGCATGGATTTCGGTTTCCCAAGACCCGATCAAAGGTGATAGTCAAACATTCGGTTGTTTTAGGGAGAAAGTTCGTGCAGTGTATTATGAGTTAACAGTAAGTGAAAGTCGAAATCTCGATCAAATTAGCTCCAAGCGGCGCGATATTCAACTCAAATGCACCGAATTTGGAGGAATTTACAACAACCTCTTAAACATACAAAAAAGAGGGTCAAATGATTTTAACGTCTTCAAGGCGGCTTTGTACCAATTTGAAAAAATAATGCCAACCCGCAAAGCTTTTCCGTATGTGAAACCTTGGCTAAAGTTGAAAGATGCTCCAAAATGGAAAGAGAAAACGAAAGGAAGTTCACAATCTTCCAGTTCAAAGCATTCAAGAAACCCAATGTAACGTCTCAACAATCGGACGGGCGAACACATTTCGACATCAACGATGGTCCGCTCGATCTTGAAGACGAGCAACCTCTTCGCCAGCCCGTTGGGAGAAATAAAGCAAAAAAGCAGTTTCAACGGCTTCGGGATCTAGTGTTATGGATCAATTTGGAGAGAAATTTGATTGTTATGTCCACGTTCAAGAAACGAAGGCGGAGATGTTGAATCGGATAGAACAAAAAATGATAGAACACAATCGGTGATTCAAACAAAAACCGATATGAAAATCTTGAAAATGAAAGCGGACGACCTCGAAGGCGAAGATTTGGAGCTATTTCTCGCGATGAAGGAGTTTGTTCGAGTCCGATGCAGGAATAGGGGATAGTTTTTTTTAGTTAAGCTTGGTAATTTTAGGTTTTTTATTTTTAATGTTATTTTTATTTTTTTATTTAAATTAATGTAATTTTATTTTTAATGTTATTTTTATTTTTTATTTTAGTTAATGTAATTTGGTATTTTAAATTAATGAAAACTAGTATTTTTTTAAAAAAATTTATATGATTTTATATAATTTTGATTTAAATTTAATTAAAAAAATGAGAAGAGTAGTGTGTTTAGTGGTAAGTATCTCATGGTTAGTGGTGGAGTGTGGTAATGATGTGACACCCACCACTATAATGGTTAATGATGAGTATAACGGATGACCTAAGTAGAGAACAATAAATACGCTTATATTATTAATAAGAAAAAAAATATTTTATTATTATTGTCTCATGGTCGTACCAAATATTGTAGACTATCCACAATTCCACGTTAATGGAAATAACAAACCTAATTATTTATTAATAATAACTACTTTTTTATAAACTTAGCAGTGATAGTGATTATAAGTTAGTATCATCAAGTTGAAAGAATTTGTCAAAGTCTTGATTAAAATTCATGACATCCAATCTAGAAGACAAAGTGTCTATCAAATGAGCTACTCTCACGTTGACGATAACTAGTTTTTTTATGTGGATAAATTCATCTTTTTATATTTAATAATTATACCTTTATTTATATAAATATATTATTTTATTTATGTGTCATAAATGACAATGAGATATTTGATGTGATCATATAAATAGGTATAAAACTGTATAAAATATACTAGGTTATAAATCATGAAAACTTAAAATTATTATACAGACAAAAAAATATTAAAAATATAGTTAGAAAAATGTATTGTGGATTTTTGGGATACATTAAAATATGAAAAATTTAATAGTGTTTTTAAGAAGTAGAAACAATATATTTCGAAAATGCTATGAAAATAAGTTTTTTTATTTTCAAATTTTGAATTGAAGTTAACTTGTTAAAAAATGAAAAATTATAGAAATCATAGAAAAATATTATGTATCAAAGAAACAATTTTTGAGTTTCGTTTATTAGGATATAGATTAGATTTAGATTAGAGAGGATAGATTAACTAGAATCAAGATTATGATTTAATTTTTTAACCTTTTTTAATATATTATATTGGCAACCAATTGGTTTTCGTCGTCATGAATTGAAGTAGTTTATGACTTTTTTCCTTAGACTCGACACACCGTTTCTCATATACAACTTCTTTTTGTCGATTCATCAATACACTTGGGTTTTTGTGCCACAAGTTGAAAGTAACATAATCCATTAGACTAACAAACATTACATAGCCATCATCCAATTGACAAAACAATAATAATAGAAACCTAAATCTACATAAAATTTTCAAAAACCAGTAGATGGTTTTTGATTCTATGTGTCAGGTTTTCTGGCCACTAGACACGAATGTGGGGAAAACATAAATGACTTTCTTTTTATAGATTGTAATTTTCTATTTTTAGAAATATCATATTCGACTATGTATGGTTTCATATAAGTCTTCTAAAGTATGGTCACTTTTAGTTTTTTATTATTATGCAGGGAATGTCAAATATATACAATCTGTCTTTTTCTAACTTTCCCCCAATAATAATTTATATTATATTAGTTGATAAGATTCAAAAATATTATAAATTGAGCATCATTAAGAGTTTATTGATTGTAAATAACTTAGATTATGATGGGTTTGTACCTTTTTTATGACAGATGGAGTGGATACTTTTTTAAGAACGTAGGATATATTTTTCTTTCATTTTTTTAATTCGGGAAATGACTTATAAGGGTAATCATCTTTATGATTACGTTATTTTGTTTTTACTATCTATTGTGTGCATGTATGATTGATTCTGGACCAATCATTTTAGTTATTTTAAGAAAATAATTAATGCATATTACATGTTGAAGATATAATGAGTATTAATTACATCTTCAGCATTTAATATGCATTAATTACTTTCTTAAAATAACTAAAATGATTGGTCCAGAATCAATCAATCATACATGTACACAATAGATAGTGAAAACATTTGAATCTAACTCTCTCTCTCTCTCTCTCTCTCTCTCTCTTTCTCTCTCTCTCTCTCTCTCTCTCTATATATATATATATATATATATATATATATATATATATATATATATATATATATATATATATATGACCATTTAACTTGTTAAATGTGTTCACATATTGTCATTATTACTGACTATCTCAGATAACAATGGTAACATGTGAACACATTTAACAAGTTAAATGATCAAATATATACAAAAAACATAAATTGTATAAATGTGAACAAAACGAAAAATTAATTGCCATGATAAGTCATTTTTTCCACTTTTAATAACAATTTTATTTTTTCATATTTGTTTATATTATTTTTACAAACATTATTTTTAAAGTATCTATAATGATTGATTATTTATCTAATTTATAGTCTTTTGATTTGATAGATTAATTTTTATTAATTTATTTTTAGCAAGAACGTACTATCATAAATATTAATTAAATATGAATCAATTCTAAACTTTACTTTTTAGCAACTAAATATGTTTTTTGTGAAATATTTTATATAGTCCATTATATTTTTTTTCTTTTGTTTTTAAACATGTGCAATATTTTTAAAATAAATAATATCTAACAATAAAATTAAATAAATTAATTGTGTAATAATAAATATGAATGGACTTTTAAAAAAATAAAAAGAAAATATCATGTGGCAAATAAAACAACAAAAAAAGTCTATATTAATGTAAATGTTTTTAAATTGTTACAACTTTGTTATACTTTTTAATTAGAAGTTTATAAACTTTTTAATTTTTTTAATATAACGTTCTAAACTAGTATTTAACGAAAGTATTTTTAAAATGTTATAAAAAGTATTAAATTGTCATACAAAATGTAACATCCCAATGATGAGATACTTCTAATTTTGACCTTAAGTATGAAGATTATTTGCATTTTAGCCATTGTGCATGGAAAAGGTTGCAAAATGGCCCATAGTGACATTTTTGTAGAAAGTTAGCAAAAGACACTTACGTTGGGCGTAGAAACTTAGTACGCTGGGCGTAAGTCCTTCTAATGGGAAACATCATTTGGCGTAACCTGGGCGTATCATGCATACGTCGGGCATAACTCGCATGGACTCAAACTCTAACCCAAAGGTTTTGGACCCTATATATTCAACCTTAAGTCCCATCCCCTCACCCCACTTCCAGCCTCCATCATTTGAGACGTTTTCTCGCAAACCCTAGCCCTCTTTATTGAATTTTGAGACCTTTGAGCGTATTTTTGTGTGTTCCAAAGGAGGAAGAAGGTGGTGGTGAACCTTAGAAGTTAGAAGCAAGCTTGGATCTGGAAGTTTGTGGTGGTGAACCTTAGAAGCTAGAAGCAAGCTGTAACATCCCAAAAATACGAGCCAAAAATTTCGTTTTTAAAACATGTACTTAGCAAAACATTTAGGAATAAATCATTCAACGATCATATCATTTTACAAAAGATGTTGCATGTCGGGAAAACATTGTCATAAACATAAAAGTGTCAGAGTACAATTCCCCAGGAATATATCATAACGCGGAATACAAAGCATGTGTGTGATGTACCGCTACCGAACCAGCTCCTTCCCCTTCGAAGAAGAGGTACCTGAAACCAAAACTGAAAACTGTAAGCACGAAGCTTAGTGAGTTCCCCCAACATACCACATACCATACAATCACATAACATACATATATTGTCAGGCATATCTGGGTGCCCGACCTACCCCTTCGGTCCTCTCCACCGGATACTGACTAGCATATCTGGGAGCTAGCCTCCCCTTCGGTCCTCTCGACCGGATACTAACCAGTATAACTGGGAGCTTGCCTCCTCTTCGGTCCTCTCGACCGGATACTGACTAGCATATCTGGGTGTTGGTCTCCCCTTCGGTCCTCTCGACCGGGTACTGGGGACTATTTCACCCTCTACTACTACCACATAACACATATATCTCATAATCTATCTAGCATGGTTGGGCATGACCGCCCCTTCGGCCCTATTGATCGGTAATCTAGGGACTATCTCCCCCTACTGTCACTAGCACATAGCAACATATCATACTAGCACATAAACATTTCACAGGTAGTGGTAACCTTAGATGAATATCACAGAGACAATCATCTATCATACAACTCCTACTGGTGGGCCGACATTGTGGCCGTAGACCCACCGCTACTGGAAGGTAACTCACCTCAAAGTAGTTGCTGATCGGTGTGGGAATTGACTGTCTGCTGCTGCTGCCGCTCCGGAAATCCTCCGGCTATAATTTCCACAAAATACTTAGTCAAACACCGCTAATTGCCCCTTGGGTAAAATGACCATTTTACCCCCGATCAAGTCAAAAGTCAAAGTGAGAGTCAACTTCCAGTTGGCTCGCCAACTCGTCGAGTCTCGTCCATTCGATTGTCCTTAATCTCGTCTTTACTCGTCGAGCTAGGCATTGACTCGACGAGTTCGCCTTCTAAACTGATGTCCAAGTCCTTCATCCTACTCGCCGAGTTGTATGAACAACTCGCCGAGTTCATCTTCATCCGAAGAACACTTTATGCTGTGACTCGCCGAGTTGTATGAACAACTCGTCGAGTCTGTTCTTGATCTAAGAAGGTTGCCTTGAACTCACCGAGTCAGGGCATTGACTCGCCGAGTTCCTTCATGGATGAGTTCGGCTTCCAACTCACCGAGTCCACCCAGGACTCACTACTCTACTTGGCATAAACGAAAAGGGGGAAAAACTCGGGGACTCGCGACTCGACTCGCCGAGTTCGATGAGCGACTCGCCGAGTCTGCTACATGCAAATACTATACACTCGATCTTGTTCGAATCCAGTTCATGCCATTTACAGATCTATGTTCTTAGGGTAGGATTTTCACGTAAAGTTTCCAACTTTACGTGTAGAAATGCATAGAATAGGGATTAAAGGCGAAATAAGGGCTAAGAAGGTAGATCTAGGACATTCAAGCAATTTACTCCCATAAAGGTTATAGATCTGAGCTTCTGGAGCTCAAACATGACTAGATCTAGCGGATAATCAACCTATTACGAATTCTACTTCATGCACAAGCTTGGAAAAGGTTCAAGAAGAGCTCAAAAGGTGCTCTAATGGGATTTTAAGCATAAAAACAGAATGGAGTAGAGATATACCTCAGAGAACTCTGAAACAGCACCAAGATATCTGGTCTCCTTCTTCTCTTCTTGATCCACTCTCTTTCTTCTCCCAAAATCTTCAAGGAATCACTCTAATCACTTCAATCTCACAAGAAACGAGTTAGGGTTTGATGTAGGGCGCTCTGAGGGTGAAAGGGGGCGAGCTTGGGCCGCACAAGCTAGCTTAAATAGGGGCAAACCCTTGAAATTAGGGTTTCATCAGACAGTGGGGACTCGCCGAGTCCAGAATATGGACTCGCCGAGTCGCCAACTTAAACGTGTTTCGGATCTCGTCTCTACTCGGCGAGTCGGACCTACAACTCGCCGAGTCCAAGGCTAAAAATGAAAAACACTAAGATAAATTTTACGTACCAGGAACCAGGTGCTACACAAGCATGGATCTGGAAGTCTTGCATTATTCTCAATCTCCAGAATGTAAAAAGTTCCTACCTTGAAGAGTAAGTTGTTAGATCTAGCTTGCATGATGATAATATGAGCTTTTGTCCCCAAATATTGTTGGGTTTTGCGTACTATAACACTCATATGGCGCACATACAACCCTATTAGCTTTGGATCTAATTTTTCTCTAGTTATACATGCAATAAAATTTCCAAAGCATGAAGCCTACAACTAGCATACAATTTTGAAATATAAATCATAAAGTCAAGTTAGAAGAATACATCTTTATTGTAGCTTTTAGTTTTGGTCTTTCAATAGCTTAGCACCTCAAGTATGATGCCGCAAATAGTTCACAAACACCATGAACAAAGTAGGACTTTGAGAGAGAGAGAGAGAGGCTAGACACTCCAAAATCGGCTATCTCTCTTCCTAGAAGACTTAGGGGGCGATTTTAGGCTAAGGGATAACACATATAGAATGTAGGATTCCAAGGGTCATGTGTAAAACCTAATCCATACACATAGGCGTATGATCCATAACTCATGTGGACTAACTCTTCATGGACTCTTGCATAAACTTAGTCCATCATGGATCAAAGGCCCAGACCATATGTATCATTAATTTACATAATTAGTCTCCGTTATTTTAGTTAGTCTCTTTTGATCACTAAATTAATTCCAAATTAATTCTTGATCAATACTAATTAAATATTATGATTTCTCAATTCATATGTTATACTTATAATATATTAGTAAATCATAAATAGCCTCTTTCTCAAATAACCATCCTATCATATTGTTCTGGTGAACGCAACCCAAATGGACCATGCTACTCTCGGGTCAAGTACATACTAATTATAGTTATGGGCTTAGACACCTAATCCAGCAGTCTCCCACTTGGATAAGTCTAATAACTATAATTGCAGGTACGACTTCAAAACTCGACTAGAAATTGTAGCTCTTAAAAGCTGCAGTTGAACTCTGACCTAGTCAATGACGCGTCCATTAGATAAGGGATCATATATTCCTCCATTATGGATATCATATGAACTGAGACATGGATTATAATCATTCTCTGTGATCATGTGTTGTTTCCTGATTTCCGATTTATGACGACCGACTAATTGAACAAATCAAATTAGTCCAGGCTTGGCCAAGCGCTTAGGGTTGTCATCACTAAATCATCGAGGGGCCCACAAATATTGATTTTATCCCTCTTAGGGTAAAAGGAGCGGATAAACTTCGACTCATATGCTTGCTCTATTTACTCATCAAATCACACACAACAATACGTTTTATAACACCAAGTTACTGGTGCGTTTTCATATCATCAATGTGCAACCGACTTGTAAAGTGCAACTCATATCTCTCCGTTTGAAGAATATAAGATATTATCGTCTCACAATCACTCGTGATAAATGTCACACCCCAAAACCGTGAACGGCGAAAACGTTCCGGGGTGGAGGACATCATGAATAGTATCACAAACAATGTAAAGTAGTAAACAAGCAACAACATCATCCATTGCATTAAAAGTAAAGTTTTAATACATGTGTGTTCTTTCAATGTAATAAGACACCAAAAATACAATCAAAATAAAAGATGAGTCTTGTCTGTGCTCCGTCTTCGCAAAACCTGGCCATCGTACCTGTCTACTGGTGACCTGAGAATACAAGTTATTTTGAAAGCGAGTATCAGCCTAAAGCTGGTGAATTCATAAGTATTTAAGTGTCATTGTCTTGTTTTGGAAAACTGATATGAATGCCTTGTAAATCTTTAAATGAAACAATTGATATAAGTATGAAAACTCTAGAAAATCCCTTATTTCCTACTAGTATGAAATGTAGTCTTCTACCAAGACCCAGATGTTTTGTAAGTAAAATGGTAGTTTTTCCTTTTTATTGACTAGTACTAAAAGTACTTAGTCTAACTCCTCGTTTATGTGAATGTATCACAAAATAAAGTAATAGGAAAATATACTAATGTAATTGTTATCCTTTGGTATTAGGACTAACACGACATCGCGGTAAGCGAAATGTATAACCTAATGAACATCCGAAGATTGTCCAATTGTCCTCTGTAGCTACAGCAGGGGGAGGAAGGGTTAGTCCCGTAATCAATTCCCTAATATAAGTATTAACCGTAGGCATCCATAGATGTTCATCAACCTCTGTAGCGAACAGTAGGCTCGAGGAATGGTTAGTCCCGTAACTATATTCTAATATAAGTATTAACCATAGGCATCTGTAGATGTTCATCAACCACTGGTGCTAATCAGCTGGGCTTCGGAATGGTTAGTCCCGTCTAGATATCCCGTTGAATTGGGATAGGCAGGACAATTTACACAGAAGGTACTAATAAATAATCCTCGTATCTCTAGGTACAAGTATCCATGTAAGTGTATACAGGAAAATGTATCTATGTAATAGTACTCATGTAATGTATTCATGTAAGGTACTCATGTAATGTATTCATGTAAGGTACTCATGTAATGTATTCATGTAAGGTACTCATGTAATGTATAGTGTAGACTTATGAATGAACTGACTCTGATGTAATTCCTTGTAATAGGAATAATGTTATGTATCTCCTAACTATCCCCATAATAGTTAACTGGAAGGTAATTGATTGTCCAAACAGGTTTATACACCCTTGCTACACAAGAGTGTGGGAAACTGAATGAATGATGAAAACTATAATATCAATACATATAAAAGAACATAAGTGTATAGATATAGTTTTGTTCAAGAAGGTAAAAATGGTTTTGTAAAACATCAATGAGTTTTGAACAATAACTAACAATGAATTGATGTCATTTTAATAAACATTTCAAACGTAATACTTTTGCTATCAAGGTATTTTTATGATACAAAACCATTTCATGCATCACATTTTGTAGTATGTGAAATCTGCTGAATGGAAACACAGTTATAAATACATATGATTGTTTTAATAACATGTTGTTTTCTACCTGTATTCCCCCATTAAAGCATTTAAAATCATTTAAAACATTGATTAAGGGGTATGAACTCACCTGTAGATGGTGGTTTGGATGTACTGAATGATGTAGGATGGCTAGGTGACAAGTGAAGATTTGTTCACACTCAATGATCCTAGTTAACATATAATCACGCATATATGTACCCAATTAGACTTTAAACCACTGATTGACAAATTTAAGACATCCCAAGGCATGTAAAACACCTTGACCTAATGAGTTTACGGTCGTAAACTCAGAGTTTACGGTCTTAAACTCCTCTCCTTTTGACCATATGTTGTTTTGAGGATTTGAAAGTCCTTTGAAGCATTTCTACTTGGTGGTTTGGACTTTAGAAGGGACTATGGCAACAAAACACCCCTTTTGAAGTGTTTACGGCCTCATGGTCATTTCCCTTTGGGTTTAATACCTTAAACCCATATGGAAATTGGTATTGTTATGTTTTCAAGTCCCAAACTCATCAAGGTAATTGTCTATGCTAGTTTTTAGGCCTAAGGAAGGAAAATGATCCATTTAAACACACTAAAGGGTGTTTACGGTTTTGGGAGCTCCCCAAACCGTAAACACATAATCATGGCATTCTTTGGTGTTTTTCATGGCTTAAACCCATCAAGGGAAGGTTCAAACATGTTAAGGAAGGCTTAAACATCCAACTAGGGCTTAGATCTGTGACTTAGGCACACTTTGGTGCCTAATATGGTGTTTACAGCCCAAGAACCTTCTTGGACCGTGAACACCTTGTTCCTTGTGTTCTTGGCATATTTTCTTGATGCTAACTTGTAATACTAACTCAATAAGACTCAAGGAGTGAAGTACTTACTATAAGGAAGCTTGAAATATGCTAAAAGTCCAAGAACACTTAGTGTGTGTTCTTGGTGTTCTTGGTGTTTTTGGAAATCTAATAAAAAACACAAAAGTGAATGGATGAATAGATGCACAAACACTAGATTAAGTGTTTAATCAACTTGAAATGGATAGAACACTTAGAACTTGGAAGATCTTGAATTGTTTCTAGTTTGCTACTTGAGAGGTTTTCTTGAGTTTACTCTTTTGGATAAATGGGGAGTAAACTCATATTGACTAGACTTAGGGAGTAAACTCATGGATAAGCATGAGTTTTCGGATTTTGGTATGATTTTTCGACCCAAACGAAATAGTTTGGCCGGGAACTTCTAAGACGCGAGGTGTTTGCGGTTTTTTTAAAATTCAAAACCCGAGACGGCACTTTCTCACACCCGCTCGTTTAAAGAATAATATTAAAATAATCAAACAAACTCTAAATTTGTTAAAATAAGAAATGATGACATTAACTTATAATAAGAAGTGATTTACTTCTAAGGTTTGACCGAATGAAAATTTCGGGTTGTCACATCATCCCCCCGTTAAAGGGAAATTTCATACCGAAATTAAAGTCTAAGCAAATAAAGTATTTACAGGTAACTAAGGCAAAAGATGAGGATATTTTCGTTTCATCTGATCCTCTCGCTCCCAAGTGAATTCAGGTCCCCGTTTTGCGTTCCAGCGAACCTTCACTATCGGGATACGGCTTTGTTTCGTTTGCTTGACTTCTCGGTCCGTGATCTCTACTGGTTCCTCCACAAAATTGAGACTCTCGTTGATCTCGATCTCGTCGAGTGGAATAACAAGAGTCTCATCGGACAGACACTTTTTCAAGTTCGATACGTGGAAGGTAGAATGCACTTTACTGAGTTCACGTGGTAGATTGAGTTTGTAAGCTACAGGGCCGATTCTTGCGAGAATCTCGAAAGTCCCTATGTATCTTGGAGTTAGCTTTCCACGCTTTCTGAAGCGTATCAAGCCCTTCCAGGATGAGACCTTCAGTAGAACTTGATCGCCCACCTGGAATTCCAACGGTTTCCTTCGCTTGTCAGTGTAGCTTTTCTGTCGGTCTCTAGAGGCTTTCAATCGTTCACGAATTTGAACGATCTTCTCTGTCGTTTCCCGAATGATCTCCGGACCTGTGAGAGCGCTTTCGGGAACTTGTCCCTTAGCTAACTTGGTATCACCCACCTCAGCCCAGCACAGAGGGGATCTGCACTTTCGGCCATAGAGGGCCTCGAATGGCGCTGCCTTTATGCTCGTGTGATAACTGTTGTTGTAGGAAAATTCGACAAGGGGTAAATGGATATCCCAAGGTTTCCCAAAGTCAATCACACAGGCTCGCAACATATCTTCTAAGGTTTGGATAGTTCTCTCACTTTGTCCGTCGATCTGTGGATGTTAGGCTGTACTCATGTCCAGCCTAGTTCCTAGAGAATTTTGTAATGACTGCCAGAACCTCGAAGTGAATCTACTATCTCTATCTGAGATAATGGATATAGGAACACCGTGCAGTCTTACAATCTCCCTAATGTATGTTTGTGTAAGTTTCTCCATCTTGTCTGTTTCTTTGATTGGCAAGAAGTGTGCAGACTTGGTCAGTCTATCGACGATGACCCATATGGAATCAAGTCCACCCTTCGTCTTGGGCAACTTGGTTATGAAGTCCATAGTGATCCGCTCCCACTTCCATTATGGTATCTCCGGTTGTTGTAGAAGACCGTAGGGTTTTTGGTATTCGACCTTCACCTTCGCGTAAGTAAGGCACTTACTTACGAAGGTAGCAATATCTGCTTTCATGTTAGGCCACCAGTATAACTTTTTAAGATCCAGATACATCTTATCTGAACCCGGGTGGACGGAATAACGAGTGTTATGAGCTTCGGTCATGACCAAGTCTCTAAAACCATCGTGTTTCGGTGTCCAGATCCGATCCATGAGGTATAAGGATCCGCCACCCTTGACTTCCAAGTTCTTATCCATTCCTCTCAGGGATTCACCTGCCACATTTTCAGGTTTCAAAGCGTCAAGCTGAGCTTCCTTAATTTGTGTGGATAAGTGTGAATGGATAGTTAGAGTCAAAGATTTGACTCTACAACCAGTATATTCTTTCCGACTCAGGGCGTCGGCTACTACATTGGCTTTACCCGGATGATAATGAATTTCGCACTCGTAATCACTGAGTAGCTCAACCCACCATCATTGTCTCATGTTGAGCTCTTTCTGGTCGAAGATGTGTTGTAGACTCTTGTGGTCTATAAAGATCGTGCTTTTTGTACCATACATGTAGTGTCTCCAGATCTTTAGAGCAAACACGACTGCTCTTAGCTCAAGATCACGGGTGGTGTAGTTAACCTCATGTGTCTTCAGCTGTCTCGAGGCATAGGCTATGAATTTACCTCGCTTCATCAGAACACATCCGAGTCCTTGATTGGATGCATCGCAATAGACAATGAAGTGTTCTATCCTATCGGGGAGGGATAGTATTGGTACGGTGCACAAGGCTCGTTTGAGCGTTTGGAACGCTCTTTCCTGTTTCTCTTCCCAGTCAAAGGCCACGCCTTTATGGGACAGGGTTGTAAGAGGTTTCGCTATGCGGGAGAAGTTCTGAATGAACCTGCGATAGTAGCCAGCTAGACCTAGAAATTGATGAATTTCTGTAGGTGTCTTCGGTGCTGACCAGTTCTCAATGGCCTTGATTTTGGAAGGGTCCACGTGTATTCCCTCTTCGCTAACAACATGACCCAAGAATTCGACTCGTCGGATCCAAAATTCGCACTTGGAGAACTTCGCATAGAGCTTCTCTACTCGTAATGTTTCTAAGACTCTATGGAGGTGTTGGCTATGTTCCTCCTTACTTCGAGAGTAGATAAGTATGTCATCGATGAAAACAATGACGAACTGATCCAAGTAAGGACGACACACCCTATTCATCAGATCCATGAATCCTGCAGGCGCGTTAGTTAATCCGGACGGCATCACCACAAACTCGTAGTGTCCATAACGAATTCGGAAGGTTGTCTTGGGAACATCCTCCTCTAGCACTCGCAATTGGTGATATCCGGATCGTAGATCTATCTTCGAGAAGTATTTGGCTCCTTGAAGTTGATCAAATAAATCGTCAATGCGGGGCAAAGGATAACAATTTTTAATGGTGAGCTTGTTGAGTTCTCTATAGTCGATGCACATGCGAAACAATCCATCTTTCTTCTTGACGAACAAGACCGGTGCTCCCCAAGGTGAGAAGCGTGGTCTAATGAATCCCTTCTTGAGAAGTTCGTTAAGCTGACTGGAAAGTTCCTGCATCTCGGTCGGTGACAGACGATAAGGAGATTTGGCTACGGGGGTAGCTCCTGGCACTAAGTCGATTCTGAACTCGACTTGGCGTTGTGGTGGTAAACCGGGAAGTTCTTCTGGGAAGATGTCCGGAAAGTCGCGCACTTCTGGGATGTTCTGAATGTCTTTGATTTCTTGACTTGTATCGACGACGTGTGCGAGGAATTCATGATATTCCTTTCGCAAGCACTTCTGGGCTTGAATGCACGAAATGATGCGAAGGCTCGTACTAGGTTTGTCGCCATAGATAACTAAAGTTTCGTTGTTAGGAAGGTTAAGACGAACTGATTTTTCAAAGCACATGATGTCGGCGCGAAAAAGACTCAACCAATCCATGCCGATGATAATGTCGAAACATTTAATTGGGACCGGTCATGAGGTCTATCTTGAAAGTATGACCATCTAAAGTTAAAGTACAACCTACGTATATGCAGTTAGTACTCTCCGTTTTCCCGTGAGCCATTTCTACCATGAATGAATTATCTAATGCACATGGTTTTTGTTTAAGCAGGTGTGCAAGTTTATGACTTACGAAACTTCTCTCTACTCCATTGTGAAAAGTATGCAAGCATATGAGTTATCGAGTAGGAACGTACCCGTAACTATCGTAGGATCAGCTACTGCTTCCTCATGGCCTAAGGCCATAACTCTTCCTACTCCTCCAGCCATCCCTACTTTAGGGTAGTTCCTCTTGTAGTGGCCCACTTCGCCACAACCATAACACGCTTGGCCCATACCGACGTTAGGAACCTGGGCGGCCTGAGTTGTTGGAGTCTTGCAGAAACGGACTATATGCCCCTTCCTGTTGCGGTTAGTGCACTGCATCTCCCTGCAAGGTCCGTGGTGGTGGAAACTGCACTTGGTGCACTTTGGGAGAGTTCAAGCATAAGTTTTTGCTGGTAAGGGGTTCGCAGGGACAACGGTAGTTACCGTGGCAACATTGATTGCCACAAGTTTTTGTCTCTTGGAGGATTCTTGTGAAGCCCCTATTTTCCTCTTGTTCCACCCCTTGTTGTTGTTGTTGACCTTTTGTGGTACTGGTGCAGGGATTGTTGGGTTCTAAGATTTCCTGTGATTTATGAGAGTTTGTGCCAGCTCCTTGGCACTGTCAAAAGTGACAGGCTTGGAAGCCAACACACTTGACTGGATCTGGGGCGACAGTCCCCAGATATATCTCTCTATCTTCTTGCTCTCGAGAGCAACCATGTCAGGGCATAGGATTGCCAGATCACAGAACCTATTTGTATAGGTTGATATGTCGGATCCAACCATTTGTAGACCCCAGAGTTCCTGTTCGAGTTTTTGCACTTCGCCTCGAGGACAGTACTCTCTCATCAGCATGTCCTTCAAGTGTTCCTAACTGATGGAATACGCCACCACCAAAGTCAGATACTTAACATGGCCGTTCCACCATGTTAGTGCTCTGTCAGAGAAGGTACAAGCTGCAAACTTGACCTTGTTGCCCTCCTGGCAAGCACAGATTTCAAAGACAGAGTCCATCTTTTCAATCCATTTCCTTAACACCATAACCCCACCAGTACCATTGAAGCTGCGGGGCTTGGCGTTCGTGAAGTCCTTATAGGCGCATTCCCGATGGTGTCCATGGCTTTCGCCGTGATTCGAGGGAGGTGCACCTGTTCCCGATCCACTAGGGACAGGGGCGTTGATGGCTGACACAACAGCTGCAACTGCTGCTGTGAACGCTGCCTGGAACATAGGGGCATCGAAAGGAGGAGGTGGTTGAGGAGGTTGAGGTGGTGGTGGATGTGGTGGTATCGGTGTTTTGTTGATTGGGTTACTTCTGGGATTTCTGCGTGGCGGCATCTTTAACTATACGTTTAAAAGATGACGACATGGATAAGTATAACTGAATGATAACTGTGTCTCATGGACCAATTCCCCATAGTCCAACAACATGATGAATAGCATGACTAAATGAAGATGATGACATTTGGATAATAATTTCCATATGATTAGATATCTGTCAATAATACTGGGATTATAGATGTAACAAGTTCGGGAAAATGGCCTAGAAGTAGGCCTTACATCAACCAAGATAGGAAAATTTTGACAGAACTATGAATAGATCAAGACCTAACAGGTCTAAGATTTACAAAGATAGGAAATTATACCAAAGTTTTTACATAAACTACATTATATCCAAAAGATGAGTCGTCAAGATTCTATCGGCGACGAGAATTGCTAGCATGAGTTCTTGATCCCGACAGTAGACGTTCTATGCCCCTTATACGGCTGTCAGCTCTCACTTGCTAAGCTCGAAGTTCCCTAACTTCAGCTTGAGTTTCGACAAGTTCCCTCTGCAGAGCTGCATTGCGGACCAGAGTCCTTTCATGAGCAGACTCTAGTTGGCGAATTTGGACAGTGTTAACGCCAGAGTTGGTGTCAATCTCCACGACTCGATCGATAGTTGCTTGACCCAGTATCGTGTTCTTAGAAATTCTACGAACCATGATGGGTAGGACCCTGTCAGCAGAACCTCCTTCAGTGAGGTTGTAGAAACTTCTGTCTCCGTCGTAGGGAATGGTTTGACCCTGTTCCTGACTCCATCTAGTCAAGTTAGTGGCCCACAGAGGTGTGGGTCCTTGAAATGCAGGATGGGGGTTCAAGTTTGGGTCTTGAGCAACTGGGGGTAGGTTGTTGACTTCAGGCTCCGAGTCAGAACTATCAGAAAAACCCTCAACATGGTGATCATCCAAATGGATTGGGTGATCATCTTCTGGTTCTTCCTCTAGCCATCCAGCGTTGCCTTGGTTCGGGAAGTACGGATCGCCGTGGTGAAATCCAGCCATTAAAATCTACGCGAGAAAAGGGATATAAGAAATAGGTAAAATATACGAACTGACTAAGATATTTACAGTAAGATCAAATAACCTTATGGTATTTCTTTATGGTTGTGTTGGTAAGTTTTTAGACTTGTTGCCATATCACAACCATTCTTAGGCATATGCTAATCACTCCTTGGACCAACATAGTTGATCAGGCTATGCCATTCCCAAGACTGACCATATATCCCCAGGCTTATTGGTGATATTCAACAATCGTAATACTTTTGTTCTTGTCATTGTGACACTGATTTTAGTATGAATGCAGGCACGTATACTTACTTAAATATTTTATTATTTAAAAGTATAACTCTTAGACAGAGTGTTTTAATCCCAATGTATTTATAGTTAGTATATCTTTTATGGGTTGATATACTATATTCACTATAAACAATGCTCTGATACCAATCTGTCACACCCCAAAACCGTGAATGGCGGAAACGTTCCGGGGTGGAGGACATCATGAACAGTATCACAAACAATGTAAATTAGTAAACAAGCAACAACATCATCCATTGCATTAAAAGTAAAGTTTTAATACATGTGTGTTCTTTCAATGTAATAAGACACCAAAAATACAATCAAAATAAAAGACGAGTCTTGTCTGTGCTCCGTCTTCTCAAAACCTGGCCATCGTACCTGTCTACTGGTGACCTGAGAATACAAGTTATTTTGAAAGCGAGTATCAGCCTAAAGCTGGTGAATTCATAAGTATTTAAGTGTCATTGTCTTGTTTTGGAAAACTGATATGAATGCCTTGTAAATCTTTAAATGAAACAATTGATATAAGTATGAAAACTCTAGAAAATCCCTTATTTCCTACTAGTATGAAATGTAGTCTTCTACCAAGACCCAGATGTTTTGTAAGTAAAATGGTAGTTTTTCCTTTTTATTGACTAGTACTAAAAGTACTTAGTCTAACTCCTCGTTTATGTGAATGTATCACAAAATAAAGTAATAGGAAAATATACTAATGTAATTGTTATCCTTTGGTATTAGGACTAACACGACATCGCGGTAAGCGAAATGTATAACCTAATGAACATCCGAAGATTGTCCAATTGTCCTCTGTAGCTACAGCAGGGGGAGGAAGGGTTAGTCCCGTAATCAATTCCCTAATATAAGTATTAACCGTAGGCATCCGTAGATGTTCATCAACCTCTGTAGCGAACAATAGGCTCGAGGAATGGTTAGTCCCGTAACTGTATTCTAATATAAGTATTAACGATAGGCATCTGTAGATGTTCATCAACCACTGGTGCTAATCAGCTGGGCTTCGGAATGGTTAGTCCCGTCTAGATATCCCGTTGAATTGGGATAGGCAGGACAATTTACACAGAAGGTACTAATAAATAATCCTCGTATCTCTAGGTACAAGTATCCATGTAAGTGTATACAGGAAAATGTATCTATGTAATGGTACTCATGTAATGTATTCATGTAAGGTACTCATGTAATGTATTCATGTAAGGTAATCATGTAATGTATTCATGTAAGGTACTCATGTAATGTATTCATGTAAGGTACTCATGTAATGTATTCATGTAAGGTACTCATGTAATGTATTCATGTAAGGTACTCATGTAATGTATAGTGTAGACTCATGAATGAACTGGCTCTAATGTAATTCCTTGTAACAGGAATAATGTTATGTATCTCCTAACTATCCCCATAATAGTTAACTGGAAGGTAATTGATTGTCCAAACAGGTTTATACACCCTTGCTACACAAGAGTGTGGAAAACTGAATGAATGATGAAAACTATATATCAATACATATAAAAGAACATAAGTGTATAGATATAGTTTTGTTCAAGAGGGTAAAAATGGTTTTGTAAAACATCGATGAGTTTTGAACAATAATTAACAATGACTTGATGTCATTTTAATAAACATTTCAAACGTAATACTTTTGCTATAAAGGTATTTTTAAGATATAAAACCATTTCATGCATTACATTTTGTAGTATGTGAAATCTGCTGAATGGAAACACAGTTATAAATACATATGATTGTTTTAATAACATGTTGTTTCCTACCTGTATCCCCCCCCCCCATTAAAGCATTTAAAATCATTTAAAACATTGATTAAGGGGTATGAACTCACATGTAGATGGTGGTTTGGATGTACTGAATGATATAGGATGGGTAGGTGACAAGTGAAGACTTGTTCACACTCAATGATCCTAGTTAACATATAATCACACATATATGTACCCAATTAGACTTTAAACCAGTAATTGACAAAGTTAAGACATCCCAAGGCATGTAAAACACCTTATATAAGTGATATAATCCATAAGGATTGCATCTAAGTGCTAAAGGACCTTGCCATTGTGTTTAGGGTTCAAGGGTAAAGTCCCTTGGAGTTTACGGTTTCATGACCTTGACCTAATGAGTTTACGGTCGTAAACTCAGAGTTTACGGTCTTAAACTCCTCTCCTTTTGACCATATGTTGTTTTGAGGATTTGCAAGTCCTTTAAAGCATTTCTACTTGGTGGTTTGGACTTTAGAAGGGACTATGGCAACAAAACACCCCTTTTGAAGTGTTTACGGCCTCATGGTCATTTCCCTTTGGGTTTAATACCTTAAACCCATATGGAAATTGGTATTGTTATGTTTTCAAGTCCCAAACTCATCAAGGTAATTGTCTATGCTAGTTTTTAGGCCTAAGGAAGGAAAATGATCCATTTAAACACACTAAAGGGTGTTTACGGTTTTGGGAGCTCCCCAAACCGTAAACACATAATCATGGCATTCTTTGGTGTTTTTCATGGCTTAAACCCATCAAGGGAAGGTTCAAACATGTTAAGGAAGGCTTAAACATCCAACTAGGGCTTAGATCTGTGACTTAGGCACACTTTGGTGCCTAATATGGTGTTTACAGCCCAAGAACCTTCTTGGACCGTGAACACCTTGTTCCTTGTGTTCTTGGCATATTTTCTTGATGCTAACTTGTAATACTAACTCAATAAGACTCAAGGAGTGAAGTACTTACTATAAGGAAGCTTGAAATATGCTAAAAGTCCAAGAACACTTAGTGTGTGTTCTTGGTGTTCTTGGTGTTTTTGGAAATCTAATAAAAAACACAAAAGTGAATGGATGAATAGATGCACAAACACTAGATTAAGTGTTTAATCAACTTGAAATGGATAGAACACTTAGAACTTGGAAGATCTTGAATTGTTTCTAGTTTGCTACTTGAGAGGTTTTCTTGAGTTTACTCTTTTGGATAAATGGGGAGTAAACTCATATTGACTAGACTTAGGGAGTAAACTCATGGATAAGCATGATTTTTCGGATTTTGGTATGATTTTTCGACCCAAACGAAATAGTTTGGCCGGGAACTTCTAAGACGCGAGGTGTTTGCGGTTTTTTTAAAATTCAAAACCCGAGACAACACTTTCTCACACCCGTTCGTTTAAAGGATAATATTAAAATAATCAAACGAACTCTAAATTTGTTAAACTAAGAAATGATGACATTAACTTATAATAAGAAGTGATTTACTTCTAGGGGTTGACCGAATGAAAATTCCGGGTTGTCACAATAAAATCCATGAAATGATTCTCATGAGCGTGGGTTTAATCCAATACTCAAATCTTATTACAGGAGTACTCATGAATACTGCTACAAAGTTGTGCTATATCTAACACTTTAGACAATCTACAGACAGATTCATGATAGTCTTGCCTCAGTACCTACTTCCAAAGTATGACCGACTGTGGATGTTTGAGTAATCTTATTATTCGGGAAGTCAAAACATGTGAAGTGAAACACAAGAATAATCGAATCCAATATGGTCTCAAAACTTTTGAATATAAATAAAACACCTTTTATTTAATCACCATATTGATTACACATTATTCATTGTATAATGTTTCGATTAATCAACTTAATACTTGAATTAAAACAATAGTTATCCCATGCTCCAAGCATGCGCACTATGTTTGCCTATAGTCCTTTCTGTAACGCCCCGATTCCCGTGTATCAGTTCGTGGTTATAGTTTCTCATGATTTCAAGGTCTACTCGACGAGTTGGTTGCCTGACTCACCGAGTAGCAGCAGGTTGGTCCACGTGTTTAAGTGACCTACTTGTCGAGTCCAAGAAGGGACTCGACGAGTAGGAGCTGGCAGATGAAACCCTAAATTTCGGGGTTTTGCACCCTATTTAAAGGATCCTTTCCCCCCCCCCCCCCTTAGCTTTCCCTTGCAGCCCCTATGAGTCCAGAAACCCTAAACCTCCATTTTCTCTCCATACTTGTATGTTTAAGCTTGAAAGGTGGATCTTGGTGAGGAAAGGCTTGAAGATCAAGAAGCTTTGAGCAAGGAATAGTTGGGGATCTGAAGTCTACCGCAACTTATCATCATATGGAGGTATCAAGTCACCACCTTGAGCTTCTTCTAGCTAGATCCCTTTTATATTTGAGTTTTGGGGCCATCTTGGGCAATTGGTGTTGCATTTCGAGTGATGAACCAAGATCTGAAGTTGCAACTTCAGATCTAGGCTCATTTTGGCTCTTATCATCATAAAGTCTCAGTCTTTATCATGTTGGTGAAGCTTTTTGGCCTAGAACCTCTTCTTTAGCTTAATTTAGGTCATTAGCACCTTGCATGCACATAAAGTTTACAACTTTACATGATAAACATGCCTTGGGTGATTGGATCTACAATATGGAGCCTTAGCATGGATTAAAAAGCCTATGTATGGATGAAGGGCTGAATGGACTCGACGAGTATCTGGACAACTCAGCGACTCGGATGAAGATAGTTGTAGGCTCGATGAGTCGGATGAACGACTCGACGAGTCTAATAAAGATTGCCTTGGGCTCGGTGAGTCAGTCAATTGGCTCGGTGAGTCGGTTAGGGTTTTCCAAACCTTTGGACACGTATGAACCCGACGAGTTGTATAGGGAAACTTGACGAGTTGGCCAAGGGGTTTGCGGCCATTAAAACTAGGAACTCGACGAGTCGCTCATGTGACTCGGCGAGTTGGCGAGTTATGCTAGGAACTCGGCGAGTGGCTGGTTGTACTCGACGAGTTGAGGTCAACATGGACTCTTGACTTTGACTTCGACCACGGGTTGACTATTGGACTTCTGAGGGTGTTTTGGTAAATTGGATTTTGATAGCAAATGGGCATTGGTGAATATAGGTGTTAGAGTTGGAGCAACATCTGGAAGAGTTTGACACTACCTTCCGAGCTACTTGCGAGGTGAGTTATCCTTACTATATCAACAGGGTCTAAGGCACCAAGGTCGTCCCTTTCTCGGATTGTATACTGGTTTTGTTTGATATGTTTATTGATCTGCTAGATCTGTATCCTGGTAGTTAGGATGGTATTATGTTAGTGACCTGGTTTAGGTCGGTATCCTGGTATATAGGATGATGCTATGTTAGTGACCGGTTAGGTCGGTATCTTGGTTATAATGTTGCTACGCTATATGATCTACTAGATCGGTTTGTTTGTCTATGGACTGTTATGTGATTATCTGTTATATGTGCACATGGTTGTTTGATTGGGGTTTGGGTTGAGGTGGGTCCTGTTTTGTGCTGTAGGCCAACATACCCAAGGCAGACCGGATAGACTACAGGCCCAGGAGGGCACCTAGTCAGGTCGAAGGCCCGACGAGTGGTCCGGATAGGCTGAAGGCCCCGAGAGGGCGGTCCAGACGTGATGAGGCTCGGAGAGTGGGATAGATAGACTGAAGGCCCAATGCGGGCGGTTCAGTCATACTGTAGACTCAGAGAGTGGACCATGTGGACTGAAGGCCCGGTGCAGGCGGACCAGTCACGTTGTAGACTCGTGATGCATGGGTTTGTCGGTTTTAAGTATGGGTCGGTTTCTCGGGTTGGATGGGTCGGGTTTTTTGGGTAAAAACCGAAACCGAACCCGGTTTTTCGGTTTTTAAAAATATCAAACCCTAACCGTCGATTTTTTTCGGTTTCGGTTTTTTCAATTCTATTTTTGTCGGTTTTATCGGTTTCCCAGTTTTTTGGTTTGGGGTTTCTCACCCCTAATGCCAACCATCTACCTCCTAAATATCACCATATTAGCTGACTCCCGTCATCGAGAGTTCCACAAAGCACGAAGCAAGTAACATTCAGGCATCGAATAATCTCCACCAGCACGTAAAACCACTCTAGGTTACAACTCTATTTGCTCTGCTCACACCTAGAAGGTGTCACCGAACTCAAGCAACTCTACCCCACGCGGGTATCTAACTACTCTCAGTAGGCACCTCCGATGCTCATCTTCGTATCTCTCCTAGATTACTCCTCTACTCAAAACTCTACCTCTGAAATATTCCTGCTAGATACTCTTACCCAGCACATACTCAAGGCACATAACAGATAGCAACAACTCCTATGCTAAGGCATCACAAATCAGTAAACTTTAGCCCTAAAATATGAAATACCTAGCCGATCCTCTAGCATGCATAAATAGTATCTCATAAGTATCTCATAACACAAAATAAGGGTATTTTGGGAAATCATTGTTTGGGCTCTGGCTGATTGTACACACTGTCCCTTCTCGTTTTCTCTTATAACTCTTGCTTGTTTTAGAAAAATCGTTTCTTTTGAAATTTTTTCTCAAATCCTTAGTTTGAGTCCAGATATACCCGAAGGTGCATCCGAATCCCTCAAACCAAGGCTCTGATACCAACTTGTAACACCTTAAATTTTCAAATATAATTTTCATTTAAAATCGCATATTTCTCATAACATATTTCACATAATCTCATTTATTTAATTTACAAATCACAACTCCATAATTGTTTGATTAAAATCCAGGATCTTCAAAACATAACTCCTTCACTGGTGTGTGTACAATCAAGCCGGTGCCTTCCCGCGATCCTGAGAAAACCTGAAACACATAACACATAACACGGTAAGCACGAAGCCTAATGAGTTCCCTAGAATACCAAATGTATCACATTAGCCACTCGAGGCTAGCTATAACACTATATGATCCTTCGGTCCATGTGTCTCAGTGGGACCCTCCGGTCCCATGGCTCGTTGGACCCTCCGGTCCGGTCTGGTTGGGACCCTCCAGTCCCATGGCTCGTTGGAACCTCTGGTCCGGTCTAAGTGAGAACCCTCCGGTCTCATAGCTCGTTGGACCCTCTGGTCCGGTCTCAGCATCACATAATATAGCACAAATATACATATCACATAAACAATACACATCTCAAGTAAGCACATAAGACCCTCTGGTCACACATAACTACCACTCTAGGTAAAGTATAGTGAGAAGACTCACCTCGACAGCAAGCATGCATCCCCGTACTCGAATCTCGAACTAGCCAGCGCCTACACATAGGGTAGTTATCTCAATAAATACTCGATTCTCGACTCTAAGCAACCAAAATTTATTCTTCTCTCTTTAACTCTTGAATTTGGTAAAAGACCATTTTACCCCTCCATGGTCTCCATTACTCATGTTGACCAAACCTAAAGTCAATAGAAGTCAAACTCGAGTCAACAGTCAATGATTGACCCGAATCGTCAAGTGCACTCTTGCGACTCGTCGAGTCCACTCATTTCCTCATAAGTCTCAAGAAGGTCCAGCTCAACTCGTTGAGTTGACCCCCAACTCGCCGAGTTATCGCACAATCAAACCTATCGGGAAAAACCCTCACCTACTAGTCGAGTCAGGCCATGGACTCGACGAGTCCCTTCGATCTGATTCCTCATTGAAACGATTTCAAACAGATCTATCACTCCAAACACTAGATTTGTCATCTCAAGGCTCAATAAGCACGTAAAGCTTCGATCTTTACGTTCGTGCATGATGTTATTGCTCCAAAATGCTAATACAATCCCTTCATGAATGATTAAGACCAAAAACCCTCATATGGATGAATAAAGTTAGGACACCTAGACTATAAGGACCTCACAAGGTCCAGATCTGAGGTCTAGACTCTTTGATAGCTCATGCTACTCAAAAACCCAACCAAAGATGGCAAAAATCCCTAAAACTCCATAGATATGAGATCTATACAAAAAAAGAAGAAAGGTGAAGACTTCATACCTTCCTCAGGAGCTCTGGACAGGAAATCACTGTATCTAACAACCTCACCTCCAGCTCCTTGCTTGATAACCTCATCCTCTTCCTCAAATGATGCACAAGAACCATAATATGAGCTTCTCTCTCACTCTCTAGCTCAAATAGCAATTAGGGTTTGCTCTCAAGGGTGTAGGATAACTGATGAGGTGGAAATGGGGGCATAAGTTCCCTTATATAGGCCCCAACCTCGGGAAATTAGGGTTTCTCTGCCTAACACCAACTCGGCGAGTTTGCCTCCCGACTCGTCGATTCTATTCACTAAATCCCACACAACAACTCGACCCTATTCGGTGATTTGGACTCCTAACTCGTCGAGTCACTCCATAAACCTCAAGAATTCAATCATACGATAACATACCTGAAATTCCGGATGTTACAGTTGTTTGAAAGAAATTAATAAAAAAACGGAACTCGGTTCTTGCCCTTAATATGAACGATAGAAACAGAAAACCTCAGACAATGCCCCTCGATATGAATGAAAGAATCAGAAATTAAAGTTCATGTTTTTGCTTGAAAGGAAATGTTCAGTCCCCGAATCCTCGGTATATAAAAGATAGAATTAAAAAACGGTTAGGGTGAAAAGTCACGCTTGGATGTAATTTGTGCTTACCCTCTTGTATTGTGTAATGAGTTGTCTTTCCTATAAATAGGAAGTGAGTGACACTCATTTATGTAATGTTCATTTTGGAGAGTTAGACTAGAGAGATAATTGTATAGATCCACTTTGTATTTTCTTTCTAGATCTAATGAGAGCTTAAACCAGATTTATTTACTCCTTGTGTTCATGATTCTTACAATGATTCACTAGATCTTATCAATTTTGTATATGTCATCAGGATTAACACCACTATAGTTGGTATCAGAGCGGGTGTTCTTGATTTGATCAAGAATTGATCCATGATGACATTCTAGATTTGGTGATTCTTCATTTGATTTTTGATATCCGTGTTTTAGAGAGTTTTTGGATTCTATAAATCGAATTCATCTTTGACTCAATTCATAATTCGATTTTCTTCACTAGAATTCAAGTGGTTTTTACTTTCTCTCTCTAGAAAAACCGTACAAAATCACTTTCTCTCACTACAAAAACCCAAGATCTTATCGTTTGATTCAAAACGGAAGAACCAATTTGTGAATTATGGTATGTATTGGAAGAAAGAAAATATACATACTCATACAATTTTGAAGATCTTCTCTATTCTTTGGTTGTTGGATCAATCAAAAGTTATTCAATCATTTCTTGTGGTGAAAAAGATGAATTTGGAAATATGATTGGATATGAAATTGGTCATGAGAAGAATAAAAGTTTGCTTGATCGATTGGTTGCAACTTATCATGATAGAAGAAGGAAGATGAAAGAAGATGAAATCATTCAAGGAATTCGTACTGATGTTCCAAAAAGAGGTTTCAATGTTCTTTAATTTTATCCGGGTGTTCATGAAGATCATAAGGAGGTTCTTGAAGAAGTTCATCATGTTATTAATGTTCTTGAAGTTCATGATAAGAAGATTCAAGTTAATTTTCAAGAAGATGAAAAAGTTTTTTGCTCGATTTGAGTTCAAACCGATGATATTTTTTGTTCTTGTGATTCGTTCGAAGGAATGATTCCTTATCGAAAACTGTCAATCCAAGAAATTCACAAATATCAAAGTCCAAAAGATATGATCCAAACTTGTCAAGTTGAAGTTGTCGAAAGTGGGTTTGTTCATGAATTCAAATCTTGAAGATCCAAGAAGATGAAAAAGAAAAAGAAGAAGAAGATCAAACGTTAAAACAAGTCGTTTTATTCACAAAAATCATCAAATGTTGTTGTGAAACCGAAATCCATGAAGCAAATTTGGGTTCCAAAGCAACAATCTCCAAGTGTTGCATTGAATTTGAAGTCAAAACTCAAAAGTGTTGATGGTTCTTATGACGATGTTCTTAGATCGTTGAAGAACACGAAGAACGAGTTGTACAACACGCATCGTGAGTGGTATAATGTTCAAATTGGAGAATTTCTCCTTCCAACAAAAGAACCAAGATCTTAAAAATTTGATTCGTTTGTTGCAAATGGAACTCGGATCGTCAAAAAGGTATCTCAAATTCTTAAATGGATTCCAAAACGTCCATAATTTCAATTCGTGTTTTGCGTTTTTCATTTTTGATCGTTTTGTCTCATTGGATCAAATCCAGTCTACCCCATTGATTTATCAAATTATTTTTTGTTTAGATCAAAATCCCAAAATCAAAATCAAATTCAAATTCTATTTTTTTAATCAAACTTCGAAATCAATGTTTGTTTATTGTTCATTGTTCAAATTTCAAAGCCCAATCCAAATTACTTTCACTGTTCATGCAATTCGTAATTGTGATAACCGTCAATTTCCGGTCAAGTCCAAGTCAACTAAAGTCAATAAGTCAAACCGGTCGACTCAATTAACCCTTGTGTACTAGGGCTTACGTTAGGTAATCACTATACAACTCGCTATTCTAATGTGTAACGTCCCAAAATTCAAGACTAAAAATTTCCTTTAATAAAACATTACATAAAGCAAAATTATCGATCCAAACATAATCAGAGTATTAGTTTCCAAAACACATGTTCGTTATCAGAGTAAAACACTCCCAGGCTGTCTAATCTATGGTGTGTGCCATGCGATCACCCCGAGCTCTTCCCTTCGCTACCAGAAGTACCTAAAACCAAAACTGGAAACCGTAAGCACGAAGCTTAGTGAGTTCCCCCATCATACATACAATCACATATCATACATACTGTCGGGCAATTCTGGGGTGCCCGGCCTACCCGATACGGCCATTCTGCGGTGCCGACCTACCCGTGTCAAGCCATTCTGGAGTGCTGACTACCCATGTCAAGCCATTCTGGGGTGCTGACTACCCATGTCAAGCCATTCTGGGGTGCTGACTACCCATGTCAAGCCATTCTGGGGTGTTGACTACCCTTCGGTCCTAACGACCGAACCTAAGGGACTATTTCACCCCATACTACTACTACTATCACATATCATAACGTAATAGATTATCAGACATATCTGGGGTGTCTGAACTACCCTTCGGTCCTAACAACCGAACTTGGGGACTGCTCCCCTCCTACTACCTCTAACTCATATAACAAATCATGCTAGCATGTAAACATAACATCACATACTGTCAGACGTATCTAGGGTGTCTGACTACCCTCCGGTCCTAGCAACCGAACTTTACTGATGAGTCAGGGAACCCCATCCATGCTCCTACTGATAGTGAGATACGGGCCCAACCCACACTCACTCTTTCCCTAACTTGGGCCTCGCCCCTGATCTGCTGCTAATGAGATGTGGAACACCATCCACACTCAGCTATTGGTGAGATACGGGACCTCTCCCACACTCACCTCCCTACCAGGCACATACAAGTTTCACACAGAAAACAAGTATAAACAATCACATAAACCATTCCTTGGGCACCCGCCCGCTATCATTGGACCTCGTCCTGAATATCATACTAGCATACTATGCATAGGGCTAACCCCCGGGTCTTCTACTCATAACTACATGAGTCGGCATTGTGGTCGTAGACCCATTCACACAAAAGGGAAACTCACCTGCATTGGCTGAACACGCTGATGATCCCGCTGGCTGCTGTCCGGCAACTCTCTGAACTCATGCTCCACTAGCTCCCCGAGCTATCAATATTAATGAAACACTTAGTCTAACTGACCCCCGAAAGACACCCAAGTTAACTATAGTCAAATTCAAAGTCCTGGTCAAATTCAACCTCCCAGGTCAACCCTACTCGCCGAGTCAACCTACTGACTCGCCGAGTTCATAAGTTCAGAGTCCCTCCATTCGCGACTCGACTCGCCGAGTCAGTCCATGACTCGCCGAGTCTACCGATTTCCGAGTCCTGACCTGTCCGACTCAACGAGTCTCCACTCAAATCACTGATTCGAGTCTCAACTCGAAGGGTTTGGGGTTTCGCGACCTGACTCGCCGAGTTCAAGAACAGACTTGCCGAGTCCAAGACAACCTTCAACAGACTCGCGGAGTTGTTCTTCAAACTCGCCGAGTTCCTGCCCAACTTCATCCGACTCGACGAGTTGTTCATCCCACTCGTCGAGTTCCTCCTCATCTTCATGCTACTCGCCGAGTCCACTCAAAGGACTTGCCGAGTCCATTCAGATCTACATACATGCAGAGGACTTTTGAGTCATGCATGGACTCCAAACTGTAGATCTACCCTTCCCAAGCCTACTCCTCATGTAAAGTTGCAAACTTTACGTGTAGAGAAGGAGATCTAGGCTAAATACACCATAAACTAGGGTTTAGGGCAAAGAGGCTCCATAATCAACTCAAGGGCTAATACTTTATGCTTCCCCAAGACCAAAATATGCTTAGATCTGAAGTAGCAACTCCAGATCCGGCTTCTAACTCAAATGGATGACTAACCATGGCTTAAAAAGTCCCATATCTCACAACCATAGAAGATCTAAAGGAAGGAAACGACTTAATACCTTCAATAACTCAGAAAGGTTCCACAAACTCCAGATCTAAGGCCAACCCTTGAAGCTTCAATGATTCCCCTCTTTCTTCTTCCTTCAAATCACCCCAAAAAATGGCTTGGAAGCTTGAATGCACAACAATGGAGACTTAGGGTTCGTATTATGGGTGAGAGAGGTAGTAAAGGAACCCTAGGGGAGAGAATGAGACATTTAAGTAGGCTCCAAGTCCCAAATTTAGGGTTTTCCTCGTACAGACCAGACTCGCCGAGTCGGTCACTTACTCCTCGACCTGGATCCCGCTCGGACTCGCCGAGTTCCTCCTTGGACTCGCCGAGTCGTCCCTTAAACTTAGAGTTTCCTTTCCTTTCTTGGCCTTCTTGACTTTGGGTGTTACATAATGAGAATCATCAATTGAAAAGTTCGTATATCTGGATTTCATTAACCTAAAACTATGGTAAGTAACGAACCAAACCGATAAAAAAATATTGCATACTCATTGTGAGTGTGTAGGAACCTTAAACATGGCTTAACGGAGTTTACGGACCTTGCGTTGCGAAGCTGGACACTCAAAAATGTCACAAACGAAACCTCTCCCAATCTCTTTCACTCTATCTCTCTCTATTTAAAAATCTCTCCAAGTATGAGAAATCTCTCCAACTATGAGAAATCTCTCCAACTTAATCATTTTAGTTTTCAAAACTGTATTTAGATGCAAATATTTCAGGTTTATACCTTTAAAATGACTACTTTCACATCTCCATACAATTTTTCTATGATGTATGGTGATTTTTACAAAACAGCCTATCATTTCAAGAACAAATCCGGACCAGTATGTGAATATGGACATTTTAACACAAGTTAAAGACTTCCAAAAATCATAATAAAAATTATGGATAAACTAGACACATTTTATGAACTCTCAGAATTTACGGATTTAGTTTTCGACTCTGTATGATTTTTCTATGATTTTTCTAAAACAGTGCAGAAAGGTTAAAAACTAATTAACAGCTTATAACTTTCATAACACTTTGTATTATGTTGAGCAAAGTGTATAACAATAAGTACTAAATATCGAATGTGTTTTCTTGTTAGTTTATCATCATAAACTGAAATTTAGTCATTCATGATAAGTTTCTTCATTCATTTAGAACACATATAACAAGCTATAATAATCATAGTTTATGGATTTATAGCACTAATGTATTTTTCATAAAAGAGTTCTTTTACATCACAAATGTTTTGGATAAACTATAATAGGTATAGTTTATCTATCATTTACATTTCAAACTTATTTACCAAAGGTTTTCAGTTCAGTTCATGTAAATCTGTTAATGAATAAATTTGTGAGTCATTCCCTTCGTGTTACCTTCATGGTAACAAAGTTAAAAGTCCTGTAAATTATAACTAGAGTCACTTGTAGAGAGAGTGTGATAGTTGTGTATAGATCTATATTGGGTCTGACAAGCCCCCGCACCTGAGCTGCTTGCAACAGCTAGATCGGCAGGTCTAAGGTGACAAGTGTCATTTAACGGCGACGCCTGAAGAACGTCGTATTACGAGGCCATCTGAGTCAAGCATGGTTATAATATCTCACATGTGGTATTACAAATCATAAGATTTACGGGTTCTACTTTTATATTAGCAAGTTATGTTGATTTAACTCACAGGAATTACTTTAAGTATGGAAAAATATTTGTACACTTTTATATCAAAAAGGGTTTTATGTCGATTTAAAATCACTTTTATATCTTTAAGTATGGAAAATACTTGTTTACTTTCAGTCCTGGGATTTAGGACTACCTAACACTTATAAGGAAAATACTGGATTTTCTTTGGAAACATATTTTTGTTAAAACTACATTCATCTAGAATTTTCAGGCTTCGGCTATAATTGCGAAGTGTATATGTTAGAGTCATATAAGAATCTATTCATAATCGACTTAGAATTGGTGGGCCCGCCTTTCTTCCTGTTCCTTGTTTGGTTGTGGATCTAGGGCAGACCCATTATATTCAACGGTTTATTTAATTTAAATCTTATATAACTTATATAATGACTGTGTGATTATAGAAGGAATCTACGGGTCTTTCTAGGGTTCATTATCGCATAACATAGAAACATTCATTTCGCATTTGATAAAGAAAATATTGGATTTTCTGGAAACATACTTTGTCGTTTTTACAAAGAAAACGGTTTCATTCTCAAACTAAACTTTTATGAACTCACCAACTTAATTGTTGGCGCTTTTTTTTTTTAAAACTACTTATATTCTCAGGAAATCAGTGAAATAGGAAAACCAACAACATTTTGAGGATGGGACGTTAAATCGTCAAACATTTCATTTTGTCATCAAAATGTAATTGATTTGAAACATGTAAACATATACTTTGGTGTAACTTTTTCAATTATATTTATGATGGTTGTATTTACTTTGAGCACTATTATACTCGTTGTTGTGATACTATACATGAAGTCCTCCACCCCCGGACGTTTCCGCCATCCTTGGTTTGGGGGTGTGACAGATTTGTATCAGAGCATTGTTTATAGTGAAATAAGTATATCGAACCACATAAGATATACAAACTATAAATGCATTGGGACTAAGGTCTATGATTTAACATTTTCAAATGACTGTACTTTTAGAAATAAATAGTTTCTTGTTAAAAGTATACATGCATGCATACATACTAAGGTCAGCATAATTCTAGAACAAAACAAATGTAATGATTGTTGAATGGCACAAGTAGGCTTGGGGATGTATAGTCAGGTCTGGGAATGACATAGCCTGATCAACTATGTCTGAGCCAGAAGTGATTAGCATATGCCCGAGAATGGTTGTGGCGTTGCAACAAGTCTAAAAACTTACCAATTCTCTCTATAAAGAAACATTGAAAAAATAAGACAAACATTAAAATACTATAGGAGTATTTTGTGATACTATAACCAACTTATGTGAAAACTAAAGACCCCTATTAGTAGGTCTATAATGACTGAGTGCATACACTAAGGTTATACATAATTGAAGATAGTATAGACTCAGAATCTATGACTATTGCTCTACTTCCTGTTCCTTGTTTGGTTGTTTACTTAGAGTAGAGTCATTTATTCGAGGGTATATTCTATCTCAGATTATGTATAACTGGTATGCACTATGCGATTATAGGCGTGACTGATAAGGATCACCCCCTATAAGTAATTATAGGATTAGACGTCTATTAATTATCTCTTCTACCCCTATTCTCGCACAAACAACATGGTCGAAGCTAAGCTACCAGGATGCCCTATTCTTCTTAACCAGGAAAATGGTGGTTGGAAACGGAGAGAACTTCAAAGAGGATACTGAAGAAATAATAGAGGGAGACCTCAACGAAACTTCCATGGTCCGACACCTTAATGAGCTGTAGATTTACAGAGACGGAGTTAGGAACTAGGTCAACACCCTCCCTATGGCATGGATGGGGTTTTTACAACCTCAACAGGGGAAGAGTAGCAGACAGGATTCTCCTTGTCATAGCATGCCACATCACTCACAAGAGAGTACCAACACGAGCATCGGTAAGCTGAATAATGGAGATCGATGCTACCACCAAGATCACCGCAATTCGCCTTCGTCATTTAGTCAGAGGCCATGAACGAGAACGGAAACCACATCAAACCATCCGGAGGAAAGGGATCACAGCCCGAGTCGAGACTAGAGGTATGGGGAACGTTAACAGCGTTGGAGAGAACGTGTGCTAAAGGCAGAACACCAAATGACAAGAACTAGGGCAGGAATTAGGCCAATGCATATTTTCATGCTTTCATTCTATGGCCCACGAAACCCCACCCACCGCGAGTAGTGTGTACACTACTGACGAATCGATAAAGACTCAAACTACTAGAATACGTTTAAACACTGCCCCTCACATGCATGAACTCGACCCTTCAAATTTAGAGACTACACTGTTCAAGAGAGTCGTGTCAGTGTCGAAATTTTTCGTACCATAGTGTAATGTGGACCTTCTATAAGGTCAAACATTCTAAAACTTTATGTACTAAACTGTATAAATGAAATTAGCATACATTTTATTTCATTGGGAGTTTACTAAATATTTCATAACCGGGTATTACAGATGATTCACTTTTGGTGCCTCTAAGATTGCTTAATGTATACCCCCAGATTAGGTATAATTAAGAGACAATCGACTTAGAAATGGTGAGTCGCGTTGGGTCTTGTTCCTTGTTTGGTTGTGGGCCTAGGGCAGACTCATTAAGTTCAACGGCCTATTGGACCTTAATTATACACAAGTGGTATATGCCAAATGATATTGGGAGTGGATCACACATGGAACAAGATTACAAGATTTCATTCGATTCATTACTACTAAATTCATAAGTTTATTTATATAGACCTCTACTATGAATAGATTGCCACTTTCGAACAGCAGGGAAATGCTATACTTGAAAACTAATAACCTAGTTTTACGACGCATAACTAATAACCATTACTAAAAGACTTATACCCAATTCGTCCTTGAAATTCTATAACATAAAGATGCCACCTCGTAGGTCTGCTAGACGCACTGGCAGAACGCAAACAAATCCGCCACCGCCGCCTCCCCAATATGACCTTGTCATGTTCCAAGTTGCGGTCACAGCCGCGGTGGTAGCTGCTATGTCACAAATCAGCACTGACAGTACCAGAAGGACATGGAGTGGTATTAATAAGTCCACTCAAGGATAAAGCCAAGGGCGCTTGAGAGAGTGTTCCTTTAAGCATTTCACCAATGGCAAACCCGATTCTTTCAATGGAAGCGGGGGAGTCTTCACACTGATGCAATGGTCTGAGAAGACCGAATTGTTCTTCGAAATTTGTGCATGCCCCGAAGCAAGCAAGGTCAAATTTGCAGCTTGCACTTTCTCAGGCCAAGCCCTTACTTGGTGGAACAACCACGTTAAGTTATTGATGCTTATAGTGGCTAACTCGTTAAGCTGGGGAGACTTAAAGACGATGATACTGAAAGAGTACTGCCCAAGGGGCGAAGTGCAAAAACTGGAGCAAGAACTATGGAATCTCAAAATGACCGACTTTGACCTTGCAACTTACACCGACCGATTCTATGATCTAGCACTCCTTTGTCCCGCGATGGTCACTCCTGGGGAAAAGAAGGTGGAACGATACCTCTGGGGATTGTCTCCCCAAATTCAAGACAGCGTGATGGCCTCAAGACCAACTACCTTTGATAGTACCAAGGAGTTGGCACAACAACTCATCGACCATAGGGCTAGCCATGACACTGTAGCAACCACCCCTGAGCAAGATGGAGGGAGAAACAACAAAAGGAAGTTCTGGAACAACAAGAAGGACCAACCAGCCCAGGACTCCACCAAGAAGCAACAAACTATTGTTGTTCATGCTGCCACAACTCCTGCCACTCCAGCACCCATAAATCGATACGTTGGAACCCTTCTGAAATGCAACAAGTGTAACTTCCATCATATTGGGGTTTGCTGGGAGATGCATTGCAAGAATTGCTACAGTAAGGGGCACACTATCCGTTTCTGTAGAGCATCGGCACAACCCATCAACCAGGTTCCTGACATTGGAGCCAGACTAACTTGTTACGAGTGCGGTGAAGCAGGACACTTTAAGAGAGATTGTCCAAAGACAAGGAATGTTGGTGATGGTGGAAGGGTGCTTATGATCACTGCAGGAGAAACTCCCCCGAAACCACCCGTGAATAGCGGTACGTGCTTCTAACCGCCACATGTAGGTTTTAAATCCTTGCTAAGACTAGTGTCGACTTAGGGTTTATCGACCATATATCTCGAGGACTCAGCAAAACCCGAATATGTCTTATCATCTATATAAAAACACAGGGTTTTTACTAGTGAATCTATGATGGCTAGTGTAAACATTATGGTCATATATTATTAAGATTCTATGGACTTAGAATGAGTGATTCCGCCTCATTTCCTATTCCTTGTTTGGTTGTGGGCTTAAGGCGGGGTCACCCATCCGAATGCCCTTGCAATCTTAATGACATACGACTAGTTTGCACCAAGCGATTATAAAAGAACTAGTAGGGCTTATACTACCAAATTTGTCATTAATTGTCAAAAACCTTTTTGTGCTAATACTCACTAACTACAACCTGAAATATTCGTAGTGGTAATAACGAGAATAAAACAGAGAGTATAAAGGCATGCGTAGAATACACTATCATACCAAAACAATAAACTCCTTTTAAATCGACTCAGCTCAAGTTACAATAAGAAATTCCAAGGTCGTCATTTGACATTAGGCAGGTTGTTCCTCACCATAATCAATTTCTTATACTACGAAGAGTTCCCCCATCCTTTCTCCAAATTCTTGAAGTCCCGGTCAAAGTGCTAATTTCGGGACGAAATTCCCTCTAAAGTCAACAATTCAAACCGGTCAAGTCCAAGTCAACTAAAGTCAACAATTCAAACCAGTCGACTCAATTAACCTTGTGTACTAGGGCTTACGTTAAGTAATCACTATACAACTCGCTATTCTAATGAGAAGTCATCAATTGAAAAGTTCGTATATCTAGATTTCATTAACCTAAAACTATGGTAAGTAACGAACCAAACCGATAAAACAATGTTGCATACTCATCAGGAGTGTGTAGGAACCTTAAACATGGCTTAACGGAGTTTACGGACCTTTCGTTGCGAAGCCGGACACTCAAAAATGTCACAAACGAAACCTCTCCCAATCTCATTCACTCTATCTCTCTCTATTTAAAAATCTCTCCAAGTATGAGAAATCTCTCCAAGTATGTGAAATCTCTCCAAATCTCTCTAAGTATGTGAAATCTCTCCCAAATCTCTCTAAGTATGAGAAATCTCTCCAAGTAAGTGAAATCTCTCCCAAATCTCTCTTAAAAGTTCCTTAAACTTATTATAGTCTTTCGGGCCATCCCTACCCTTAACCGGATCAAAAACGGCTTCAAACGGGGTAAAAATGAGTAAAATAGGATTAAGGACCCGAAACCCTCTCTTAAGGGGCGAACCCTCTTAAGAACCGAAGTCCCCCTATAAGGACTAAACCTGCTAAGGACCGAGACTAGCCTCTTAGAACCGAACCCGAAGGTCCCTTCGGACCAAACCTCCTCTCGGTCTATTTCGCTCCTCGCCCAGGTTCGCTTCTGACACTTCACCTTCGGTCCTATCCTCTCAACCGAGCTTCGGTCCCACCCTCTAAAGGAGCGAACCCTCACACTTTCGGTCCCCCATGCGAGAAGCTTCGCAGACTTCGCTTTCCTTCCCGGTTTTCGACTAGTTTTGCGTTTTAGGCCCGTTTTTAATTATTTTAACGCGGGATTTTCACCCAAAACTTTATTTTAACATATAAGGCCCCATATTTATTAATTGATCACGTTTTTGGGGATAAATCTTATCCAAGAAGAGTGGGTGAAGTACAAGAGGTGGAGTGTTGACTTTTCTTTAGTTTATGACACAAGCAACCACCCACACCCACTTCATGACCAGCCACACTCCTTCTACCATACCTAGGTCATGTCAATGTACTTTATCATCATTTCCATCCATTTCCCACGTTTTTAGAGCTGGAACATCCACCCTCTCTCCTCACACTTCATTCATTCTCTCATTTTCCACCAAGAATCACACTCCAAACTCTCTCATCTTTCTCTCTCAATTTCGAGAACTTCAAGGCATAATCTAAGGCTTTTCTCCTTCATTTCTTAAGTATCATCATCTCTCTTATGATTATTACACATCCTCCTACTCACAATCATAGATTGCTTACACAAATTCCATCACATTAGTGTTAGATTCTCGAATCTTCAAGCAATCCTCCAAGTGTTGTTGAGTTGAACACTTCTCTTCTTAAACATTCACCCACTGAAATCATATACGGTGAGTTCATACCCCTATTGTTTCATGTTTTCGTAAGTTTTAAGGGGGGGGGGGATACAAGTTAAAACACCAAGAACACAACTAAACTTTTCCAACAGCTTTCATCAAGAAAGTTTAACTCCATTCACGGACTGTTTTGGTAACCATAAACATTTTAGTTTTCAAAACTATATTAGATGAAAATAATTCAGGTTTATACCTTTAAAATGACTACTTGCACATCTCCATATGATTTTTCTACGATTTATGGTGATTTTTACAAAACAGCCTATCATTTCAAGAACAAATCCGGACCAGTCTGTGAATATGGACATTTTAACACAAGTTAAAGACTTCCAAAAATCATAATAAAAATTATGGATAAACAAGACACATTTTATGAACTCTCAGAATTTACGGATTTAGTTTTCGGCTCTGTATGATTTTTCTAAAACAATGCAGAAAGGTTAAAAACTAATTAACAGCTTATAACTTTCATAACACTTTGTATTATGTTGAGCAAAGTGTATAACAATAAGTACTAAATATCGAATGTGTTTTCTTGTTAGTTTATCATCATAAACTGAAATTTAGTCATTCATGATAAGTTTCTTCATTCATTTAGAACACATATAACAAGCTATAATAATCATAGTTTATGGATTTATAGCACTAATGTATTTTTCATAAAAGAGTTCTTTTACATCACAAACGTTTTGGATAAACTATAATAGGTATAGTTTATGTATCATTTATATTTCAAACTTATTTACCAAAGGTTTTCAGTTCAGTTCATGTAAATCTGTTAATGAATAAATTTGTGAGTCATTCCCTTCGTGTTACCTTCATGGTAACAAAGTTAAAAGTCCTGTAAATTATAACTAGAGTCACTTGTAGAGAGAGCGTGATAGTTGTGTATAGATCTATATTGGGTCTGACAAGCCTGCACCTGAGCTGCTTGCAACAGCTAGATCGGCAGGTCTGAGGTGACAAGTGTCGTTTAACGGCGACGCCTGAAGAACGTCGTATTACGAGGCCATCTGAGTCAAGCATGGTTATAATATCTCACATGTGGTATTAACAAATGATAAGATTTATGGGTTCTACTTTTATATTAGCGAGTTATGTTGATTTAACTCACAGGAATTACTTTAAGTATGGAAAAATATTTGTACACTTTTATATCAAAAAGGGTTTTATGCCAATTTAAAATCACTTTTATATCTTTAAGTATGGAAAATATTTGCTTACTTTCGGTCCTATGATTTAGGACTACTTAACACTTATAAGGAAAATACTGGATTTTCTTTGGAAACATATTTCTGTTAAAACTACATTCATCTAGAGTTGTCAGGCTTCGGCTATAATTACGAAGTGTATATGTTAGATTCATATAAGAATCTATTCATAATCGACTTAGAATTGGTGGGCCAGCCTTTCTTCATGTTCCTTGTTTGGTTGTGGATCTAGGGCAGACCCATTATATTCGACGGTTTATTTAATTTAAATCTTATATAACTTATATAATGACTGTGTGATTATAGAAGGAATCTACGGGTCTTTCTAGGGTTCATTATCGCATAACATAGAAACATTCATTTCGCATTTGATAAAGAAAATATTGGATTTTCTGGAAACATACTATGTCGTTTTTACAAAGAAAACAGTTTCATTCTCAAACAAAACTCTTATGAACTCACCAACTTAATTGTTGACACTTTTTTTTAAAACTACTTGTATTCTCAGGAAATCAGTGAAACAGGAAAACCAACAGCATTTGGAGGATGGGACGTTAAATCGTCAAACAGTTCATTTTGTCATCAAAATGTAATTGATTTGAAATATGTAAACATATACTTTGGTGTAACTTTTTCAATTATATTTATGATGGTTGTATTTACTTTGAGCATTATTATACTCGTTGTTGTGAAACTATACATGAAGTCCTCCACCCCCGGACGTTTCCGCCACCCTTGGTTTGAGGGTGTGATAGTAATTGAGTCCAATTCCAATTCATTTAATTACTGTTCATTCACTTTAAGGTCAAAGCTCTAGTCTGATATTAATTCAATATAAATCGTTCAATATAAAATTCATTCAATCATTTTTATCACAAATGAAGAGTCAAAGCAAAAAAGTCAAAATTGATTGATTATTTGAAATTGAATGAGTTTTCCATTTTGATTTCCATTGATATTTGATTAAGTCGACAATATCTTAAGCTTATATGACCGAATGTGGTTGAAATCAAAACTAATTTTTTATTCGAACTTACTTGGAATCAAAAGATATTGTTTTGGGATTGAATATATGTTGAAGTTTTGGGTACAAAAATCATATAGTCGAAACTGAAAACTTGGAGTTCTATTTTGATTTTATTTCAATGATGACGGTCTAATTTGAGTTCGACATGAGCATGTCAACTTTTGTGTGGACGTTGACTGCCTTCGCTTTGGGTTAAGATTGGAGGTGAATATCGAGTGTTGGTAATCTAGTAGCGAATGGATTGGCATCGATTTTGAAGGTCTGTTTATCGATTGTTTGATATCGATCTTGTGTGTTGATCCTCTTGATTTCAACAGTGGTCGTTATGGAATACAAGTCAAAATTGCTTTGGGGCTAATGGTTGAATATGATTTGAAATTGTTTACTTGGAGTCGAAAAACTTGCAGGAAACAAATTCTGGATGGATGGTCATAATAGAAATTGAAATTAACTGTGTTTGTGGGTATTGACAAGTTTGGAATTCAATGCGTTTGTGTGATTCTATTTCATCATAAGGATCGACATTGACATGTGAACTGGAGGAAGAGTTTTATTTTGGGCATCATTGGTCAAAGAATATGAGAATGATGATTGGTTCAAAGTTGTTGCTATGTTCACAAAAATAGTTGTTGGTCAAAGGTTGACGTGAAGATGATTGCAATTTACTGGGTCTTGCAACTCGAAACGGATTGATAACAAATGATAGCGAAGGTTGATATCGATATTGATTTTGATTTCGAAGCTTAAGAGATCGATGGTCAAGTGTTGAGATTTGGGATTTTGAATGGTTACAGGTCAAGGGTCTATCGATGTCCATGGTCGATAGTTCGTTGTTGAGGGTCCTTCACTAGGATTCGAAGAGTTTGATGTGTAGGTTCGAAGTGGGAGGATTGACAAGGAAGGTGTTTGATGTTAGATCGATAGTTACATGTTGGTTTTTGGGAAGGATGTTGATGATTATTGACAGAATTTTGAAGGCTTTGGTTGGAGTTGACATTGTGTGTTGTTGTTAGAGGTCGACATTGAGTGTGTCACTAGGAATCGAATCTGATTTGGGAAGGATGTACAATTGAAGTTATAATGTCGATGGTTTGATGTCGATTTGTTGAAAGTGAAGGATTGGGTCGATCGATTTCGAAGTCGACGAGTTGGAATCAATAGTCGAATTTGCGTGATTGAAAGTGAAGTGTCACGGGATGACTCTTTTAGGCTAGTCAATATCGTGTGCCACTTAGTGCTTCTCCGACTAAGTCAGGCTAACTTCGTCGATCTAGATGTACTAACGAACTTAGGAAGCAAGAGATGCGATAAGGAATGCTATGAAGTACGAAATAAATCTTCTATTATGTAACTCAATTTCTTTCCAAGGCAACTTCTCGATGGTTTTGGCAAATGAGCCCGTATCCCTATTTATAGGAACCTTACACCTCCTCAAATGGAAGTTTCTAGGTCCCGATCATTCTTGACTAATCTAGACTCTTCCTATTATATACATGGATTTTACCAGACTCTAGAATATGGTACACTTGTCTACGATGCTCTAGAAATCTCTCGGTCGTCCCGACATTATCCAAATCGTTCTTGTATGATCTAGCGTGTTCTAGATTGTTCCAAAGTCTTCCGGGTCGTTCTAGCTTCATCTAGTGTCTTCTTAATTATTCTGGATCATTATCCTTTGTTCCAAGGACATCTATAATATTCTAGTATCTTCCAGGGTCCCGTAGAGCATTCTTGATCTCTCCGGAGACTTCTCGAGTATACTTGATAGTTCCAGAGTTCTCTAGACGATCGTGGAATTTTCTAGAAACTTGGTCCGTGACAGAAGGCTTGGAGTTGAGCCTTGGAGTCGTTATTCGATGTCGAGTAGTGATTAATTGACTTCGCTATGGTCATTTGTGATTTGAAGAAGAAAGCGAAATTCACCATAAGTCATCCGGGTATAATGAAGAAAAGAAAAATTTTCGAATTACACCCCAAAACTTTTAATGAAATGGCAGAAAAGGTCCAGATTCGACATTGGAGTAAAAACATTGTGAAAAATGAAAACTTTTCGCAATGAGTCCCTACAATTTCGAAATGTTGGCAAAAACTACCCAACTTCAAAATTGGGGAAAAAATTCTGAGAAAGGGAGAAATTTACTGTTCAACCCCTGCAGTTTATGTGAATTAACGCTTTATACCCAGTTTCGCAATTGGGGGAGTGTTTTGCATCTTAGATTGTTTTTGGTGCAATGGGTCCCTGCAGAATTATGATATTGGCAGTTTTTACCCAGTTTTTGGAAATTCTTGCAACTCACCCGAAAGTTGAAAATTTTCACAAAATTGGAAATTTTTCATAACTTTTTCATGATTGTTTTTCCATGCAAGTTTTTCACAGTTTCATTTTAGGCACACATCAAGGGGGAATTATATGAAGATTATTCTTTGGGCACTTCTCACCCTTAATTGGTTTTATAATCATTTTTTTGATTATGAAAATGGGGAGAATGAAGAGTGGGTATTCAAAGCTTCTCGAGTATTCATTTTATAATAATAAATGAAAAGTTAAAGGATATGACAAAGTAACCAATGGAAAGTTAATGGTTAATCGAGTGGTTTATGTCAAAGGACTTCAACATAACTTGATAAGTGTTTCGCAACTTGTTATGGGCACTGGCAATCAATTTGTTTTAGATGAGGAAGTGTCATTTGAAATAAAGAAACCAAAGAAGTTTTGCTCATGTAAAAAAGGAAAGGAAATATGTTCACCCTTGATATCAAGCCGATTGTTAGTGTTCCCTCTATGTGTCTAATTTCGAAGGCTTCATCTGATCTAAGATGGTTATGGCGTAGAAGATTGTCTCATCTAAATTTCAAAAATTTGAACAAATTGGTGGTAAATGATCTTGTTCGAGGCTTACCTGTTTTAAAATTTGATAACGATTTGTTATGTTCAGCATGTGAATAGGGCAAACAACATCGACATGCTCATCCAATTACTACCGATTCGAAGATCATCGAACCTCTCGAACTACTTCAAATTGATCTCTATGGCCCTTTGATTGTTGAGACTCTCAACAAAAATAGGTACATATTGGTCACTGTTGATGAATTTTCAAGGTTCACTTGGGTTTACTTTCTTTGACAGAAGTCAGAACTGCTCAAGTGATGATCGATTTCATTAAACATATCGAAATCAGTTTGTGCAAGAAATTGAGAAAGATCGAAAGTGATAATGGTACAAAATTCAAGAATCAAGTTCTTGACTCATTTATGACTGATCTTGGAATTGCTCATAATTTTTCATCTCCTTACACACCAAAACAAAATGGTGTTGTCGAAAGGCGGAACAGATCACTGTGCGAAGCAGCAAGGATGATGCTTACGTATGCAAATTTACCTCAATATATATGGACTGAAGCTGTTTCAACCGCATGTTTCACACAAAATTAATCTTTCACTTATCAACGTTTTAACATCACTCCATATGAGATTATCAATAATCGAAAATTGAATGTGAAATTTTTTTCATGTTTTTGGTTCCATGTGCTTTATAATGAATCTCAGAGATAATCTTTCAAAATTTCAGTCCAAAGCTGATGAAGGAATATTCTTGGGATATTCACATAATTCGGTGGCATACAGAGTGTTGAATAAACGAACCAGGAAGATTGAAGAAACTTTATATCTAACTTCCGTTGATTATCATGTTAAACGAGTCAGAAAGACTTTTGAACAGAAGCCTATTATTAACAAAAATTCTAATGAGTCATTAATTTCAAATTCATTCGATTTTGATTATGACTTAACTTTTGGTATTCCTGATAGGGCTATCAATGCAGAAGTTCATGTTACAGATAATCAGATTCCTTCAGCTTCGAAACATTTTGATGATTCGACATTTACTCAGGAAAATGATGGTTCTTATTCAACCACTAATACTCAATGTCATGTCGATAGTCATCATGTGTTACAAGGTGATCAAGTGGAGGGGGAACACTTGAATTTGACTACTAATGTTGAGAGGGAGCATGGAAATACGAGTACTGATGTTGAGGGGGAGCATCCTATTTCAAATAAAAATGTCGAGGGGGAGCGTCCTATTTCAAATACAAATGTCGAGGGGAAGCATTACCAGTCCAATCCTATTGTCGAGGGGGAGCAAAATGGAATGTTACACACTGATGTTTTGTTTTTCATGATATACCTGATAATGTATCCAATGTATGTGAATGTTCAGAGCTGGATTATATGTTTGAAGATGCACCTTTGGATTTCGATCCAGCCTACCCACCATTGGATAAGTGGACAAGAAATCATCCTAAAGAACAAGTTCTTGGTAATCCTCAAGATGGAGTGTTGACAACAGCCCAATTTCATGCTAAAAATGAGGTAATCAACGTGAATCAAGAGTATTGCATGTTTAATGTTTTTATTTCAAAGATAGAACTAAAAACAGTTAAGGTTGCACTAGATGATCCTGATTGGATTGTAGTAATGCAATCTGAATTAGCTGAATTCAAGAGAAACAAAGTTTGGCGTCTTGTTCCAAAACCAAATGATGTGTCAGTAATTGGTTTAAAATGGATCTTTAAAAATAAAGCTGGCAAAGAAGGAAACGTGGTAAGAAACAAAGCTAGGCTACTTGTTAAAGGGTATTCATTACAAGAAGGTATTGATTATGAAGAAACCTTCGCCCCTGTCGCAAGACTCATGGTTGTTCAAATATTTTTATCTTATGCAACACACAAGGACTTCGATGTCTATCAAATTGATGTCAGGTGCACTTTTTTGAATGGTGTACTGGAAGAGACTGTGTATGTCGAGCAACCACCGAGTTTTATTAATGATAAATTCCCTGATCATTGTTATATTCTCGATAAAGTTGTTTATAGGTTAAAATAAGCACCACGAACCTGGTATGCAACTCTTACCAATTTTTTAAAGCAATCAAAATTTAAACAAGGATCGGTTGATCCCACTCTCTTACGAAAGAAAGTTGGGAATCATTTAATGTTTGTTCAAATTTATGTCGATGACATTATTTTTGGCTCAACTAACCCTACATTGTTGAGTGAGTTTGAGAATATGATGAAGAGTCAACTCGAAATGAGAATGATGGGGAAGATTAACAAATTTCTAGGATTAAGCATTCGTCAAAGCAAAGAAGGAATCTTTATCAATCAAAAGAATTATTCTCGCAATCTGCTTGAGAAGTTTGGAATGACGAACAGTTCGAAATTGTGAGTACCTATGGTTGTTGGTACACGTCTTGGACATTCGTTAGACAAGCTTGCTGTTGATCTCACATTGTACAAGAGCATGATCGGTTCATTACTAACTTAACTGCTAGTCGACCTGATATTATGTTTGATGTTTGCAATTGTGCTATGTATCAGTCAAATCCCAGGGAACCTCATCTAATCGTTGTAAAGAATATCTTTGTTTTCTATAAGGGACAATTTCTTTAGGTTTGTGGTACCCTTCGAAGGCTGGTTTCTTCATTCAATCATTTTTGAATGCCGATCTTGGTGGTTGTCAACTCGACAGGAAAAGTACTTATGGTGGATGTCAAATACTGGACAGGAAGCTTGTGAGCTGGCAGTCGAAGAAGCAAACATGTGTTTCAATTTCCACAGTAGAAGCATAATATGTTGTTGCTGCAGCTTGCACTTCTCAAATCATTTATATTCAAAGTCAGCTTCGTGACTACGCAATCAACATGAAGAAGATACCTTTGTATTGCGATTCACAAAGTGCAATTCGAATTTGTCATAATCCTATGCAACATTTGAAGACCAAACATGTCACACTTAGATATCATTTGTATCAAGGATCATGTTGAAGATGGAAACATAGAAGTTCATTTTGTGAAAACGACAGATCAACTTGCTGATATCTTTACTAAACCTTTGGATGAAAAATCTCTTCCCAGGATCTTGTCTGGTTAGGAATGCTTGATGCAACTACTGTTCCAAATGAATCTTAGTCATAAACTCACAAGGAGTCAACACTTCGCTGAATGAATCAGACGTTACTGTTCACAGTTTAGCGTTCGACATGCTTCGATTTCGAAAATCCTCTGAACGATTCAACTTTCACTTCGTTTTACAAGGACAATTGTTTTCTCCGTTCATCAACTCTCAATGTCGACTTATCTCACTTCGTTCGTCTGGTAACATAGTATTGTTTTTATTTTTGTTTTGTTTTTCTAAATCAAAAAACCAAAAAGATTTTATTATTATTATTATTTTTTAATTTTCAATATATACATATATATATATATATATATATATATATATATATATATATATATATATATATTCTTTATATTTCAAAAACAAAAAATCCAAAAAGATTTTATTATTTTTGTTCTTTTCATTTTTAAAACCAAAAATTAAAAAAAATATATATATTTTTTTGTGTGTTTTATGATTCTCAAATTAGATCTCAATTGACACTGAATGGTGGTCATTGCTTCGTTACTGGAAGGGACAAGTATACTTTCTATACTTTGTATTCATTAAGAGTCCCTAGAATCATGTTGTTGTATGTCGACCTAAGCCTCATAGACTTAATGTGTGTCGAAGCCTTAATGGATCACTCACTATGAGGGTTCCTTCCCAATTAGGCTATATTAGCATTAGTCGACGAGCTACCTTTCTCTTCTCATCTTGAGTTAGGAGATTTATGCTTGGTCCTTATCATTCGCAGAGGTACAACATGTTTCTTGAACAATCTTTTTCATCAACTTAATTCTTCACGATTCATACACTTCACTTGCATATTCTCGACGTCTCTGGTAGAAACCAACCAAAATGTAGATATCGCAGTGTTCATGATCTTGATTCATGAGTCTGTGATGATGGTGAAACCCACTATATCCAAGCTATTCAAGGAATTAACGGTGAACTTTGTTCAAGTTTTTCACAGAACATTTGTTTCTGTACCTTTCTTCGATATTCAAAATCGTATTCCTTCGTTATGTGTGGTCTTGATAAAATGGTCTACACCCAAGACATTTTTTCCCAACAAGATCCAACACTTTCTTTTTCATGGAATATGATTTTGGTCTGAATATCACATTGATCCTATGTCACTTCGAAATAAATTCTATTTTTCACTTGTCACTGACTACACTAGTCATACAGGTAATTTTGCTCATTGGATTCACACTTATGTTAAGTTGTGATCATGAACAAAATACAGCCAACAATCAAAGCCTTAGTAAAAAAAGCCCTCCAATACTCCTCTATGAGTATCCGATTGTATATCACGGGATACCACACAAGCATTTTGATATCCCTCTTGATGTCGAATGAAGTGATCTTTGCCCGGGATCCATATGCATTTTCATCAAATGATTATTTGATGTCACTATCCACACATTTTTGTTATTTTGGTTCCCTCTATTTTGTTGGCACATAATAGCACATAAATCCTCGAGGTCTTGGGTATTACCAACTCAAACCTAGATTCCGAACGTCTGGATATGATTTTGTTTTTAAACCCAAAAGCGAATGAGCCCAGCTTCGAAACGAAGGGTTTAGTGATGGTCTTATCCTCTTGGGACAAGTGAAACGATTGATTGATGCGACGGTTGGGTTATTTCACAATTTTCTAGGAAAAGTGCCCATTAATTTTTCAGACGTGGCTATTTTTACTGCTACAAGTCCGTTTTTTAAGGATACACGTGGCATGAACTTATTGCTAACTGCTTCAAATTCAAACTTAGGGTTACAGTATAAAATGATTTTGTGGTTATCTTGTTCAAACTTTACGCGATCAGGCTAAAGATTTTCCCCAAATCCTTTATACTTATACTTATCTGTTCTCTTCAACCTTCAAACCCTAACAATGGCGGCTGCCAATGTTCCAGTTGATCCTTCTCAAACCACAGATGAAGCTTCATCTCAACCATTGTTGAAGATTCAAGGATCCAACTATTGGGTTCAACCTGATTTCTTGAAATACCTTGAAGAACTGCAAAATGTTGATTGTGTCTCTTAATCACTCAGTTCTATCTATTGTGATGACGGCTTCCTTCTCAATTCCAATGACCTGGTTATCCTTGGCCAGTTTTACTGTTGTGTTCAACAAAACGTCTAAGGTGGTTACTTTTCAGTTAACCAATGATAAGAAATACAAGCCCACAAAGAACAAGTTTGCTCAAATCTTGAACATTCCTAATGTTGGCCCTTTCTATGGGGTTACCAACGAATAAATGCTTCATATGTTTAATGAGACGGGTCATCAACGTCTACTCACTAAACTCAGTCAATTCAAGAAATATTCTTTACCATGTGTGTGGAATTTCCTCTTTGGAATCTTTCTTCGATGTTTGACAGGAAAGAGTGTGGGTTTGGATAAAGGCATACTTGAAATTTATGCCATGGTTACTGGTCTATATTACGATTTGCAGTTTTATTATGCTACTCATCTATGGGACGAATTTGGTGTCAGTATCTCACACACAAATGTCGTTAATGGTGTTTCGTGTGCAAGATATTGAAGTCTGATTCTCCAATACGTGTATGAGAAGGAAGGTATTTTGGTTCCTACTGATGTTCCCACAGTTGAGTTTGCGATTTATCAACATCCAAAGAATGTTGAAGATGATTTAGAGGTATTTCCCAATATTGCAAGGATTCCATATGCGATTCTTTGCAAGGTTGATCTAATAAACCCTATTCGTGTGGCTTATCTTCAATCCATCAATCCTACTGTTGAAACAAGTGTTTTGCTACCAAAAGGTATTCCAGGGACTTCCAAACGTGGCAAAAGTCCTAAGAAATCTTCTAAGGTTGAAAAACCTAAAGTTGTTCCTAAGGTTGTTGAGAAAGAGGGTTCAAAGCCTATTCTTGAGCCTGTTGAAGAACCCATTGTACAGGATGTTCAACCAGAGGTGGTACCTTTGAAGACTGTTATTTTAAAGCGTACGAAGAAGCTTTCCCATAGACATCAACATTCACCAGATCTGAGGCCTATTATTGAAGATGTTCCTGTGCAAAATATTTCTTCGTCTAAGAGGTCTTTTGCATCCAAGATTCAAAAGATTCGAAAGCCCCAGATTAATCAAAAGGGGTGATTATTCATGAAATCCTTGATCCAGTTTCCCCGACTTCAAATAAACGAAGAGCTCGTGATTTGGTAAAGAAGATCAAAAAGAAGCAAAAGAAGTTGGAAGAGTCACTTGACGAAGTGGTGGTTGAGACTGATCTTGAAGACGAGGGTACTCCGTCTCCCATTTGAATTGAAGACATGGGCTTTGCATAACCTCAGATGGATTCTCCTGCCAAGTTGAATCTTGAGGCGACTGGAAGTCCTAGTGGCAATGTGAATACATCTAATGTGGACACAACCACTAATCTAGGTGATCCTTCTCATTTATCCATCCCTGGGCATACACAGGTCATACCACCTGAAGTTTTGTTTGCCAAGTCCATTCTGGAGGAGGCTCAAACTTCAGACATCGCTATGGACATATCTAATATGGACACAAATGTCAACATGGGTGATGGGATGTCGACTCACGAAGCTCAAGTCTACGTCGGAGGTTGAACAGGAGGATGATGATTATATGGTTTCCTTTGGTGATATTTAGTTCGATCCTGAGGTAGAAAATATTCCTAATCACATGTTGATTTCAGGAAAACAATTTAAAATTTTGAATCGAAAGTTGAATTCTTTTCTTCAAATTCAAGCTGATACAGGAAGTCGAAACACTGTATCCGGCATTGAAGTCGATGTTTTGTTAAAACCAAAGAGCATCGTTTGAAAACCATCATGGATCAAATTGATACGTAGAATGAAGAGCATTTAAAGCAACAATCTAATTCTTTTACTCATGAGGTTAAAGATTTGAGGGAAATTGATAAGGAAAAACATCTTCTCTTTGTCGAAGCAGTTAAGAGAGTGCAGGAGGATATTAATTTCAAGATTGAAGAACTTCTATCTGAGATGACAAAGGAGGTTGCTAAGGTTGATCAGAACTATTCCAATCTTCATACTAAGGTTGATATAGTTGCTGATGCTTTTACGAAGATTGTTGAGTTCTACAATTCACTTATCAACAAAGTCGATTTGAAGTTTGAGTCTGAATCAAAGCATTTTGTTAAATTAGAAGAAATATTGGGGAATGTGAAGGAATTAATTTCGAAACTTGATGTTTCTCCTTCATCTTCGATTTCTCAAGAATCCTTGTCACAAATGTTTTCTTCGTTGGAGTCAAACATGAAGGCTGATCTAGCTCCTCTAATAAAGTTTGTAAATTTGATGCCTTCTGATGTCACACCTATTAAAACAGGGGTGCAAGGGGGAGAAAAGGTTGGTGATTCTAGTGTTTCGAAAGGTGTTGATATTGGTTCATCAAAAGATCATTCTCAAGGAAAGCTTGTAGGGAAGGTTATGAGCACACAAATTCCTACTTTGCTTCCAACTTCAATGTCAACTACCTCAACTACCATGACTTCGAACCCTTTAACCAAAGGTATTGTTATTGTTTCATCTACTGGTGGATCAAGTTCGAATCTACCTCCTTCAAAGAAAGAAATGGAAGCAAAAAGGGAAGGGTATTATCACTGATCCAACTGAAGAAGAGAAAAAGATTGTCGTAGAAAAGGAAATTGAAAGACAACTCATTACATAACACAAGAGGGTAAGCACAAATTACATCCAAGCGTGACAACTCATTCTCCCCCTCAAAGTTATGATTGGATGTCCCGACTTCAATATCCAACGAGCTCGCGCAATCAAGACCAACTCCCCCTCGAAGTAATGCTGGTCTTCAAATCCGGAAATGAATACACGAGGACCTTCGAATACCCACTCTTCAAAAAATCTCAGGGACTCCTCAGTAATTCTTTCCCAGTAAGCCAATCTCCTCGTCTTCTTAGGCGTGCGCTTTTTTAGCCGTTATTGCCGCCTTCTTTCTAATTTCACGTTTCAGAACGCGCCCTTCTTACTGGACTACTTTTGTGGACACAATTTTGTTCCAAGTTACATATACTCGTAATAGTTGAAAAAAATGTGATGCCCTGTCCTATACTGATGCCCTGGGCAGTGGCCCTGTTCGTCATTCCCTTGGGCTGACCATGCCTTCAGAGCCAATATTATGTTGTAATTCTATTTCAACATACCAAACAAGAGATCCTTCAAGCCAATATTATTTTGTAATTCTATTTCATAATTCGGTCCCAAAGAAAGTCTTTAATTGGTATCAAAATCCCAACAAAGTGATGGGTTTGTGCCATAAGAACATTCTTATGTGCACATGCAAACCCTAATGCTTGGATCTAGGTTTCTATAATGAACATGCTTTTCATCCAAGACATTTAAACCCTAGATCTAGAGTAAACAATTCGAAATTGATATAACAAAATAGATCTAGATGATTACCTCTTCTTGAAAGCTTGAATCTTGTTATCCTTGGAACTTATAGTTAGAAAAGTCACTCCTATAATGGCTTACAAACACCAAGAAGCAAGAGGATGATTTGGAGAAAGGTTGTAGACACAAAATCGGCTCTAGGAACTTCTTAGGGTTTTTGGTAGCCGATTTCTGTAGCCCTTGGGGTCTTTAAATACTTGAGTTGCTAGGGTTACAATTTGAAACCCTAATTTGATAAATTAGGCCTTAAGCAGTCCAAGGATCCTTCTAGAATAAGGCTTGGACGAATTCAAGGAGTCTATACACCTTAATTTCGTCCACCCTATGATCCATAAGGATCCACAACCCAAAACCAACTATCACACGATTGACAGTTACAGTCCCCTTTATTTAATTAATCTCTTTTAGCCACAAAATTAATTCTTAAGTAAGTCTTGTCTAATATTAATTAAACTATATGATTTATCCTTTAATATATTAATCATATAATATATTAATAAATCATAATAACCTCTTTATTTATAAATCATCCTATCATGTTGCTTTGGTGAAGGCAACCCAAAAGGATCATGCACAACCGGGTCAAGTACGTACCAACTATAGTTACGAACTTAGACACTAATCCAACAGCCTCCCACTTGGATAAGTCTAGTAACTATAAGTGTAAGCACAATCCGATTAACAATCGTACCTCTCAAAGACGCAATCGAACTCTGATCTTATCAGTAACCCATCCTTTAGATAAGGGGTCGTATAGTCCTCTGTTCTAGATATCGTACGGACAATTACATGGAACATAGTCATACTTATTGTCCAACATATTGTTTCTCGATCTCTGATTCGTTTGACATAGAACTTAATTAAACACATCAATTCAGTCTTGACTGGGCCCGACACATAAGTCAAACCAAATCATCGAGGGGCCCTGATATCGCTTTTACCCTCTTAGGATAAAAGGAATAGATAAACTTCGACTTATATGTATTTATTATTCACTAACCAAATCATACACACCAATGTGTTTTATAACATCAAGTTACTGATGCGTTTTTGCATTATCAATGCATAACCGATTACCAAACAATAAACCATATATGTAGGGTCAAAATATGGTTTATACTTTACTTTTCTAGGCAATTGTATTTCTCTGTAATATTTGTGAATTTATGGCCTAGTTTACGGCTGAGTTTACGGCCGTAAACACCTTACGGCCGTAAATGAGTTTACGGCCCATGTGTTTCCGGCCCATGTTCTACAAGTATAAATAGAGGTGTTAGGGTGAGGAGTAGGGATTGATGAACACGAAATAGTTTACGGCCAGAGAGAAAGGAGCGTTTATGTGTGTGAATCTATTGTATCTGGAGCTTTAATTCATATCAATTCATACAAAGATTCATATTATTCTTCTTCTCCTTCTCTTCTATTTTATCTGACATCATCCGTTTGATTGAGATTCCGCACCATCGAACGGATCTGACTGATACACAGACAAATTAGGGACTTACAATTGGTATAAGAGCCAAGTTGTATCAGTCAAAAGGTTTTATTGTTTCGTTTGGAATCTGAATAATTGGTGTTTACGGTCCAAGCTTACGGCCGTAAACACCAAGTTCTTGGGCCGTAAACCCGATTTTGGGACATTATTTGATCTTATTTTCGAAATATTTTTGCGTTTTTGGATAGATCTCGCAAAAATAAGGGGGGTTTGTTCTTCGTGTTTTTCATAAAAAAAGGTCTTTGATCGAGTTTTGGAGCTTCAAAGTCGAAAAATCGCTGTTTTTCACGTAATCTTGAAGGGTTTTCGGCCGGAGCTTACTGCCGGAAACAGTTCACGGCCGGAGTTTACGGCCGGAAACTGTTCACGGCCGGCGGCGGCGTTTGCGTTTACGGCTAGGTTTCCGGAGTTTGCAGCTCGGCTCGGTTTGAGTATACAGCTCGGATTTCGGCTCGGCTAGGGAAGCCGGATAAGCAAGCCGCACAGCGTTTCAATAAAAATAAGGGCGCGCAGCAATTTTAGGGGGTGCCGGGATTCGAACCCGGGTCTCCCGCATAGAAGACCAACATCTTACCAGTTGAACTAGCTTGAACCTTCTTTTATTACTCCGAAATATTAAACTTAAACACTTCCAGTCGCATCCAACTTTCGAAATTTTGTCAAATTTAACCCAAAAACTCAATTTCTTTTATTTTTAAATTCCTTTTTCATTCAAAATAAAAAAATTATAATAAAATAATAAATAATAAAATTAATTAAATAATAATAATAATAATAAAATATTTAAATATATATATATATATATATATATATATTATTTTTAACTTTTATTTTTGTTTTTTTTATTTAAAATTTTGAGTTTGACTTTTGAGTTTAACATTTTAAATTTGACTTTTAAGTTTGACTTTTCAAGTTTGATTTTTGAGTTTAATTTTTTTTAAAACTTTGACTTTCAAGTTTGACCTTTGACTTTCTCATTTGACTTTTAAATTTTCAAATTTAGCTTTTCAGTTTGACTTTTGAGTTTAATTTTTTTTTTTTAAGGTTGATTTAAAAAAAAAAGGCATTTTAAGTTTGACGTTTAATTTTTATCTTAGCTTTTAGTTGTGTTTTTTTTAATTGATTTTAAGGTCTACGAGGGAGTTGAAAACATGAAAGAAAATCGTCAGGATATGTTAAGACAAAATTTCAACTTTTTCGATTATATCCGTGGAGAAACCTTGGAAGCTCAGTTGCAGCGATTTACCACACTCACTACTGAGATGAATATAGTCGGGATCTTCTTGACTAAGTCCGAGATAAACAAAAAGCTGCTAAATTCACTTCCGAAATCGTGGGATATGAACGTGGCCATCATCAAGAAGGCAAAAGATCTCAATCATCTTAGTCTTGCTGATGTTATTCAAGAACTTGATGCTTTGAAATGTAGTGAAACAATGAGTTCTGAAAACATTCCGGTCACTGGAGTTACATGTACTCCAGCTTGTGAAGCCACGATTAAATTTCTTCGGGAACAAATTGATATATTTAAAAGAGAAGTTGAAGACCTGAGATATGAAGGATATCAACTCAGGAAAGGACAGAAACCCCTGAAGGCTGAGTTAGAAGCTAAAACCAAGGACTTTAGGAAACTTCAGGAAGAGTACAGTAACAAATGTGAAAACTATGATTATGTAGTCAAACAAAATGCTGAGCTAGTGGCTGAAGTTGAATCTTTGAAAGGAAAGTTTGAAACCGCCAAACTTGATGTTAGAAAATATGATTTCTCAAGTGAGGTGGTTGCAAATATGATAGACCAAATCATGCAATTTAAAAGGAATCAAAACAAGGGTCTAGGGTATGATAGTGTACCTCCTCCTTACAATCATAACTACACATCCATCCCTATGACAAAGAAAGAAATTGACAGGGAGGCACATCTTTAATATGGCAAACCTGTTGGATTTGTGTCAGGAGGAGTTATTAATGTTGAAAATACTGATGCTTCTGTTTCATGTGCAGGTAAAGTAGCAGAGGATGAGAACAAGGAGAGTTCTTCAGAACAAACAAACGACCCCTTGAACTCTAAATCTGTTGCTTCTAATCAACTTGCCGTTAGTAAATACAAGCCTCCAATTCCAGCGTAACAGAGTGCCTGCCGCAAGTGTGCATGTGGAAACAACAAGAAACGAGGCAAGAATCAAAATCCCAAGGGCAAGAAGGGAATGGCGACCAAGAAGCACAGTTCAAGAGATGCTCATGTGAAGCCAAGACCGGTTAGGTCAAAGTCATTTCGGCAGTCGGCTTCAAGTTCCAAATCAAGTACCGAGCCACCCATCGAATCGAAAAAGAAATGGGTTAAACCCAACTACAAATGGGTTCCAAAGGCTCACTCTCCCAAATCAACTAATGACTCTAATATTTCTTCATCTTCTGTTTGTGATAAACAGGATATGTCATGGGAGAGAGTACCGTGCAAGGATGAAAAAGGTCGACCCAGTTTCAAAATGGACTGGGTTCCAAAGACCAACTAATCCCGCTCTGTGTCGGAGCAGCTATGGAGGCATATCATCAGACTTCGGTTTGTTGGTAGTGGTTGCTCCTGGCACATGGTGGGGGGACATCTCTCAACTGTACAACATTCAGACCTTTGTTGAGAGTAGGTGTCCTTTTGCGGGAAAAGGAAGAAAGGAAGAAATCACTCATGGGGTTAGTGCTTAATGATATGAAGAATTTTCGGATCTGTTCTGAGATTATGCTTGCTGTTCTCAGACCTTCTGAATGCAGATTCAATCGGTGAATTACGGTTTGCGTTTTCTTCTCTATACTCCTGAGTTTTTCTTAAGCTGATTCGCTTTAAAGACTAATTTTTGTTTTAGGATAGTTTAAATTTGCGCATTTGCTTTCGTTTCTCTCCTATGCACAAATTTAGGGGTAGAAATAAAAACAAAACAAAAATTAGAAAATTAATATATATATATATATATATATATATATATATGTTGGTTATGACGTGTGATTGAGGGAGTTGTTCTGGGAAGTGATATTATCAAGTGATAACAGCCAACCTGAGTCTGCGTAACGTACCCGAAGTTGAAGGGTCTATGCTCTGACTTGATGCGTCGGTAGGCACGAAAAATTTTAAATGGACTTGACTAGGCAGAGTTGAACTTAGGAAATTTATAGACTTGACAAATCTTGACCTAGTTAGATACGTTCAGCCTGACAATATGACGCTCGGATAGGTTGAGCAGGGAGATATATATGGGAATCTACTCGTCACATTAAATGAACCCGTACTTGGAACCGTGGTTTAACTTTTCCTCGATGTGCGGATTCTGTCCTTAATTCCGGTTGGATGGGGCGACTGGTAAATTCCGATAAATTAGGTCTGTAGAATATCATTTTCTTTCTTTCCGTCTGTTAGTCATATGTTGTCTCCTTTGCGTGACTTCTAATCTGACCTGGTACACAACATATGCAACTCTATTTCTCTGTAGGCTATATATATATATATATATATATATATATATATATATATATATATATGTGTGTGTGTGTGTGTGTGTGTGTGTGAAATACTTCTTATCTGTTAGCCATATGTTGTCTCCTTTGCGCGGCTTCTAATCCGACCTGGTACACAACATATGCAACCTTCTTCTTCTCAACCCCTCTGAAGTAGTTAGCAATAGAATTATGAATCTCTTCTCTCTCTGAATGGTTGTCTGCTCACCCGGTGTAAGGAGTACTCTGGAAGTTCTTGATGGCTGGGGCATATCAGGAAGCGGGAAACACGTTCCAGTACACTTAAAACTGAACTCGTACAGATTGTCTAGAGATCTCCTTGCTCAATTTAGGTGGACAACAATATCCCTGATCGTCGTCAGATGAATGGTCCTTAAGATATAGTATCTAAGGAATTAGGATCAGATATAATTTTTAGGAACTTAAGTTCACCTGTCTTGTAACAAATAGTATGTCCTAAATTTGTCACAATTTTTCGTGTTTAAGTGGACCACAATACCGACGATCGACCAGACAAAGATGTGAATATGGAAGGTACCGACAAGTGGATAAAGGCTGTCTAAAAACTTTGATCCCAAATCACTCTTAAAGTTAGATATCATTTTTGTTTTTGTTAAATTTGTCATAGTTTCTTCTAATTTAAATATTAGGGGAGAATTAAAAATTAAAAATAATGAAAATAAAAAAAAATCAAAAATCAAAGAAAAATAAAAAAAATAGTGTTATTTCTGTTTTATTTCTTGTTCAGAAAAATCAAAAATCCAAAAATATTTTTGTTTCTGTTTTAATTTGTGTGCTAAGTTTTCTTTTAGTTTTGTTTTGTCTTGAAAAGTGATTTCAGGGATAGATAAGACTCATGGAGTTTGTGTTGAAGATTTCTGAGCCAAGGCTTCGTCCGTGAGCATCGAAGAATTCACATTCGAAGGAGCAAGAAATGAAGATTATTCTTTCAACATTCAATCCTTCAACCCCAGAAGCAAGGTGAAGCTGCAATTGAAGATTATGTGACGGATTGCATTGAAGCCTCCTCAATCAGTCTGCTGCTATCTTTGTACCTGCTGAAGTGATCCAGAAGATTATTTCTCTCTGATGTTCTCTCTGAAGATTCTCGAGCTGAAAGCGCTATCTTTCAAGAATTAGTATGTCAAGCCTCCTCACCCAATGTGCGTTCAATGCCAAATTCTAAAGAAAACCTCAAGTGCTCAAGATCAAGTCATTCATTGAAGATTCATATGTTCATCCTGATGCTGTGAAGAAATCGAAGGTTAAAGCTGAAGCCAAGCTCTCATTGAAGATTGACAAGAAGAGTCAGCTACTTTTTAGGGGCTTGTTGGGTCATTAAGAAAAGAAAGCTATAAACCAAGGGGGAGTTTGTAGGGTCAAAATATGGTTTATACTTTACTTTTCTAGGCAATTGTATTTCTCTGTAGTATTTGTGAATTTATGGCCTAGTTTACGGCTGAGTTTACGGCCATAAACACCTTACGACCGTAAACTCATTTATGGCCCATGTGTTTCCGGCCCATGTTCTACAAGTATAAATAGAGGTGTTAGGGTGAGGAGTAGGGATTGATGAACACAAAATAGTTTACGGCCAGAGAGAAAGGAGCATTTATGTGTGTGAATCTATTGTATCTGGAGCTTTAATTCATATCAATTCATACGAAGATTCATATTATTCTTCTTCTCATTCTCTTCTATTTTATCTGACATCATCCGTTTGATTGGGATTCCGCACCATCAAACGGATCTGACTGATACACAGGCAAATTAGGGACTTACAATATATCTAGGTTTTAAGACCATATGATATTATCGTCTTGCGATCACTCGAGATAAATTCCATGAAGTGATTCCAGCAAGCGAGGGTTTATTCCAATGCTCAAATCAAACTCAGAAGCACTCATGAATGTTGTAGCCAACTTTTGCTATGTCTAATACATTTTAGACAATCTACACACCAATTCATGACAGTCTTCATTCACACCTACTTCCAATATATGAACGACTGTGGACAGTTCGAATAATTCTTATTATTCAGGAAGTCAAAACATGCAAAAAATGAAACAATAGGTAAACAATTAACCTAGGACAGTGACATTACTAATAAATAATACTCTTTTATTTAAGCATCAAATGTTAATTACAGTTTATCTATTACATGTTTCTAAACTATCTAATCTAAACTAATATCGTCCTTCAGCTCGATGCTCCTAGTGTGCTGCAAGTGCTTAAACCTGCTTAGTCCCTTCGTAAGTGGACCTGCTGGGTTATCCTCTGACGATACCCTCTTTACTACGAGGAGTCCTTCTTCCACCGATGTCGAATAAAATGATATTTTCTGTCGATATGTCGAGATCTGCCATGATCCCTCGGTTCCTTGGTCAAGGCAACCGTTCCTTCATTATCATAGAAAATTTCCATAGGCTCCTTTATGACTGGCACAACTCCAAGGCCTCCAATGAAGTTCTTCAACCATATCGCCTCCTTTGACACTTCGCTCGCTGCAACGTACTCTAATTCGCACGTTGAATCAGCTACTGTCTCTTGCTTGGAACTTTATTAAGTCACTGCTCCTCCATTAAGGGTAAAGACCCAGCCTGACTGCGAATAGTAGTTGTCCCTGTCAGTCTAAAAAATGGTGTCACTGTACCCTCGCACCTTTAATTCATCACTCCTTCCGAGGACTAGAAACCATTCCTTGGTCCTCCGAAGGTACGTAAGAATGTTCTTGACTACGGTCCAATGTGCTTTGCCAGGGTTCCCTTGATATCTGCTGACCATGCTCAAGGCAAAGGCCACATTAGGGCGAGTACAAGTCATAGCATACATAATCTAGCCAACTACGAAAGCGTATGGTACTCGGCTCATTTCTGTTGTCTCGACTTCGGTACTCGGGCATTGAGTCTTACTCAACTTGGCATTACTTTGGATCGGTAACTCTCCCTTCTTTGAATTCTACATACTAAAACGTTTTAGTACCTTTTCCAAGTAAGTATTCTGACTAAGTCCTATTAGTCTCTTACTTCTGTCTCTCACTATCCTTATTCCCAAAATATAGGAAGCCTCTCCGAGGTCCTTCATAGCAAAGCACTTTCCGAGCCAGGACTTAACCTCCTGCAGTGTCGGGATGTCGTTTCCTATGAGTAGTATGTAATCGACATACAATACGAGGAAGCTAACTATACTTCCACTGGCTTTGACATATACACATGATTCATCCTCGCTTCGTAGAAACCCAAAGTCTTTGACTTTCTCGTCGAAACAAAGATTCCATCTGGGAGACGCTTGCTTAAATCCATAAATGGACTTCTCAAGCTTGCACACCCTATTGGGATGCTTCACATTGACAAAACCCTCCGGCTGAACCATGTAAACATCCTCAGCCAACTTCCCATTAAGGAAAGCAGTTTTGACATCCATTTGCCATATTTCATAATCATGAAATGCAACAATAGCCAGCATCACCCTAATAGATTTTATCTTGGCAACCGGTGAGAAGGTTTCATCATAGTCAACTCCGGGAGTTTGAGTGAAACCCTTTGCGACCAATCGCGCCTTATATGTGTGCACATTCCCATCCATGTCGGTCTTCTTCTTGAAGATCCACTTGCACCTGACCGTCCTACGTCTGGGCACATGGTCAACTAAATTCCAAACTTGGTTGTCGCACATGGATTGAATCTCGCTGTCAATCGTCTCTTTCTATTTTGCAGACTCTGGGCTTGCCATGGCTTCCTTATGGTTGTTAGGTTCGTCCAAATTTATTAGTGTACTATCACTAATATACGTGTCCCCTTCTATAGTAATATGAAAACCATATAACTGGGGTTGAACTCTAACTCTTTCGGAACGTCTAAAAGGCAATGACTCGTGAATCGGTTCAACCATAGTTTCCTCCTCGGGTTGAGTGCCAGCGTTAGAGGTTCCTTCATCGCTCGACTCTTGAATCTCTTCAAGATCGATTTGCCTCCCACTGTCCCCTTGGCTTATGAGTTTTCGCTCTTGGAAAACTCCTCTCCTCGAAACGAAGACAACATTGTCACTCGGTCTATAGAAGAGATATCCAAAGGATTTCTACGGGTAGCCGATGAAAATACACCGCTCACTATGAGGTTCGAGCTTGTCGTGAGTCTCTCATCTTATGAAAGCCTCGCAACCCCAAAACTTTATATGTGCCAATGAGGGAGCCTTCTCTGTCCACATCTCGTGAGGTGTTATGGCAACCTTCTTCGTAAGGACTAAGTTAAGGATGTGGGCGACAATCTCTAAGACATACCCCCAAAATGAGATAGGTAGTGAAGAACAACTCGTCATGGAACGAACCATGTCCAACAAGGTTCGATGGCTCCTCTCAGCCACACTGTTCAACTACAGTGTCCTAGGTGGCGTCAATTGCGAAACGATTCCGCATTCCTTAAGATAGTCATGTAATTCAAGACTTAGGTACTCTCCTCCTCGATCGGATCGAAGCATCTTGATTTTCCTGCCCAACTGATTCTCCACTTCTTGTTTAAACTCTTTGAGCTTTTCAAAGGTTTCTGACTTGTGCTTGATTAAGTAGATATACCCATATCTACTATAATCATCGGTAAAAGTCACGTAGAAGCGGCTCACATCCCTTGTGGTTGATTTAAAGGGCCCACACACATCGGTGTGTATGAGATCCAATAGACCCTCACCCTCTTCACAAGTGCTAGCGAAGGGTGACTTGGTCATCTTTCCAAGTAAACAAGACTCACATACATCATCGTCCCTAATGTCGAATGACTCCAACACTCCATCCTTTTGGAGTTGGGCTATGCGTTTCTTGTTGACATGTCCAAGACGACAATGCCACAAGCATGATTTTATCCAAACCATTGGATGAATCAACACACAACACATCATTTCCTAAGTTATCTACAACCATCACAGTTTCATATATTCCATTACAAGGTAATGCTTCAAAATAAAAAAACACCATTAAGATAAGAATTAATAGAACCCTTTTCATTATCAAATGAATATCTAAAACCTTGTCTATATAAACCATGAAATGATGTTTCTTTCCATATCTGGCGAATAGCAACCATTGTTTAAATCTAATCCTAATCCGCTATTAAGCATTAAAGATTAAATTCCGATCTTGGTTACAGGCGGCGATCTTCTATTCCCCATGATCAAATTTATCTTCCCATGCTCCACATCCTTATCTCTATTTAGGCCCTGCAAATCAGAACAAATATGAAAACCACATCCTGTATCAAGTACCCAAGAAATGGAATGTGATGAATCATTAGATTTAATTGTGTAAAAACCTACGTAAGATGGCTTGATCTTTCCATCCTTGATGGCCTGCATATATTCTGGGTAGCTTCTCTTCTGATGCCCTATTTTGTGGCAGCGGTGACACTCTGTCTCCTTTGGGTTAGAGTTGGGTTTAGCAGAACCAACTTTGGTTCCACTAGAAGAGGTACCATCTTGGGGTTTACCCTTGTGGTTGCTCTTTGAGTGAGCCTTCCTCTTCTTACCCCTCCCTTGCCCAATAGCCAAAATAGGGGCATCGGTTGGAGCGGGAGCTGATGCAACAGACTTATCCTTGAGATTGCTCTCAACAGTCCTAAGCAAGCCTTGAAGCTTGCTCAAGGTGACCTCTTCCTTGTTCATATGGTAGGTCATGCGGAACTGGTTGTAGCAGGGAGGCAGGGAGTGAAGGATAATGTCAATCGCCAGCTCTTCATCAAAGTTAACATTCAACTTGAGAAGACAGTCAACATATATCTGCATCTTTTGCAGATGAGCAGTAAGGGACTCTCCACTACCCATTCGGGTAGTGATCATCGAAGTGATGATCTCATACCTCTCTTGCCTCACACTTTAATGGTACCGGTCCAACAAGTCTTGATGCATCTCATAGGGATACATGTCCTCATAGGACTTTTGGAGTTCGGAAGTCATTGTCGCCAGCATGATGCAATGGACTTTCGTGGCATCACACTCGTAGGCCTCAAAGGCAGCGATCTCTTTGGGAGTAGCAGTGTTTATGTCGATCTCCTTCAGCTCCTTATCTAGGACATACTCTTTGTCCTCATAACGGGTGACCATTGTAATGTTACAGATCCAATCGTTGAAATTGTTTCCGTCGAATATCACCCTCACACACAAGTTCATGAGTGAGAAAGAGCCGGAGGAACTCGAGCCAGAAGCGTTGTTGTTCATGTTCGACATTTGAAAAGGAAAAGAACAAAGTTTGATTAGAAATGAATCCCTAATTAAACACCCAAAATGAGAAATTAGGGCTAGGATCCAACAACATTATTTACATATTAGAAGAGGGATGTCGTAATCTAACAAGTAAATAATTTGAAGGTAAGTGAATGGTGATTCACTAATTCTCCACCATGAAAAATGAAAAGAAGATAAAGTTTTAAATGTATTGAAAACACCTAGATTCTTTTGAGATTCATTGAACCTTTCAATGGCATGTTTAAATCTCGATATGCCCGTCAAGTTTGTGACTGGGATGCCGAGGATTCACAAAGCGGGTGTGAATAACCATGAAAATGTACATGGTGCCCTCATTGTTACAGTCATCTATTCGACATGCCGGTTAACCACACACGCTCCATCGAACAATGACAGACAATGAGTCACCCTTTGCCACCTTTGCTTAGAAACCAATTAGTGTGCCGGTTAACCACACACGCTCCACTAACTTCTTAGAAAGGGTACAAAGTGTAATTTCATGGGATTGCATCAATTCACTTTGCCTAAAGTAACTAAGATTAGAAATTTTGTAAAAAACATTTAGTTACTTTATATAGATTCATTATACTTTTAATGAGGAAAGGTTTGCCCTATCCTACCAGTTCGGCTAACGACCCTCCACCAATCACGGAAGCGGTGGGTGATAGTGGACACCCATTAAATGACCATTTTATAGGCCATAACCTTATATCCCCCTTATAGATCGGTTTCGTGAATGAGGCCTACTAACGGTAAGACTAGCATTTTAAGTTATATATATATATATATATATATATATATATATATATATATATATATATTAATCTTATAATATTATAAAGTATAAGGTCGAATTTTAAACTTGTAAAATTATAGGGTTTGAAATTTAAATAGTTCAAATTAAACATTTTAATCACAAAATTTAAATTTCAAAACTTGAGGACAAGTTTTGAACTTTTCAAAACACAAGGATCAAATAGCAAATAATTTTAAATTAAACAATTAATTTTATAATTATCTAAATTTGACCTAATCAAGATTAGGATAATTCACCAAATAAATTCAAATAATCAAATATTATCAAATAAGGAATTTATCATTTAAATAATTGGTAATTATCTTTTGTTTTGTTAAGGATATTGACAAAAATGTAATAAATTCGGATTTTATTAAACTAAAACGATTTAGGTAAGTATCCTTGAGTAAAACAACAAGAAATCCTGAAATTCCCTCTATCTGACGCTCCGACTAGCCGAGTCCCCTTATGGACTCGTCGAGTTCATCATACTTGTCGAGTCCACAATGGGACTTGCCGAGTTCATCAGGCAGAGATAAAAAAACGAATTTTTTAAGCAAGAATCAAACACAAAGCATCAAATTCAAGAGAAGCCAATCAAGGCTCTGATATCACTGATGGGTTTGTGCCATAAGAACATTCCTATGTGCACATGCAAATCCTAATGCTTGGATATAGGTTTCTCTAGTGAACATGCTTTTCATCCAAGACTTGCAAACCCTAGATCTAGAGTAAACAATTCGAAATTGATATAACAAAATAGATCTAGATGATTACCTCTTCTTGAAAGCTTGAATCTTGTTATCCTTGGAGCTTAGAGTCACAAATGTCACTCCTCTAATGACTTACAAACACCAAGAAGCAAGAGGATGATTTGGAGAGAGGTTATAGGCACAAAATCGACTCTAGGAACTTCTTAGGGTTTCTGGTAGCCGATTTCTATAGCCCTTGAGCTGCTAGGGTTACAGTTTGAAACCCTAATTGGATAACTTAGGCCTTAAGCAATCCAATGATCCTTCTAGAATAAGGTTTGGACGAATTCAAGGAGTCCATACACCTTAATTTCGTCCACCCTATGATCCATAAGGATCCACAACCCAAAACCAACTATCACACAATTGACAGTTACAATCCCCTTTATTTAATTAATCTCTTTTAGCCACAAAATTAATTCTTAATTAATTTTTATCTAATATTAATTAAACTATATGATTTCTTCTTTAATATATTAATCATATAATATATTAATAAATCATAATAACCTCTTTATTTATAAATCATTATATCATGTTGCTTTGGTGAAGGCAACCCAAAAATATCATGCACAACCGGATAAGTACTTACCAAATATAGTTGAAAACTTAGACACTAATCCAACAAAAAAAAAAAAAAACACAATGAACTCAAAAGAGAAAGAAAAAAAAAAAAAAAAAAAACTTGAGCATCGGTCCGAAACATAGACGAACCCGCTTAGATTGAGTTTAGGTTTCTGGGCTGGGCCCTAAAACCTCTGTGCCCATCAAAACCTCACCATTCCATTTCATGCCGCCAATGCCTGCTCCTTTACTTCACCTCCAAACAGGCAAACATCTCCTCAGTTGTGTGCGTGTGTAAGATTATAGCGATACTCGTTATCATGTGGAGCTAAAATAATTACTCCTTCAGCAATCCGCATCAATGGTGAGTTCCTCGTTTCGCTTTATATCGCTTTACCTTGTTTTCTATCTTGTTTTCTTTGTGAAAATCATTTCGTTAGGATTGTCCATATAGAAGAGACTTTTGTTGGGAGGTGAGAGGAAGATAAAAGAGAATATTTCGTAAAAAAGATGCATCCTTTGGAGCTACTTTCAATTGCAATTCGCATTTTGAGTTGTGTAATTGAAGAAATGCTGTGTGTTTGCGTTAGGTTTTTGTTCGGATACAGAGCAAAGTTTCGGTGTTCGAGACATTTCATTGAATGGATTAACGACAATCGTTCTACAGCTTCACAAAAGTTTGTTCGTCGCCAATTCCGCAACCACCGCCACGTCTTTGAGTTTTCAGTTTTGCTTAAGAAATTTCTCTACCACTTCATTGGTGGAGGCGATCATGGTGAAGTTTCCCCTGCTTTCTGCAGTGTCGTGTATTTTTTTTTTTAACGATTACAATTCACAAATGCATTCTGAGGACCCAAGAAACATATGGAGATAACGTTTTTTGACACCATCAAGAAAGAACAAGAAAACCAATTGACAACTGTTTGATAGTACAATCACATAAAAGCTTTGTGTTTTCTTTAAACATAGGTGATTTTATTTCAAGCTGTTTATTTGTAAGACCCCACTGTTGTATGAAGCCTAATATACAGCAAACAGAGAATGTCCCATTTTCATTTAAAACTCCAATGGTTATAGATTTGTTTTCCTCAACTAGCTTGGATTATGCCTTTGATTAACTCAATTCAACAGTAGCTTTTCAATGACAAATTTTACACTACAACCTGTTTTCTCCAATGATTGGTTGCAAGATGATTATAGTCGTTTTATTTGAGCTAATTTGTCATACTTATTTCAATCTTCAGAGCAAGGCATTGCATAGTTTCTCTGGCTGTTCGTCATTTGGAAGTGGTCATACATGTGAGAGACTTTTGGAAGTTGGTTTAAAAAGGGTGACAGTATCTTGCATCTTTAATGGTAGACATGCTAAAGCTCCAAGCTTGAAACCTCAAAAGCCCTATTTTTCTTTCAGAAGCCACACTAATCAGTCTTACTCTACCTTCTCCATTCAGCCACTATCAAGAAGTTCTCCCCCTATTCGACCAATGAGTACAATTAATTATGGTTTAATGAATGGTGGCTTTGGAATCTTTGCACCCTATAGACATTTCTCTCAGATTCCAAGAGCAGTAATACCTAAAAATGATGCTTGTGATGGAGAAGGAAGAAGAAAAAGCACATCCTTCCTTTCATTCAATAAAAATTGGAAACAAACTAAGAGATTGACTCACAAGAAGCCATTAGAAGTTGGAGGAAGAACATCCACTAAATCTATCAAAGCTGTTAAAAAAGATGATATACTTGCTTTAAAAGATTCACCTATTGAAGATGGCAAAATAGAAGTGAATCTTGTTGAGAATGAAAGCCAGTTGCCTAAAACAAAAGCGAAAAAGAAACCAACTCCCAAAGTCAAGAAAAGTCAAGAGAAGTCTGCTGTTGCTTCTGAGGAACCACCTCCACCTCCACCCCCACAACCACAAGCAAGTTCTAAAAAAGTTTCTCGGTCAAAGAAGTCAAAGTCATCCAAAAATGACAACTTGGCTTCTGCTTCAGAGGTTAGTTAAAAGTTAATTTTGTACATGATAACATTGCTATTTCTCCAATTTACCCCTTTTAACAATGTGTTTAACATTTTCAGGTTACCCCAAATGGGAAGCCCACTATTGAAGTGAGTTTGGAAGATGAACAACCCAAAGAGACAACTACAACAAGTAAAACCCGCAAAAGAAAACCTAAAACACAAGCCAAATCTAATGACACAGTGGAAATCTCAAATGTGAGTGAAGTAACTTCAAAGCCAAAAACAATAACAAGTGTGAAGAATAATAGGACAATAAGACCCCTATATCCTCCCTCTGGTAAATCTGTAGTGGTGGTGGAGTCTATGACAAAAGCAAAAGTGATTCAGGGGTATCTTGGGGATATGTTTGAAGTCATTCCAAGTTATGGTCATGTAAGAGACTTAGCTGCAAGATCAGGTTCTGTAAGACCAGAAGATGACTTCAGCATGGTTTGGGAGGTTCCTTCTGCTGCATGGACTCATCTCAAGAGCATTAAAGTCGCATTAGCAGAGTATAACTATGAACTATGAACTATGAACCCTAATTCTTATCCTCTCACAACTCCTCAAAAATAAAAATTAATTTGATTTCTTGTTTCTTTTTCAGAACCCAAAATCTGATTCTTGCATCAGACCCCGATCGAGAAGGTGAAGCAATCGCATGGCACATTGTTGAAATGTTACAACAACAAAACGCGTTGCCAGAAGACATAAACATTGCCCGAGTTGTCTTCAATGAAATTACCGAATCGTCCATCAAAGAAGCCTTGCGGGCCCCACGTGACATAGATTTCAATTTAGTCCACGCGTATCTTGCAAGAAGAGCTCTCGATTACTTAATCGGATTCAACATTTCTCCATTGTTATGGAGAAAATTACCCGGGTGCCAATCCGCAGGTCGGGTCCAATCCGTAGCTTTAGCTCTAATATGCGATCGGGAAACCGAAATCGATAAGTTTAAACCCGAAGAGTATTGGTCAATTGAAGGTGTTTTCAATAGTCAAAATGGTCAAACCCCATCACATTTAACACATTATGATTCCAAAAAGCTAACCCAGATGTCGATTGGTTCTCAAACAGAAGCAAATGTTATCGAAAACATGATCAAATCTTCAGAGTTTAAAGTGATTGGAAAAAGTAAAAAAAACTACAAAAGAATATCACCACCTCCTTACATAACATCAACCCTCCAACAAGATTCTGCAAGCAAACTACACTTTCCATCCGCATACACCATGAAACTTGCACAAAAGCTATACGAGGGGGTAAAGTTGCCAGATGGGAATTCAGCAGGGTTGATTACGTACATGAGAACCGATGGATTACACATGTCGGATACCGCTGTTGATGACATCAGATCATTTGTTACAGAAAGATACGGAAAAAAATACATCCCGAATACCCCCCGAAAGTTTTTCAAAAAAGTCAAAAACGCCCAAGAAGCCCATGAAGCAATCAGGCCCACAGACATAACAAGACTCCCCTCTATGCTCTCCACAATTCTTGATGAAGATTCATTAAAATTATACACTTTAATTTGGTGTCGATCAATTTCATGTCAAATGGAACCTTCTATTACAGAACAAATACAAATCGATATAGGAAACACAAACAGCTCGATTATTTTTCGAGCCTCAACCTCAAAATTGGATTTCCTCGGTTTCCAAGCTGTGTATAAGGATACTGAGAGCAGGATAATTAGGAACAATGAAGACGAACACGAAGGGCAAAATGGGTATTTTGAGATTCTCAACAATCTAAAATCAGGGGATTCAATGAGTCTCGGAGAGTTGGAACCGAAGCAACATTACACTCAAGCTCCATCACGTTACTCGGAGGGTAGTTTGGTAAAAAAGATGGAGGAGCTTGGAATTGGGAGACCTTCTACATATGCAACAACAATTAAAGTATTGAAAGATAGAAATTACATGACAGTGAAAAGCAGAGTGTTGTATCCAGAGTTTCGGGGGCGAATGGTGTCTGCTTTTTTGTTTCATCATTTCTCTGAGGTGACTGATTATAGTTTTACAGCTGATATGGAGACTGAGTTAGATAATGTTTCAGGGGGTTTGACTGAATGGAAAGGGTTGCTTAGAGATTATTGGACAAGATTTAGTAAGTATTGTGAACGTGCTAGTAGTGTTCATATTCATCAAGTGGAGAAGATGTTGGAGAAAACATTTGGTGATTTTTTGTTTGCTTCTCTTCCTGATCAAAGTAGATTGTGTCCAAGTTGTAGAGAAGGTACTTTGATTTTTAAAGTGAGTCGATTTGGTGCTGGTTATTTCATTGGTTGTGATCAACATCCTCAGTGCAAGTAAGTTTGCCAATTTGTTTATTTTTCTTTTGTTAAAAAAGTTAACAACATTTAAACGGTTTTTGAATTTTTTTTATAAAGGTATATTGCTAAGACACTATATGGTGATGATGAGGATGATTCTAGCCCAGAAAATAGTCGAGCTGTAGAGGAGCCCAAGGTTCTTGGAGTGCATCCTACCTCTAATGAAAAGGTTTATATCTTTTGGTTTTGTTAATGTAATTTTTTATGTGTGACATAATCATATATATATATATATATATTTGTTTAATTATATTTGGTGTTTTGTTATGTTATGTTATGTATGGATGAAGATTCTATTGAAGGATGGTCCATATGGTCATTATGTTCAGCTTGGTGAAGACAAAAAGGGACACTTACCTAAACGAGCTTCTGTCTCCCAGGTATATTATATTTTTATATTTTTATTTTTATTTATTTGTTTTTTTTTGGTCATATTTATGACTTATAATTTCTCTTGTAATGTGATGATCAGATTTCAGATGTTACCTCTATTACTTTGGAAGATGCTCTTCAGTTGCTGCGTTACCCCATTACTTTGGTATGTTTTTGTTATCTGAATTCACATTTTTTTTATATCTAAAATTTATATTGTAATTCCTGAATTCATAATATTAAATTCGTATATATTTTAGGGAAAACATCCAGATGATGGTTTGCCAGTGGTACTGAAGCTTGCAAGACATGGATTGTCAGTAAAACATAGACGTACACAAGCACCAGTACCAAAGGTATGTTTTGTTAATATCTTCACATGAAAAATCGAAACATTTAATTATTCTTTTATTTAGGATTTAGGGTTTTGATTGTGTAAGTGTTTGAATATGGGCACAGAACACGAATCCTAATGACATAACTTTGGAGAAAGCAATGAAGTTTTTGATGGGAAAAGATGCGAAGCAAACTGGGAGGCCCAAGAAGAACAGAGACAAGGAAGCGGTTGAGGTTTTGTAGGTTAGGTATATATAATTGTTAAAAGACTAAAATTATTATTCTATTTTTTAATAATTTATATGAAGATGTTTTCATCGGTCTTTTTTTTTGCAACAACACGAACTCAAATGTAGCTCTCGAAAGTTGCTTGAGTTAAGAGGGTTTTAATTAGATTTAAAAGGGAGTTTTGGTTGTGCTTGTTGTAATTTATAGAAAGAGGAATCGTATTGATTGTTCAAGATTCTATGAAAAGAATACAAGTAGTCATTATGTTTGGCTGTCATTTGATCATGTGGTTTATTATGCATTTCTAGACACTTAATATGAGATAAAATTGATAAACAAGACAAAAATGTTTGTTCTATTTAAAATTTAAGACAAAATTGCAAAAATGGTCCGTATGGTTGTCAAAATGATATGAATTTGATCCAAATAAATTGGTGGTGGATCAATGGTACAATTTTCAATATCTTGTGTTTGTGTAGTAGGTCCTTATGATTGACATTATTTTTGTGTTTTTGGTCTATTTCTAGCTTAAAATGACAAATATGCTTTTAAATATAATTTTTTTTGAAGTCACATCTTTAACCCACTCATTTACAAACATTCTCTCTCTCTCTCTCTCTCAACAGTCCACCCTATCACATGTCGGACCACCATCGTCAACATACCGCCACAGTCTTCGGACCATCGGCGGCGTTCATCACTCCCTCTACCAACACTAAGTCTGACACTGTTACCCTTCATCCTCTGTTCAAAACTCCGACCATCCGTACCCTTGTTGGTGACTATCGTACCAACAGATCCGATAGAAAACCTTAGTGTTGGTGTTGGAAAACCCTAGTTTCGTTTATGAACGATCTGGCAGTCATAATGGCATAAGGGGGAGAAAGAGAGACGGAGAAAACCATAGTCACAAAACCCTAGTTTCGTTTCCCTTTTGATCCAAATCTGTATCTCGATTCGGATGAACTCTAGTGGGTAGCGGTCTTGACCAATGGTTTGGATAGGTGACGAGTGATGACACTAATACAAAATTACCAGTATTAAATAAAATATTTTCGTTTATACATTATATTTATGATGTATGTTTATATATTTGATGTACGTGAAGTAATTAATATGGGTGTTTAGTTTAAGAAATATAAATTGATATATATATATATAGGGATGAGTTATATGGAAAATGAATGATTAGGGCAATACATATTTGAACTAATGAAAACATGACAACACATCACTTCCACAATACATTACTTGTGAAGAAAGAAATGGACACGTGTCATTTGATTATTGGTTCCGGTAGATGTTGCCCTAGTTATTTGTTTTCCATAGAACTCATTCCTATATATATATATATATATATATATATATATATATATATATATATATATATATATATATATATATATATATATATATATATATATAAACTTCATATTTTAAATTTATCATTTTGCTCTAAATTGAATTTCTTAATAATCTTTTTTAATTCAAGTTTTCAAACTTTTGACAAGTATTAATGATTTATCTATGTATAATTGATTTGTACAAAAAGTTTTGTAACTTATAACTCTTAAAATTCAAGATATTACTTATATGTTTTATAATATAGTATAAGATAACAATTAAAAAAATAGAAAAAAAATAAAAAGTAAATTACACGAATGGTCCCTATAGTTTGGGGTAATTTGCGCGCTTGGTTTCTAACTTATTTTTTTTAACTCGGAAAGTTCTACTATTTGTTTTTGTTACGCGCTTGGTCCCTACTATTTGTTTTTGTTATGCGTTTGGTCATTGTCTTACCTAAAAAGACTATTATTTAAATAGGAAAAAAAATGGTGAGGTAGGTAAGGTAAGGTGAGGGGGTAGGGTTGGGGGTGTGTTTATTTAAATAAATTAAAAAATCAAGGGTAAAATAGTTTTTTTAGGTAAGACAGAGACCAAACTTGTAACAAAAACAAAAAATAAGGACCTTCCGAGTTAAAAAAATAAGTTAGGGACCAAACACGTAAATTACCCTAAATCATAGGGACCATTCGTGTAATTTACTCAAAAATCTTCCTATTCTAATAAAAGAATAGCTTTAATCTCCTTTTGACATGTGTCATCTTATTAGGCCTTTTAATAAATACATATTCTATTTTACTTTTGACATGTGTCACCCTATTAGTTTTCCTAATTAATGCATGTCATTTATTAACATATTAATTCTCAATTTTAAATTTTTTACTCTAATTATATTAAATTAATAACATTACAATAAAATTAATACAAATTATAAGATGATATAATTTATATATTTATTTAAATTAACAATTATAATTTTATATAATTAAAAAAATATCTTTTAATTAATAATTTATTTAAAATATTTGATTAATAATTTTGAATTTTCACTATAAAAGTTTAATTAATTTTGTAACTATGGTTCCCACAGGTTATAAACTAGTAAATTATAAAGATATAAAAGTAATTTTAAATGATTACGAACCAAAATCACTAAATAAATCTAAAATTAGATATTAATGTACCACTAAACTTAATTATAATATATGACTAAAAAGATGCAGAATTATAAATATTTAATAAATAGTTGTTCTATTTAAATTTGATGTTCATTGTGGATAAATTATAAATATTAATTAAATAGTCGATAGGGAATTTTATTTATCACTTAAGCATTTGTTTACTAAAATGGAAACTCGAGTCAAATACCATTCAATTTGAAATAAACTTACAATAAAAAGTATTTAATTAGTTTTGAAAAAGATAGAAATACTATAATTGAAGGTTTAGATTTTTGTGTTAATGAATATTATATAGATATAATTAAATTTGTAGTTGTGATTTCATGAAAGCGGTAACCCATATAATCACGTCGCGTTACATAGTACATTGTCCTATACTTATGGTGAGACTTTCATCCCTTTTTAACTCTATACAAATCGCATTGTGGCACGACCCTTGCCGTGTCGCGGGGCCTGCACTTCAACAGGTCCTTAGCTGATTACATTCAAGTTTTGAGACAATTTTCTTCTAATCTTCAAATACCCATAGCTTCTTCGTTTTATACCCGGTTTCAATGATCTTTATATTTACGTGAAGGCGGGGATGGGTTATACAACTCCTTTAAGTAATTAAGGACTGGCTACTTATGAGTCTTAATCTATTAAGTCATAAACTTGGGACAAAATGCATAAAATTCTCATCTTAAGCACCATCTTTTACATTTCTTCTCTTGAACACACTTATCTCATCTTATAAAACCGACTTTGACTTATCTTGATTCATTTCATGAAGTACATCCTCTCAATTCATGGAATTCCTCCAAATGACCAAATTGCCATTTTGGTCAATTATTCACCCAAAGTCAAACCTTTCTTATTTTTGGGTTTTTGCATTGGTAAAATTTAAATTTAAAGTTTTTCCTTACATAAATTTTTTTATATTAAACAAAAAATTCTCTGATTTCCCGCTGGGGGTGGGGACGGGGAATGTGGATGGGGATTTGAGTAAGGATTCAGTTATAGGGATAGTAATTGAGGACCATGGTGTTTCCCGACCCTGTTGCCATCTCGAACCTTCACCCATTGCAACTTTTAATGGATGATGTTATAATGTTAAACCCTGCATTGCATATATGATATAGCTATCTTAAAAGTCAAAATGCATTCCACCCTTCCATATAAATTGATCCCTAATAGTTATTACCATCCATAATTGAAAGACGAATCAGAAAACAAAGGCATAATGCAATCAAATCGATGCAAAGATAATTATTGAAATTTGTTTATATATTACATATTGATTGTGATTAAACTAGTCCGAAAAAGGAGCAACATTTGATGAAAACATGAGGTACAGTGAAAAAGTATCTTGACGTTTAATTACAAAAAGAAAAGGTTTTTTGGTGAGATTAGTGGAGTTTTAGCAAAGAAAAGAAAAGAAAGTAATGAAAGAAAAGAAAAATAAATTTATATATTGTGTTCCCGAGTTGGAGAGAAGTCAGAAGAAAATTAAACATTTTGTTTATTCTCTCTAAATCCTTCTAAATCGGAAGGAAAGTTACGAGGAAAAATGATCATTCTAAATCGGAAGGAAGGAAATGGAAGGATCACTTTCCCTCCTGACTTTCTTCCAATTTGGAAGGTTTTGGAAAGAAAAAACAAAATGTTAAACTTTCCTTCTATTTCTTTCAAACCCAGGAGCACAAAAGACAAATTTCTTTTATTTTATTTTCTCTTCTTTTCTCTCCTTACTTTCTTTTCTTTTCTCTTCTTTTCTTTGCTACAACTCGGAAGCAAGGTGTTAATGAAACTCGTGACACTAATATATTTTACTTTCTCCCCACTTCCATTCATTTCCTTTCATTCCCCTCGTTAAAGTTGAACTCGGGAATAAAGTAACTATATGTGCGCATCTATTATATACGAGATGTATGTGTATGTAGGTTAATACAGATTTTGTTTTTGTTTCTCGAATGTGTTGGATGTTTCATCTATATTGCTATTTGTTAAAATGCTTTAGAGATAATGATCCATCTTTCTTAACTTTACTAGTTAGAGTTAAGCTTCCGGAATGTCATCGAAGGTAAGAATACCTTATATAACCACGTTTTTAATAAATATTTTATTACTACTTTATCTATTTTATAAAATAATATTCTCAATCTACCCCTTATAACCATGTTTTTTTATGACTAAACTGCACAAATGGTCTCTGTGGTTTGCTAAAAATTGTCACTTTGGTTCAAAAGGATTTGAACTAGCATCAGAGGTCCAAAGTTTTCATTTTGTTGCTTGTTTGGTTCATTCTGTTCTGACTTTTTTTCAAAAAGACGGATTTGCCCCTGTTAATATGATTTTCTCTTTTTTCTTAAATGTTTTTCTGATTTTCAGATTTAAAAAGATAAAAAAATAAAAATAAATCTCTCTCTCTCTCTCTCTCTCTCTCACTCCCAACTATTTCTCCTTCCTTCTTTGTTTGTTCTTCATGGTTCTCAAGAGCCCCTTATCGTTGGATCCACCACCGTCGTCGCCGTCAGCCACCACCGCCTTCAGCTCCACCTTCAGCCCCTACCGTCTCCGCCACCACCAACCTCCAACAGATATGAAAGTCGTCATTACCTACAACAAACCATAATCGATTCCCACCACCTACCATGGATCACCATATCTCTGTTGCCGTCCATCTATAAATCCTTACTCTGATCTTGTCGCTATTGTCCATATTTGTAAAGCTTCATTTTTCCGACGATCTAAAAAACTCAACGAAGCTCCAGATCTATAAACTATCGTTCTTCCGGCGAGCCTTGTCTATCTCCATCTTTCTCCACTTTCTTTATCAGTAAACCCTAGCGATTTGGTGATGATGTTCTAAAGAAGACGAAGGGCGGCGACGAGTTAGGGTTTTCAGAAAACCTAATCGGTTATTCTTGTTTTAGCGTCACTATCATCCACCGAAAGCCCTAGCTCCGTCATCTTCATCAACAAACCCTAGCGTTGGTATTTGTTAATAGACGCCCTTACCTTCGTCTTTCTAGATCTGACGAGAAAAAAGAGAAAGAGGTGATTAACAGATCAAGTGACGAACAAATCTGCTGGTTAATTTCTTTTTCTTAATTTTGGCATATTTGGTGTTGCTGGTGGTTTGGCGGCCATTATGTGTTGATGACAGTCGATGATGTTTCAAAGGTGTTGTAATGATCTGATGGAGAATGTAGGGTCGGTGGTGGCTAATGGTGGGTAGAATAGGTTGTGATGGAGAAATGAGGGTGGTTTTTTTGGTTTGTGTCTGGTGGTAGTATAAGGTGGAATGGTGGTTTGATAGTGGTCACGGTGGTGGGAATGGAGACGGAGAAAGGTGATGTTGGGGTGGCTGAAGGTGGACGGTGGTGGAGTCGACGATGAGGGGTTCTTGAGAACCATGAAGAACAAATGAAAAAAGAAGGAGAAATAGTGGGGAGAGAGAGATTTATTTTATTTTATTTTTTATTTTTTTTAAATCTGAAAATCAGAAAAACAAATAAGAAAAAATGGTAGCATGGGCAAATCCGCCATTTTGAAGAAAAATCAAAACAGATTGGACCAAACAAGCAACAAAATGAAAACTTTGGACCTCTGGTGCTAGTCCAAACTAGGGATGAAAATGGGTCCAAACCCGGACCCGGAAAACCTGGAACCGGCTAATGAAATTTTATAGAACCAGAAATCGGACCGGTATATAGGAGCCGGTTCTGGGTACGGTACCGGGTAAAGTGGATCTAGAACCGGAAAACCCGGAAACATCAAAGTGGGTAGGTTGGAACTGGATAAAATGGGTTTAGAACCGAAAAAACTGGAATTTGTTGTTAATTACTTGCTACTTAGTGGGTTGAACTTTGAAAATTTTCATATTGATATTCCGACTTTGAGGGACTGTAACTCATTTAATATGAAACCAAAATTAACAAAATTATAGTCTAAAATCATGTACAAACTCTAAAAGACACTCTGGAAAAAACCACATGTCAATCTGACATTAAATGAATGAGATATGCATGTGTTAACATTTTCACAAAATACAAAGTACAAAAACAAATAGCTGAAAAGTTGAAAATTTTCAGTTTTGATATCCCAACTTCGGAGGACTATAAATTATTGAATATTAAACCAAAAATGACAAAATTATAGTCTAAACTCATGTACAAACTGTAAACTATAATTTGGAAAAAATCACATGTTAATCCGACTTCAAACGAATTAGATATGCATGTTTTAAAACTTTCATCGAATACAAAAAAACTGAAAAACTAAAAACTTATAGCTTTGATATCTCGACTTTGGCGGACTGTAAGTCAATGAATATAATACTAAAAATGACAAATTTATAGTCTAAAATCATGTATAAACTCTAAACTACACGTTAGAAAAAACCGCATGTCAATCGAAGTTGAAACGGATGAGATATGCATTTTTAAACGTTGCATAAAACCTGTTCCGACCCTAAAAGTGGTTCCGGTTCCTAACACCGGTTCCGGTTTTTAGACCCGGTTTACTCGGACCCGATGAACCCAAACCCGGATTATCCGGAACCCGAATAAAGCCAATTTTTAAACCCAAAACCAGAACCGGTTCTATATATTTCGGTTCTAATGGTTCTGGCTCCGGTCCGATCCGGTTTTCCGGTTCTAAATCTTATTTTTAGTCCAAAGATTTTTGGACCAAAGTGACAATTTTTAGCAAACCATAGGGACCATTTGTGCAGTTTAGTATTTTTTTTTTTTTTATAAATATTTATGACTACTTAATCCTTTTTAATATGAATATTTAATTATTTATACATTAAAAAAGTTTATGATAATAGTTTTTATTAAATAATATTAGCTACAACAAACCAAAAGTTCATTCCTAACCATTATGGCATTATGGGTGCAATAATAATATAACATGAACAAAATTTGGAATACTACAACAAAACAGAAAAACAAAAATGTATAAATTACCCTTTTCATGATTCATTCACGTCCCTTGCATTTTGCGTGTTCCGTCCATTTTCTCTCGCTCTCTCATCGGAGCTTCAGTTCTCCTCCGGCAACGATCCACAAGATTCGCTGCTCCACGCTCATTCTTTCCTGCGATCAACAACCCCGCCATGACGACTGAGTAGTAAGTTCTTTTCTTTAGCATCAAATATGATCTGTGAATTCTCGAATCAACGCCTCTACCTTTCACGTGCGATTGGTGTTCTTTAAATGATACAACCACTGATCATCAAGTGTAATCAATTCTGTAAATTTTCGATTTTCCATTGGAGCTTGATTCATCAAATTTGATGCGGGTGCTTATTGTTTATGTGATTTTTATGGTTGTTTTCATGTTTAATGTAATTGGATTAGGTCGTGGTTGAACGAATAGAATGCCAAATTGGTGGTGTATGAGATAATGAGAAGTAATATTTATGAAGCATCTTATCAACATAATTTTGTCATTTTGTCAAGGAATACTAAAAACATTGTTGTTTCAAGTGGTTGAAACAGAAACTTGGGTAAAAAAGAATAAAAAAATTTAATCTTGGTCTCATTGATTAATATAATGTTACAAATTTTCACAAGAATTGAGCATAACTGAAATTCGTTATTGTTTAATTAAATTGTTTCAAAGATGTTGCCATGTCACTGCCACATCATCAGAACATGATAAATCTAGAGCTATGGCATGATCTGTATTATTACTTTAGGGCAATGTCATGTTTTGCAGTGATTACCTGTTCAAGCTTTTGCTTATTGGAGATTCTGGAGTAGGAAAATCATGTCTACTTCTGAGGTTTGCTGTAAGTCCGTTGTTAGATCTTAGACAAAATATACTTTATGAATAATAAAACAAATTTTCTCAACGCATTTTAACTTTGGTATTTGTAGCCATTTTTATTACATATTTAACGAATTTCCTTTGTTTTCTCTTTTCCCCTCATGATCGATCATAGGATGATTCCTACTTGGATAGTTACATAAGCACCATTGGAGTTGATTTTGTAAGTAAAATTTCTAAACTTTGGTTCATAGTGGTTACATGGGACAGGAGTACACAAGCTTTCTAGGACTATTATCGATAATCACCATGAGGAGGACATTCATGTCTTTTGCATAGACCTGTCTTTTTTGGTAAAACAAAAATTAAAAAATTACAATTTTTTGTCCTATTGACATCAATCCCGATCCATTATACACTTAACACAGTACAACCTGTTCTGTCATGTCATGTCATATCATGTCCTGTCCTATGTAAGAAAGTGTGTCTTACCGGCTTGAATTTATTATGTTTTTTCACATTTTGTAGAAAATCCGTACCGTGGAACAAGATGGCAAGACAATTAAACTTCAAATTGTAAGTCTATAACATTTGACGTGCAATTTTTTTTTTTTTTTTTTTTTTTTGTGTGATTAAAATTGTAAACCTTTTTGTTTGTTTTTATTTTATGCATAGTGGGACACAGCAGGACAAGAACGTTTTCGGACAATTACAAGCAGCTACTACCGTGGGGCCCATGGCATTATAGTGAGTGCTCCTTGTTTATTTTTTACAATCCCCTTTTCTTAATTTTATAATATTTTTTTATGTCTGTGTATAGGTGGTTTATGATGTAACAGACCAAGAAAGCTTTAAAAATGTGAAACAATGGTTAAGTGAAATTGACCGTTATGCAAGTGAGAATGTGAACAAACTTCTTGTTGGAAACAAATGTGATCTCGTTCAAAATAAAGTTGTGTCAACTGAAGCAGCCAAGGTATAAGTATAAATAAACCGATTTATTCATTCCATGTCATCTATTTAATTAAAAATAATTTTAGGTGTTTGTTTGATGTTTATATATCTGAAATGTGTAGGCATATGCTGATGAAATTGGAATCCCTTTTATGGAAGCAAGTGCAAAAGAGGCCACAAATGTGGAACAAGCTTTCATGGCCATGGCTGCTTCAATCAAAAATAGGTAGGCAACTAATATTATTTTGTAACTGGACTATATCCGTAAAAGTCAAGTATTCACAGGGACTAAAGTGTAACTTTTTAACCGGTTGTTTATTTGTGACTTTTTCATTTATATAAATGCAGGATGGCAAGTCAACCGTCCATGAGTAAGTCAAGGCCTCCAACTGTTAATATTCGTGGACAGCCCGTTCAGCAGAGTGGTGGATGCTGCTCTTCTTCATGAGCAAATAAAAAATTTTAGAGTTAGAATGAATCCCTTCTTCCTGACCTTATATTTCACTAATTGTAAAAAAAAAAAAAAAAAAAAAAAAAAAAAAAAAAAAAAACAGAATATTTTGTTTTCTTGATGAGAAATTGGGTTCAGCTGAGCTAAACCAGTAGTTATTATCTGGTTTATTGGTAGTGAGGTTTTGTGATGATTTAAAAGATTATTTCAATATTTTGGCTTTGTGGTTTAAGGTCTCAGCTTGAACTGAATCACATATTAAAACTTTAAAAAAGACTTGGTAGAGAGTTATGGTCTCTAATATATTAAATCCTTAAAAAAAAATTATTGCTATGAAATGGACTTACAGCTCATCTCAAATCAGTTTTTCACTGACCTATACTTCACAAAAAAAATATCATCATAGACCTTTCTTGGTATATATATGAACATTTTCAGAAAAAAAGAAACATATATATCATTGATAATTCTTCACTTATCTAAAATGTTTAACAACGTCCATCTAATTTATTGTTTTTTTTTTTAATTACACGTTCTTCCTAAAAAATAATATATATTACTTGACTTTAACATAAAACAACATTAAAAAATTACTTGTAATTAACATTTGATTTGAGTGCTTTTTTTTTTTTGATAAATGATTTTTTGAGGATTAGTTGATCAAAAAATATTAAATATATCAATCCAATGCATGTCAAACACAATACAATCTTTTGTTTTACAAAGCCATAGTTGCACCACATCCAGTCATCCAAATGAATTGGACATCAATGTGTAGGTCACCACATCAAATTAAATCGAGTTATTTTTTTTTATATCACCATTGGATATACTTTCCAAATATTCCTACAATATATTTATATTATAACAAAAGAACACTCTTATGATATGAGATTTTACAAAAGAAAGATCCGTGTATTGTATCCAGACAATAATCACCAACTCATGGTGTACAAAGTACAAACAATGACAGCATGTGATAAATTATAAAAGTTGGAGCCCTGTAAATAGAAACCAAAAAAAAAAGGTCAAAATCAAAATCCAGGCAAAACTGAAAGGTCAACTATTCCTCTTGGGAGTTGAGAAATTTCTCTAAGCAGTGCAAGTCTGTTATTCCTGATCTTTTCATCCTCCTGCATTTACAACAACAATTCATTACAGATTTCTTTTCAATATAAATTAATACAAGTTTTGACTTTTTAAGGTCAACCACTTCCAAAAAAAATATTTTGTTGGAACTTGAAAATTGGAACCAATTCATTTATTGACAGCAGTTCTCCATGTGAAGTGAATAAAAATTTCAAAATTTTCAAGAGTTCAATATGTTAAAAAGTTAATATAAAATATAATCAGTTTGGTTGACCTAAAAAGTCAAAGTTTAGAAAGGAGCTTGAACTTACCACCATGACAAAAATATTGGTGAAAAAATCTTCTAGTGGCTCAACTAGTTGCAAAGAGATTTCCACAAAATCATCTACTTCAATACCTGATATTTTCAAAAAGAAACAACTTCATGACAAGTGCAAACTTAGTTTTTTACTTAAATACCCTTCAATAACAAAAAATCTAATAAACAAGATTACCCGGATGTATTTTGCTTCTGATAGACAAGAAAGTGCTCCATAAAGCTTTCTCTTCATTCGTCTCCAACAATGCTTTATCCACCTATAACAAGCCAAAAAAGACGTAAATGCCCCTCTCATCCTCATCATGAAAAATAGCACTTGTATGATACCTGTGTGTCAACATCCACATCTTTTCCACGAACAATTCTTGTTGGCCTAGAATATGCTTCAACCACTTTTGGCAAAACCTCACCTCGTGACAACACATCCATCTGCATAATAATAATAATATATTACACACTACTAAATTACTAATTTGCCCATTTTCATTATTCCAAAGTAGTGAAAAAAAGTCTGAAGAAAATGGTAATTGGTGTTTTGGTTGCTTACTTTGTATGCAGATTTTGCTGCCAAATTAGGCCAATTTGCACGCTCTAATAAAACTGCACGAACCACTTCAGGGTTTATTCCCTTATCAACCTAAAATCACCAATCAAAACACATTAAATATTTCATATTTATATTTTCATTTCATAACTATAACTACTTGATTCCAACATATATGATTAAGTATTTCATATTTTGAAAGGGTTGATAAATGAAAAGACATACCAGAAATTGCTCAAGTCTCCGTGTCACAAACTGATGCACCTAAAATTTGGAGAAAAATAATGAAAAATCACATCTTCATAGCTATAAGTAACATCTGAACGAATTATCGTGGCATAAAAATAAGAATATAAAGAATAATAAATAAGAAAAAAAAGATGTGTCTACCTCGCGTATTGTTACAGCATCTATTTTCAAAGATTGCACAGAAGCAGCAACTTTCAAAGCATGTTGTAAGTCCAAGTTTCTATCTTTTTCTACCAACACTTGGACCTAAAACAAACACCCATCAATATTTATAAATTATAAATTATAAATTATAATCAATCAAAAGACAGCAGATAAGAGTTGACTAATTTAAATTGTCACAGTTGACTTACAAGACCATATGAGATTCTTCGTAGACCAAAAGGGTCATTAGTTGAGCTCGGTTGACATCCTGCTCCAAACAAACCAACTAGGCTATCTAATCTGCCAAATTCATAACAACAACAAAAAAAAAAAAAACAATTCAAAATCATCAATTAAAATCAAAATCATCAATTAAAAATATATATATTTTATATTTTACCTGTCTGCAATTGACAATACAGTCCCTGCATCGGTTTCCGGGAGAATATCACCAGAAAATCGAGGGAGTGTGATCTCAAACAACGCCTCTGAGACCTAAAACATTAAAAAAATTCACATGAACAAAAATACTCTCACATAAAAAAAAAGGAAGGTATTGATGAAGTCAAAAAGTCAACCTCTTGTGAGTATCCTTCACGAAGAGCATAGTGTCGTGCCATTATTCCTGATAGTGAAGTGAACTCTGTAACGACAGCTGTCGAGAGGTCTGACATGGCAAGTGATGCAGCTTCCTGAATAATCGGGAACTTATCTTCAGTTAACCCTAGAGCTAACCCTAGTTCACTAATTGTACTCTCCACACGTATCATTTTGTCCTCCATTGTTCCAAGTTTCTCCTGCATATTTTGTAAAAAAAAAAAATATAAACCAATTTTGAATATTCAACACGAAGTGTAAGAGAAACTTACATGGAAAAGAATTCCATTTAATTGACCCCGAAACTCTGAAAACCTTTTACTAGTGTCTAATTCGTAAAAGAATTTAGCATCTTCATATCGAGCTCTACATTAAAGAAACTTACTCAAAATCACCAGTTAATTTAAATAAAACTTTTAAAAAGAAAAATAGAGAGAAAACAAACCTGAGTACAGCCTCGTTTCCTTTCGCAACAACTGACTCACTAATTGCTCCATTTGCAACCTGAACATATACTTCAAATACATTAACTGAAGTTTAAAACTGGTATTGGATTATTTAAATTATATATTTTATTATATCTCACAGCAATGAAATATGGTAAGAGGTTTCCCTCATTGTCTGTCAAGGCGAAGTACTTTTGATGCTTCTGCATAACCTGCAAGAGAAAAAAAAATTAATAGAAAAAACCAAAACCATAAGACATTTTGTTTTTATTTGTGTTTGATTATACTTGAATCATACCATTATTAAAAGATCTTTAGGGAGCACTAGAAAAGACTCTGAGAATTTTCCAAGGACAGGAACAGGTGCCTCAACAAGGTTTACAACCTACAGTTATTACAATTTATAAAAACTTTTTGTAATAAATTTTTGAAAAAAGAAACAAATATTAAGGAAGATAATATTAGTTACCTCATCAAGTAAACTAGTTTTCATCACAAGACATCCATTAACACTTTTTGCCAAATGGTTGGAACGTTCTAGAATTATTTTCTTCCGTTCCTACAAAAAAAAAACAATTATGGAATTCCATATTTTTATGCATTATTATCAATAATAAATTATATATATATGGAGTTTTAAGTCACCTCAGTGTCAACAGAAATTCCAGCTTGTTGCATTAGAGTAGCATAAGACTCTGCACTATCAATCTACCCAAAAAAAAATCAAAATATCATATGAATGAATCATTAACATATTCAAGTTATAATATATAACACATACCGTGATTGTAGATGATTTTGTATTACGGAGACCATGAGAAACGTTACCACTGCAATACAAAAATAAACATTAAAAAAAAGAATCAGAATTGCATGAAATAATCACTTACCTTAAAATACCAGCAAATGAAAAAGGAACAAATGCATCTCCATGAAGTGCCAAAATCCAACGAATAGGTCGGCTAAATATGACCTAAATCATAGCAAAAATATCTGATTATTCATTATTCACATATTAATTAACCACAAATTTTTTTTTTCTTTTGGTAATTAGTTACAAGGGACACACCTCGGAGTTCCAACGCATGGACTTTGGAAATGATATTTTACTAATTGCACCAGGTAACTCTTTTGATAAAACCTATCAGAAATAAATACATTATCAGGTTCATTAATTTGATCAAGATATTATTACATAAAACCTATAAATAAAAACATCTATGCAGTACTTGATTTTAAATAGATGAAACAAAAAGGAACTGAAAGAAATGTTTAACTATTTGCATATTGTAGATTGTACCTCCAGAGCAAGCTGTGCAGACTCCATCACACGAACATAAACATACTCTGTCTTGCCTATAAAAAAATACAATCTTTTTATTTCATAAAATAAGTTTTTATTGAAATCCAAGTGATGATTATATAAACTATAAAGATATACCTTCTGTTTTTTTATACAATGAGTCCACTGTTACGGAATTTCTACGACAAAACCCTTCTGCTGCCTGAAAAACAATGAGTCGCTATAAGTTAACTACAAAAGTGAAAAGACAAAACTACCCTTCTGCAAGTTAAAAATAAACAGGAATGATAATACCTTAGTTGGATTTCCTTGATTATCAAAAGCTTTTGAAACTGGAGGTCCTCGAACCTCAACTTCATTTGCCACTTGCTTAGAGCATAGATTCTCAACACTAATCTGCAAGTTAAATTATCATATTAACAAATTAGAAAGAAAAGAAAAAGATTCTAAAACTAAAATCGTTTTATAAAAGGAAAACAAACAAAATAAGAAAAGGAAACCATACCACAAGTCTCCTCGGGGTGCCAAATACAGAAATTTCACTATGAGTCAACCTTTGTTTTCCAAGTAATTGGACAATTAGATCTTTGAGCTGAAACACAAATACATTATAAAACAATAATTTGAAATGAATAACAATTAGTAAAAAATCCATTATCAACTTCAGATACTTGTATTCAATAAGAGCATGAAATGAGAAAAATTAGTCTGTAGCAAAGAACATACTTGCTGCCCTGCACTAGCAACATCATTTGGTGGTAACTCTTCTGTCCCAATCTCAAGAAGAAACAATCTTGGTTCATCAGAAACCTATACCCCATATCAACAATATGGTCAAATTACTTAAACCAAAGTCAAAGGGCAAAAAAGTAATTGTAACGCACCTTTTTGGCTTCTGATTCTATAACCTCATTGGGAACAACAAGGTTATTAGCTTGAGAAATAACACCTAATGGATATCCAAGTGACTCTCTTGTATTCGACCAAAGCAGGGCACATTGTCGAGCTAAACTGAGAGGGTAAAAAAGGAAATTGTAACATATCAAGGGTAATTTTGTCTTTTTTTTTCTAAATATAAAAAAAAAAAAAAAAAAGTTACCTGCGCATCCGCCCAAAATAACGAGCACGTTCTGTTACCCCAACAAAGCCTCTAGCATCTAATATATTAAAGGCATGAGATGTCTTGAGAAGCTGATCATACCTATGAAAAGATTAAAAAAAAACATGTTATATGAGATTATGAATAAATAAATGTGTATGTGTGTGTGTCATATAAAGTGAAAGAAAAAAAAAAGAATAAAAACATACGCAGGTATTGCAAGGCCTAAATCAAGCAAAGCACGTGATTCTGCCTCGAAAAAGTCAAAGTGTTTTTGAATATGGTCAACACTGGCATGTTCTAGATAATATGCACTCATTTCTTTCCTGAAACAGAAATAAAACTTGGTAAATAACTTTCATCCTTTAATTGATTTTTATTTTCACAAATTAGATAAATTTGAAAAGTGCTAGCAAGTAAAGACAAAATAGCCCACTCGTTCTCAGAGAAGAGCTCCCCATAAGTAATTCCATCAGCATATTGGATTTTCTTGAAATGATCAACTCCCTAAACATCACAAAAACACAATAAATAGCAAGCAAAAGGGTAAAAACGGAATTACAAAAGAATATAAATTGAGCTATATATTTAGACCTGAAGTAACATTAGGATGCGCTCAAGGCCATAGGTGATCTCAACAGATACTGGCATCAACTGAAGACTTCCAGCCTTCAAGAAGATAATATTTAATATTAATAAAGAAATGGTACATAAAATAAAAACAAAATTTATGGAATTGTATGTATGAATATGATACCTGTTGGAAGTAAGTAAACTGTGTAATTTCCATTCCATCCATCCATATTTCCCAACCCAATCCCCAAGCACCAAGCACCTAATGATCAACATTAGGTTGTAAATGTAAGTTGTTTGACTCTCAAAAGTCAAAGTAGATGTTTAGAACAAAATGGAGGAAGCATATCTTCAATTTCAATCCTAAAAACAAAAAAATAAAAAATTGTGGGTTACCGGGCTTTCCCAATTGTCTTCCACAAATCGAATATCATGCTCATTGACATCAATACCTGAGCCACAACAAAAAAAAGTTATAAATTATTGTTTAAATGTAAATCAAGAAACCACTAAATTATACAGATGAAGTGTTGATTATATAAAAATCACAACCTAGAGCTGATAGACTTCTGATAAAGAGGTCTTGTGAATTTCCAGGATCAGGCTTTAATATAACCTGAGAGAAAAAGAGAGAGCTTTCAAGGGACACTTGATGTATTTGTTTGAATTTCATGTGTCAAAATAAAGAAAAGACCAATTACAAGAAAATAAAAGTAATGTATTTATATTTCTTTACCCATAACAGCAATATACTATGTAACCCATAATAGCAATGTAAGTACATTGCTATTATGGATAAAATAAAGTACATTGCTTATATTGGGAGCAAGGGTAAAAATGGAATTGAAAATGATATAAACCTGGAATTGAGTATGACGTTGAAGCCTATTAGGGTTTTCACCATAACGACTGTCATCTGGACGGATACTTGGCTCTGCATACCTTCCACCACAAGCTACCAAATCAGCCATCACAATATTATTATTAAAAAAAAAAAAAAAAAAAAAAACTCATTTCACTCATAAAAATGGTATTCAAAAGGGTAAGAGTAATATTGCATGTATACAATGGTTGACCCTTTATTTGTATAATACTTAAAAACCATTGAAAGCATATATATATATATATATATATATATATATATATATATATATATATATATATTAACTTCTGATAACACACTTACGCAACATTCCATGGCTCTGGACCAAGGACCCTTAGAAATGTTAAGGGATTCATAGTCCCAGCTCCAACCTGGTGGATACAAAAAAAAAAAAAAAAGGGAATAATAAGCATATGAGATGTTGTTCATATGGCCTTTAAAGCATAAACACTGAGAGAAAAGAAACAGAAAGTGGAAGTAATTATAAATATCTGATGTTGTAAAAGGTGTTATAATAATAGTGAGTACCTCTGTATTGCTGCACTGCATTATGGTACATCCAACAGATGCCCAGTACTCCTGCATTATTGAACAAATGAAATTTTCAAAAGAGGAGCTAATGAGCATTGTAGCTACATTTTGAAGGAAAAAACAACTTTGGAGAACACTAATAGTGATGATGATGATAAAAACTAGAACACGAGAGAAGTAATAAGCTCTGTGAATTCAATTGGGATGATCATGATTTTTCTAAACTACAAGTCTACAACACAAATAAAATAATATTGCAAGTATGATCCTCTAGGGTGGATAATGGATTTGCAGCATCTCAATTAATCTCTATCTAAAACATACACAGACATGTTGCAGAGGATTCATACACATGATTGATGATTCTAGAAGACTGAGTATACATACTACATATACAACCAAACTAATATAAAAATAAATTATCTCATAATTCATTTGTTAAATTTTAAAATAAATACACACAACACCTATAATATCTGATTCCCATATCAATGGGGTAAGGGGGAGTAGATGTAACTTGTAAGAAGTCATACTTCCACCCAAGGGTAGAGACTAGAGAGAGCTTCCATAAATACACACTTTAACTTAATGCACCCATATTAGTCTAAATTGTGAAAGAACACCAAATCATACGTTGACTTGCTTTCTTTTTTATCCCTCAAATGCATAGAGCATAAATTTTGTTAGAGGTTTTTAAACTTGATTTTCAATCCGTTACTTTTAAATTTTCATCTTCCCACCAGAAGAATAACCTTGTTATGATTAACAGATTGGGAGAGAGTCAACATCAAATTCCAAAACCTAAAGTTGCACACAGTAAAGTGATTCCACAAGGGATAGAATTAGAAAGACCCCTACTTTCTAGGCTCAAATTCTAGAGCTATTTCCTTTCATTTGGTCGAAAAGATTGTAATTATACGAAGAAACATGTTGTCAGTTATAATAAAAGAAAGCTTTTTTTCAAGATGTTGTGTACTTAAGAAATGCACCTTTATGTGACACATAGATTGATGATGTTCTTTGGATTTTATTCTTTGCAAATACCTAAGTTGAAGTCTAGAACAACATTATAGATGAAACTATCTGGAAACACACTTTACTTATATAAACTTAGGAGCTGTGCCAAATAGTGATTATTGCAAATTTATTACACGTCGACCAATCGCAAATTCACTGAAATTTCTTTGATTACTGTTGTTGAGTAACCCCGAAACCAAAGCAAGAATCTTCATTTTAACCCCATAAATGAATAATACGATTGAATTAAGCAATTAAACTCTACAATTGGCATTCCCCTGCATTCGAATTGAATTATAACATTCAAATTACAAAAGTGGGTATAGGTCAATATTAGTCGAAACAGTCAATCACCTGGAGACGTTGAATGGCTTGTTGAAAAGTGGGTATAGAAACTTTAATTGGCCGTTCCTCTGCATTTGAATTTGAATCTTCTGTCGTTAATGAAGGGTGATCATGTTGAGTAAGTGCATAATTTGTGAAAGAACAGAGAGGGGTGGTGGCGCTGCTGAAACGGGTTCGTATAGGGAGGTGGTGTAAGATGGTACGGCGGTGATGATGGTGGATAGTGGTGGTGAATAGAAGAGAAAATTTGGATTTATTGGGTCTGAGAAGGGAGGTCACCAGTGGCAGTGTTAGTATCCCCATATCAATCACCCTCTTTGGATTACAGAGCGTGGAGTGTGGGTTTTGATGGGTTTTATCTGGAGGATGACAACGGACCCCAACCAATCTCTCTTTGGGGTTTTGGACTGTGATGAATTTCAGTGAGATCCCTAAGGTTTCATATAATTACACAACTCCCCCGTCAACATGAATGTATTGGGCCATTACTCGATGTAGTCAACTTTGATGATATGTTTTAGGGTTCTACATTTGGAATTTGGACATAGAAAAACGAACGTTAAGAAATTTGAAGTGGAGGTGCATACAAATTTCGGTTCGGATTCTGAAACCTAAAAGTGGTTTACGATCCGACTGTCAGTTTATATCGGTTAGGGGATTTTATTATTTTAATAGGTTTGGGTGAAAACGAAATAGAAATCGGTTTTCAAACATATAACAAAAAACGATATTTATATAGTAAAAAAATATTGTTATCATTCCTTATTTATTCACTTTGTTGTTAATATAAAGTTTTAGAGGTTTTCCAATACTGTTTTCTCTGTTTCTAGTTTCTACTATTTTTGATTAGGAATGAGATTTAAAACTGAAAAATCGGATCGAAATTGGAACCGTTAGAACTGAAATATATAGAACCTGTTTGGGTGCCGGATTTAAAAATTGATTTATTCGGGTATCGGGTCCTTCCTGTTTGGGTAAACTGGGTTTAAGAACCGAAACCGGTGTTAGGAACCGAAATCGTTTTTTGTGAAAAGTTTAAAACATACATATCTCATTTGTTTGAAGTATGATTGACATGAGGTTTTTTTTTTTTTTTTTTTTTTTTTTTTTTTTTTTTTTTTTTTTCTAAAGTGTAGTTTATAGTTTACACATTATTTTAAACTATAATTTTGTCATTTTTGGTTTCATATTTATTGTCTTAACAATCTCCCAAAATTGGGATATCAAAGCTGAAATTTTTCTGTTTTTCAATATTTATTTATTTATTTATTTGTATTATGCAAAACTTTTAAAACATACATATCTAATTCATTTGACGTCGGATTAGCATTTGGGTTTTTCCAATGTGTAGTTTAGAGTGTGTACATGATTTTATACTATAATTTTGTCATTTTTGGTTTAATATTCAATGACTTACAACCTCCTGAAGTCGAGATATCAAAGTTGAAAATCTTCTATTTTTCAGCTTTTTTTGTAATCTGTAAAATTTTAAAACATGCATATCTAATTCGTTTGAAGTCGGATTATCATGAAGTTTTTTCTGTGTAGTTTAGAGTTTGTACATGATTTTTACTATAATTTTGTCATTTTTGGTGTAATGTCCCGAAAATCTGAGGTAATTTTTTTTTTCATTTTTAAAACAATAAATCATACAAACGAGTTGTTCTAAAATCGATCAAAGTGAATATATCATTTAAACATCAGATTAATATCATTAATTGCCAATGCGGAAAACTTTAGAGGATGTTGTGCAGTCACGCTGGGCCCTTCCCTTTCTAACTGAAAGTACCTGAAATCATAAATATGAAACTATAAGCACAAATCTTAGTGAGTTTCCCAAAATACCACATACCCAAAACATATAAGTGTCATGGGCTACCCCCATGGTCTTTCCTTGGAATGCCGAGGGCCAAATCCCGGTCTTAAATACGAGTGTCAGGGGCCAGAGCCTGGTCTTTCATACAATCGCCAGGGACCAGTTCCTGGTCTTTCATGCGATTGTCGGGGGTCAGATCCTAGTCTTTCATACAATTGGCAGGGGCCAAATCCTGGTCTTTCATACAATAGCCAGTGGCCATATCCTGGTCTTTCTTGCAAGTATCACAGAGACAACTAACATTCCACATAACAAGTAATGGGTCGGTATTGGTGCCTTCGACCCATGGATATAGTAAGAAGACTCAACTCACAGTTTGAAAGAATAGTTGCACCGATCACGGCTCTAAAAGTTATCTCTACCGGTCACTTATACAATTAATAGGAACCCAAATCCCAAACTATAAATCAAATTACCCAAAATACCTTTGGTCAAACTTGGTCAACTCTAGTCAAAGTCAAAGTCAAAGTCAACGGTCAAGATTCAAAAGTCAATATTTCTTCCCAACGGAGTACGCCCTGTGTACCAAGAGCTTATTCCATTAAGCCCTTACGTCCAACACTCAGATCCAAGCCTAAAATGATGTCCTAAGTCATAAAGTTTCTAACTTTATGACTTTACATGGCTAAAAAGTGCTTAATGTCCAAAACCCAAAGTTCTTAACCCAATAAGACATCACAACTCTTGTATAGAAGGGATAGAAGGGTCAAGATCACATTTTTATGGTTCATAATAGCTCCATAATGGATAAAGTTTCCAACTTTATCCATTAGAATGGTCCCAAAAAACAAGATCTAGTCTTTACGTCTCAAAGGGACCCAAAAGTGCATCTTTTTCAATTTAATCCATTAAGTACAAGTCTCCAACCTTTAGATCTGAATCAAAATGATGTTTATATGGATAAATTTTCTAACTTTATCCATAACAAGGTCACAAACTTTCAAGATCTAAACTTTACTCACTTAAAGTGACCGAAAGCTCATAACACCCAAAACTAGCTAGATCCAACAATTTCATCATCAAGATTCAAACTTTATACCTCTAGAAGAAAGATCAAGGTAAACAAAGTCTGGATCTACAAGCTCCAATGCAATCAATACTTCTTTAATGAGTTCCTTCTTCTCCAAGGTGCACCAAGAACACTCCAAAGCACTTAAAAACACATTCTTTTTGCTCACAAGGCTCAATCTAGGGTTAGGGTTACAAGAGAGGGTGTTGGAGAGGTGGAGGCTGAGAATGGAATGGGTTTGGGGGAGTTAAGGAGCTTAAATAAGGCTCAAAACACGAAAATAGGGTATAGGCACTGATCGCGTATGCCCAACGTACTCAATTTACACCCAACGTACTAGGGATGCCCTAGTATGCGGCTCAACCCAAAACCACCCTAACTTCAAACGGTCTTAACTTCTTCGTTCCAACTCCGTTTTTGACGATCTTTATATTGACGGAAAGGTATTAAAGAGCTTTACAATATTATCTAAATATCTTGGACTAAAAACTTCTCGAACAAAAATCCATATTTCATGCAAGAATCCAACCTATGACGTTTCCCGTTTTACCCATTGACTCCAAAACACAATTCAAAGGTTTAGATCTTATAACCATCATTACCTCCTTAAAAAATGTCTAAACATCGCCTCCTTAAGGCCCAAATCCTTTACACAACTGACTTCCGGCCCACAACCCTAAATTACAGAATGATCCTGAATAGGGTGTTACATTTGGTTTATTATTCTAATGAATTATAGCCTCCGAAGTCGAGATATCAAAGCTGGAAATTTTCAAAGTTCAGCACACTAAGTAGTCAACAACAAATTCAAGTTTTCCCAGGTTTTACGATTCTAAAAACGCACAAGGAAAAGGGTCAAACATCAAGACATAACACTCAAACACATTATGTATTCACCTATTAGTTCCTTAATGGCCTCGTGATTCCTTTTGATTCCCATACAAATCCTATGCTTTCAGTAGTGCGGGCCCGTTCTACCTTCCAAACCTATCCGTAGTCGACTTAGAATTGATTACAAGGTTCTAAGTCACTGCAATAGACCATTCCTAGGTGTACTAACACCCACATGCTCCTAAGAGTCGCAACTAACTTCCTAGGTGCTCCTTTTAGGATTATCCTCAATCATGCTCCCACACCATAGGCTGCCTCCTGCATGGTAGTTATACATAATATAGGATCAAGTAGACTCTCGAATAAATGAATCTACCCTAAGCCCACAACCAAACAAGAAACATGAAATAAGGCTAAGTCAGTCATTCTAATGTTATATAACCCTAATCGTATACAATTATACAACATACACTTAACAATTAACATAATAAATTATCACATAACAAGAAAATTCCTAAGCTATAAGGCATCACAGAAGTCATACAATACTATCATGTGGTGCCTGAAATGATCCTTAGCTTATCCATTAGCATGCATTTCTAACAATTCACATATCAGTAAGCTCAAATTCAACATATAAAATAAGTATGGATATTTTGGCAACCACCTTCATGTTTGGGCTCTGGCTGACTATACATATCACATATTCTTATAGAACCAAGGTCGAGTCAGAAATCCATGTTCACAATCCCAAGCCAACAATCAAACAAGAACATGACAAGAGACCGAGCCCATGTCTCCAACCCAATCATTTTATTAAAATTTTCTTTTTCAAAAACATTGTGTGAAAATTCTCAGATCCTAGTTTGAGTTTGGATTTACACAAGTGTTCCTCCAAATCCCTCAAACCAGAGCTCTCATACCAACTTGTAACATCCCATTTTCACAAACATTTTTTTTTTCATTTTTAGTTAAGATAAACACCATTTCCATAAACCCAAGTTAGGAAAACTCATTTGTTCTAAAATACAACTGTTTAAAAATCTGAGTAATATAATAAATGCGGAATCTCCAATGTTGTTGATGAGTGTGTACAACCACACCTTTGCTTTACCACGATCAATATTGGTACTTGAAAAACATTTAATCCATAACTGTAAGAGAAAACATAGTGATTTTCCCCAAAATACCACACACACAATATACATACAATGCATGCACACACACAAGTCTTCAATTTGACTGGACCGCCTCGCGAGGCCTACAATACACCGTGGATCGCTAAGATGGGCCTCTAATCACGACTGGAGCCCCTCCCATGCCTACAACATACAATTGGTCTGCACTTTGCCTACAATACACCGTTGACCCACCCGAGTATCTTGGCCTACAACACAAAGTAGAATTGTCTTAACCCACCACCCAATATGTCGACATATAAACCAAGCAAGTAATAAAACAAGAACGTAAACACAACTCACTACATCATACCAAACCTCATACAATGCTCTATGTCATTATTGGAAGATCACTAATGAATGCATAGCTATTTGCAATTAGATGTGAGATAGACAGTCGAATAAGTGATCCCACTCTAGATCCACAACTAAACAAGGACATGCAAGCAGGCCTAAATCAAGAGTTCTCAGGTTATCCTACATAACTGTATACAAACCCTATGACATTCAACTAGACGATCACCGACCCCTGGTACTCTAACCAACATACTACTACTCCTATATCCTAGCATACAAGGACATAATATAGTGAGGAAACACACATAAACAAAGACCCAAGGAAACACAACAATACGCTCACTCATTGCATTGATCGCTCCCACGAACCGAATAGCACCAAGCAAATATAAAATCTTAATCAATAACCTAATTCCTTTAAGTTTGACTAGGTGTTAAACTGGTCAAAAAGTCAACAATCAACAAAAGTTAACGATTAGCCAATTCAACACCTACTACAACATGGAGACCTCTTGGCCACGTCGTGGGCACATCAAGACAAAACAGTAATAATCATGACACCATCACACTGTAGGCCTTCCTTAGCCACGTCGTGGTCTTTGGTAGAATACCTTTTTCTTTATTAAGAGCTTAATCCATTTAGACTAAGGCTCACTGAAACATCCCAAAAAATACCACCCAAAAATTTTTTGTTTGAAAACTTTACTAAACCATAATATCAATTACCAAAAGATAAAAACCATGAATCATGTATCTCAAAATGTCATAATAAATTTATCAAATCGAAACTAGTGTCAAAATCATATAAGAATATCATAGTCTATCTCCCAGGCTAAACTATGGTGTGTGCTATGCCATTAACCCGAGCTCTTCCCCTTACTAGCGGAAGTACCTGAAACCAAAAACCGAAACTGTAAGCACAAAGCTTAGTGAGCTCCACCAAACTACCACATACCATACAAAAACATATAAAGCAACTACTGGGCCTTGCCCACTGCATCGGACCGAAGTCTAGAAATTGCATCGGACCGAAGTCCAGAACTAACCAGGGTCTTGCCCTCCGCATCAGACTAAAGTCCAGAAACTGCATCGGACCGTAGTCCGGAACTAACTAGGGCCTTGCCCTCTGCATCAGAACGAAGTTCAGAAACTGCATCGGACCAAAGTCCGGAACTAACCAGGGCCTTGCCCTCTGCATCAGACCGAAGTCCGGAACTGACTGAACATAGCATCGCATAATCATAACTACTAGCATAAACACATATACTGCATACTGCATCGGACCGAAGTCCGGAACACATAACACAAATACATGCTTGAATCACAAAGACATCAAGCACACTGAACTACTACATCGGACCGAAGTTCGGGACTACTACTACTAAATAGGCCGACTTTGTGGCCGTAGACCCGTTCCTACTGGAAGGAAACTCACCTCGTAACGCTGGCTACTGAGATGCTAAATCTGAAACTGGCTGACTGCTGCTCCAGAACTCCCAGGCTACAAATTCCATAGATACTAAATTAGATACTGATAACTGTTCTCAGGATAAAATGACTAATTTACCCATGGTCAAAGTCAACTTTCAGTTGACCGGACTTGCCGAGTTGGGCCGCCAACTCGCCGAGTCCCTAACACCTTTTCTAATCCTTTACTCGCTTCAACTCGTCGAGTTCTTCTTATGAGTTAACGTCGAATCTAACTTCATCTAACTCGCCGAGTTGTATGAACAACTCATCGAGTTCTCCTTCATCATATGAACACGTCTAGAATGTGACTCGCCGAGTTGTATGAACAACTCGTCGAGTATGTTCTTGAGGAAAGAATATTGCCTTGGACTCGCCGAGTCTCCTGCATGCCACTACTATACAATCGCTTCTAGTCGGTCTCAGTACATCCAATTCATAGATTTGGGCTTCTAGGGCTGGTTTTGCACGTAAAGTTTCCAACTTTACGTTCATACACACGAGAATGGGGCTAAAACACCAAAATCATCCAACACTAAGCACTTAGGGTTTGGAACAAGGCTGTATTTGCATAAAGGTAGCTACATTAAGCTCCTAGAGCTCAATAACATCCAGATCTATGGTTTCCATCCTAAGGAGAGTTCAATTCTCGAGTTTGAATCATATAAGGCTCCAAAAGAGACATAAACAATCAATAAAGAGGGTTTAATGGAAGAATAAGCGGGGTAATAACTTTATTACCAGAATATGAAGTAGATGGAAGCTAGTTCTTGGATCTCCTTCCTCTTCTGTTGATCCTATTTCCTTCCTTCTCTTCTACAACTCCCAAGCTATCACAAAACACTCAAGCTCAACAATGGGGACTAGGGTTTTACAAAGAAATGCTCTAAAGGTGTTGGAGGCTGGGGTGGGAGGCTATAATGACGTTTAAATAGGTTGCAAACCCTAGGATTTAGGGTTTCATCCAGACTAGCGGAGTTGCCGAGTTCGGGATACAGATTTGTTGAGTCGCCTACTAAAGACGCGTGCAAATCCTGCCTCTACTCGACAAGTTGGGCTACTGACTCGTCGAGTACCTCTTAAGAAAGGAAAAAAAAATACTTTATTTAAATTACATACTAGAAATGGGGCGTTACACTCATATGATCAGATCTTGTACTTAATAGCATCGTAATGGATAAAGTTTCCAACTTTATCCATTAGGATGGTCTAAGAAACCAAAATCTAAACTTTAAGTCTCAAAGGGACTAAAAATGCATCTTTCTCAACCTAATCCATTAAGTCTAAGTCTCTAACCTTCATAATTGATTCTTTATAATGTCTAAATGGATAAAGTTTCCAACTTTATAGATTAAGAAGCTCCAAATAAGCAAGATCTAAAACCCTAGATTGGAAGATGTTCAAAACATACTTTTATTCATGCATGGAGTAAAGACAGCTCTTGCATGTACTCTTTACTCCACCAAATAACCAGATTTGAACCCAAACATTATTCAAAAGATCAAGATTCTCCAAAACTCTATGGAACAAGCCTCAAATGGGACCAAAACTCAATAAAATGGACCAAAAAACTAAACATACCTAGATCCAAACATGAAATACAATAAATCTTGGAACTTTGTGACTTATAGAGGTCCAGAAGGTAGATGAAAGTTGAGATCTTCAATTGCCAAGCTTCAAGGATCAATCTTGCATGAAAGCCTCACTCTAAAACCATCAAAACCACTCCAAAAATGGATGAGAAAAGCTCAAAGTATGAAAAAGGAGGCTAGGGTTGCTCCTAAAGAGTTCTAGATGAGATGGAGGCTAAGAAAATGCCCTAAAACATGAATCCTTACCTTTAAATATGTTGAAAACCCTAAAAATCATGGGTTTGGGCCTACCCAACTTCCACTGCATGGAAGACAATTCTCCACTCTATGGAATTTGTCACGTCGTGGAAAACAAATCTCCACTTTTGTGGTGATTGTCACTATGTGGAAGACAATTCTCCACTTTGTGGCGACAGTTTTTCACCCAAACCTATTCTAGCTGCAAACAGTCATAACTTATTCGTTTCAACTCCGCTTTCGGCGATCTTTACATGAACAGAAAGGTATTGATGAGCCCCACAATTCTATCTAGTTACTTTTGACTAAAAACATATCAAACTAAAATTATTAATTCATGCAAGAAGCCTGAATTATCACATTTCCTATTTTACCCTTTTTTCCAAGGCATAATTCGAGGTCTTTAATCACGTAACAAACATTATCAATATCTGATAGGGTCTAGAATCTTTTCCTTTGAAGCCTAAGACCTTTAATCAATGAAGTTATGATCCGCTATCCCAAAATTAGAAACATCAAGGAAACTAGGTGTTACATAAATGCTAATTTGACATGTAATATCCTAACAAACTTGATCATCACCACGAAAAGGTTTCCTCATCATTTCCTTGAGTCTAGGTGTAACCCTTCGCAACCAGTCAGGATTTAACGTGTGTACATTCCCATATATGTCAGTTTTCTTCTTGAAGACTCATTATCTTCCAACGGTTTTAATTCTAGTTGTGTGATCAACCAAGTTCCAAACTTGGTTATTGTATATAGACCAAATCTCGCTCTCCACCGCCTCTTTGTATTTAGCAGCCTTTGGGCCTACAATGGCTTCTTGATAGCTATTGTGCTCATCATCGCCAAGTAGTGTGTCATTGCCCTCAGTGATATGGTAACCGTAAAACTCAATATTATGACACTCTCTATCAGATCTATGTGGATGAGGTGGAGGTAAGTTAGATTTCTCAACTACTAAACCAACCTCTAGTTGAGTGTTAGGGCTAACTTCATTTTGTTTATTGATTGACTCTTGAATCTCATCTATATCAATTTGGCTTCCACTAGTTCCTTGGGATATTAGATCCCTATCTTAGAATACTTCCCTTCGAGCAACAAACACTCTGTTTTAATAGGGTTTGTAAAAGAAATATCCAAAGGACTAAATGAGAAAGAAAATGAAAAGATATAACCAACCACTTTTCTTTTTCTCTACTTAACACCCATAATACCATGCATCTATTTACCCTAAAAAACATGATTAATACACAAATTATCATAGCCATTATGTTTTTGCATAAAAAATAAGATCTAAAGACGAAACAACATGTTAGATACAATCATATCCTTATTCAATAGAATGTTCGAGCATATTCATTATCTTAATGAAACTAAAACAATTAAAGTAAGTTGTTTCTTGTATTTAACCCTAATATGTTTGATAAATTTTCACGTCATACCAAATGAAGAACATATGCATATCAAATTTTACTGATCCGAAGTTTGAAAATCTCATGTTATTTTTAACTACTATCTGTGATCCATAATACAAAACAACCAAGATATATATTTTACCTTCACATAAGTGTCTATATATGGATATAGGATAATACTTATTCTTCCTCCGTGTATGTGAAATAGATCATATATACATAAACACACATCGTTAAACAAACACGTTTACACGCACAAATAGAGAAGTGGACGATTAAAAATATGAAACATACAATTTTCAAAACCCTCATATTTGTGTAAAAATCCTCAAATTTAGAGGCTATTTTTTAGAGAGAAATGGGATAAGGAAGCAAGTGATTAAAGGTGGTGGGTGCATGGTGGTGTGGTAGTGGTGTTACAACGGTGGCTGCTAGGGTTTTTAAAAAGAAAACATGGGTGATGAAGCAAGAGTTCGGGCTAGGTTTTTTAAAAGAGAATAAGATAGGTGAAGGTGGTAGTGGTGGTAATGGTATCCGTTTCTATGATTTTATAGAGAAATGTTGTGGTGGTGGTTAGGGTTTCATTATAGATTTGGATAAGAACAAATAGAATGGAAGATGGTCTGGAGAAAAAAAAGTAGAGGGAGCAAGATATGGTGGCGGAGAAGAAAGACTGGTGGTAGGATTGTGCAAAAAGCAAAAAAACCGAGCTAATCTGAAACCGAAAAAACCGAAATAGAAAAAAAATTGACTATCTACGGGTCGATTTCGGTTTGAGTATTTAGGTATCAACGGATAACCGAATTGAACCGTTATATATATATATATATATATATATATATATATATATATATATATATATATATATATATATATACATATATATATATATATACACACACACACACACACATATATATATACATACATATATATATATATATATATATATATATATATATATATATATATATATAGTGGTTCAAATGAGAACCCAAAAGATTAAGAACCCTAAAAACCAATGTTTGAATGTTTTCATTAAGGGCATTTTCGACAAATCAAACATTAGTATTATATTAAACAATATTTTTCATTCCTTAGTTTACGACTAGTTTCCACTTTTTGTTGGTTAGCCACTGGACCACCACTAGACCGCTACCGGACCGTCGTCGGACAACCGCCAGACTAACTCCAAATTCAATAACATTTTCTGGTCGTATTCACAGCTTAATAGAATAAGCATTGTAGTTCTCATTTCTTTGGTAATACTTTTTAATATATACCACATTTTTTGCAGCCAAATATATAAAATTTTTATAAACTAAATAGATTTATGGTTTAACAAGTTCAATTTTCTCTTTTCTCTAAATTGTAGAGTTGGGTTCAAATGTTTCCAATAAATATTGTGTGCATTGATATACCAATCACAAACTAGCAACTAATTAATTATTTTATTAAATATGTAAGGGTAATTATGTAATCTTTCATTTTAATCCTTATTTGTAATTTATTTATTCTGATTGTTATTCCTTTATGTTAGGCAATGATTTATGACTGATTTACTTATAATTAATTTAATTATCTCTATATATCTAATTGAAACGTCCACACACACATCACAAATATTGATTCCTTTCTTTGTTCATTACTTTTTTTACAGAATCGATGGATGTTCATAGTGGAAATCATAATCAGGTATTCATTCTTCTTCTTTGATGTTTATATGTTTTTACCATTTTTACATATAGAGCATTAACAGATTTACGTGAACTACGACTCCCCTTTTCTTGTATTATGAAATAATTATACTGTTGAAAATTTATGACACGTATTTTATGACACGCGTTTTATGGCATGTGTCATATGACATGTGTTTTATGACACACAAACTATGTCGTTTGTAGTTTAACCTGTATACTTTTTGTGAAAACTATTTATGCAACTTTATATAAATAATCGGTTATAATCACGTCTAGTGGTAACATCTGTTTTTAAAACATAGCATTCTTGGGTTTTAACCCACCAAAATGACTAAAAGTACGACCACTTTTACTAGAAAAGTTATTTTTAGCAAAAATTACCAAAAATTTGTAATTTGTGTTTCTGATACTTGACCGACTGAAACTTATATTAAAAAATAGCTTTCTTTTGTCAAATTTACCATAAAGGTTTCTTAGAAAAATCAAATGATGCCTTCAACATTTTTATACAAATACTTGTACCAACTTTAATTTGAAAAGTGAGACATGAAGGTATCCAAAAGACAACAATTTTTTTTATAAGTTTTTGGTATCTCCTTGTGTGTGTGTATCTCAAACACGATTTTTAGTAAACAAAATGGTGTTAACCACATAGATTTTGATTCTCATGTTATAAGCAAATATTAAATTTACTTATTATACAAGAATTGTTTCATGTTCAACAAATAGACATAGTGCATGCAAATGTCCAAAGGACAAACACATTTTGGCTTATAAAACCTTATGAGTCACGATTTTTATGTATATATGTAAGATGATTTCAACATTTTATGCACATATTATTTCATGAAAAATTTGATGCATGCAAATATCCATTGGGTAAACATAATTTGACTTGTATTCCTCCCTCCCCCCTAAAAGCATGTAAAACACGAAAAATTTGGTGTATGAAGCTCACCTTTGTGATTTTCGTTGGTTGTAGGAAGCAAGAGGTGAGAGTTTTTGAGCCTAGCCTTGTGTATGAACTTGAAGAACTTCTTGGAGGTATTAGTGTTCTAAGGATCTAACACATAAAAAATGTGTTTAAACATGAAGAACTTGACCACAAAATGTATAAAAACACTTGGTTTTTATGAGGAAACTTACCAAAATCTTAAGAACCGGCTTGGTGGTGCCGATCTTGGGAAGCTTGGATGAATTTTTGGAGAGAAGGAAAGAGTGAGAGTGGGAAGGAATGGCTAGAGTGGAAGAGCTTCCACTCTTCGACCATGTTTAAAAAAGGAGGGGGATGCCTATTACCTTTGTATATTGGTCTATTTAGTGTTATGCATGGAGGTATGAAGTGTATTTGCATGTATGGTATATATATATGGAGGGTAAAGGGATGTAAAGCCATGCGGTGTCACTCGATTTGTAAATTCCTTTTTTTTTGTCTTGTGCCATACTCGAAACCTCATAGGGTTTTCGGCCTTCATGGGCCATTCCAAGGAGTTTTCGGTTTTTAGATGGCCCATCAAGAGGGTTTTCGGTCTAGGGTTATTTGGGCCGAAAACCTTAAAGCAAAGGCCCAAAAATTGATTTTTGTTTAGCTATTAGATCAAACTTGAGCTTATAAGAGGTTATTACAACTCGATTCTTAGTGTATGCATATATGTACTCATACAACATTGTCATTTTTGAATTACAATAATCTATTTCAACAAGGTTACATAGAGAAATTGTTTGTACTTGAATACAATCTCGACCCTAAATTCGCTAGTTGTGACATAATCATATTTACGAGGAACATTATTTCGCTAGTGATGATGAAGATGAACTTGAAGATTTCAATTTTCTTGATAATGATACACTATATAATGGCAAATTTCAAATATGAGAAAGCAGTAATCCTAATGTAGGTGAGTTTTTGAATTTTTGTTTAAAATTTCATTGTCTTTCAGATTGTATCTTGTAACAAACATGTTTAATATTATATGTTAATAATTTCATTGATGAACATACAGAGGACGCAGAACATTTAGAAGATGAAATTCAGTTCATTGATGAAGATACAAAGGTTAATATTGATTTCAGTGAGGGTTACAACATCAAACAAAAATATTCAAGAATAATAAATTCAATTCAGAATAATAAAATTCTTACATAATAGTAAAATTCTTGCAGTATAAAATTTATAAAATTCTTACAGAATAATATTTTTGTCAATTTTTATATTCCTTAACATTCTTTTGTTTATTTCATAATTAAATAGTTAATCATGTATTTGTTTTGTTTCTACAGGACAACCACATGTTACACATGATTATGTTTCTCCTGGTGGCACCTTGTATTGGACCCCGATTGTTTATGGTGATATCAAAACAAAAGTTACATCAAAATATGATTCATATGGTGAAGCAGTAACAATGTATAGAAACTATGCATTAGAATCTGGTTTTGATGTCAGGCTTGAATGAGTTAAAAAACCAAATACAACATTATTACAAATAGACATCCGGTATACAATCGGGAAGGTAATCCAAATACTAGTAAAGTAGATACTTTAGATATTCAACATAATAAGACTCAAAGAAGGAAAGATTTATTTAGGAGGGACTGTAAAGTGAAAGTTATTTTAGATCTAATTCCTGGTACTCTTAAATATGTCGTGAGTGATTTTGTTGAGCAACATAATCATGAGTTGTTTAGCAAGGGCAATATGTACTTATCTTGTACAAAGAGAAAACTTGATTATTCCTAGGAAATTTTCATTCATAATTTGTCAAAACAAAATATTGGTCCTATAAAAGCACATAAACTGTATACTGGTCTTCAGGGCGGTCCTTCGGTTCGAGGTGGATTGGTTTCGGATTTCAAGAATGCTAAGAGAAATCTTAATTATAACATAGGTGGGAGGGATGCAAAATTCCTTGTTGACAAGACGAATGAAAGGAAGAAAAATGTCCCAACATTTACTTTTGAGTATAAAGTGTTGAAGAAAAGATTGAATGCTCTATTATGGGATGACGAAACAGCAAAGTAGAACTACAATTCTTTCAGAGACGTTGTATTACTCGATGTCACATTCAACATGAATAAGTATTTCTAACATTTAATACTTTTACAAAAAATATTTCATTATTTTCAGTTATGTAAATTAATATTTTCTTTTTAAAATAGGTATGATATGGTTTTTGTTCCGTTCACTGGCATTGATAACCATAAAAAATGTGTAACATTTGGTGCTGGACTTTTAAGTAAAGAATATGGATTTTCTTATGAGCGGTTGCTTAGAGCTTTCTTGAAAGCTTTTAGAAAACAACCTAAATTGGTTATATCTGACCAAGATCCAACTTTGAAAAAAAGCTATACATAATGTTTTCCGTTGGCACATCATAGGTTATGTATGTGGCATATAACAAAGAAGTTGCCAAATAAGGTACGTATAGAAAGACTATTATCCTTATTTTCTGTTATGATTCTAGAATGATTTTCTCATATTCTAACAGAATCTTAAATGAAAACTATCATCGTATTTTCCATCATACAAAACATTCATTGATACAAACATCAATTGCTTTAATATTTTTATTTTGTCATCCTCATTAAATTTCAATTTCTACAAAATTTATCAATCGAAGATGTAGCCACCAATCAAAAATTTCGAAAGAGTTTTCACTCTATAATTTGGAATTCTAAGTTGGAACCACATGACTTCGAGAATGTATGGCATATGATGTTGGAGGAGTTTAAAATTATAGATAACAATTGGATGAAAACCATGTATGGGCTGCGAAGATTTTGGATCCTTGCATTTTTCAAGGACATTCCAATGTCTGGTCTTATGCGGACTACATCACTGTCTGAAAGTCAGAATTGGTCATTTCAAACCACCACACTAATCGATTCTTATCTTATCATGTTTATGATGACATTTGATTCAGTCATGGAACGACAAAGACATAATCAAATTCTCAATGATTTTAACACTGCCACCACTTTTCCTAAATTCATCACCCGTAGTCCGAATGAACCTAATGCTTCAAAGGTATATACACGCAAGATTTTTTATCAGGTTCAAAAAGAGATATCAAGATCTAAAGATAATTGTTTCCAAAAGAATGTGAATTCTCCGAACGGTGTTGACACAATTATTGTTTTGGAGAAAAAACAACATAAGCACTAGGCAAACAAATGATGTTGTTGTTGATGAAAAATATGAGGAATACAATTATGATTGTCTTATAAGGGATACTGAATACACAATATAATTTTTTCTCATTAATTATCATTTCATCATTTGACTTTAAACACTAAATATTTACAACTTAGACAATCTCACTAATCATCTTATATATTCCAACATAATTACTAAAAAGACGTTTCACTAATTCTTTTGATGATTCGAATTCTGACATGACTGCTATTGATATTTTTCAACTGTTGACCGTTTTGTGTCTTTTTTTAGTCATGATGCAGCTAAGTTAAAGTTATGCCTTGACGAGCAGTATAAGTTAAAAAAAAAATCATAGACGATTGTCCAAATCATGATAGACCGAACAGAGCAGAACATTTCAATAAGCTTCTAGGCGTGGTACTTCCTGATGTAGTACCTGATGATAGTGACATTCAGAACCCTTCTGATATTTGTAACAAAGGATCCGACAGTCATGTGAAAAGATTAAAATCTAGAAAAGAGATGCTTGAGAAAGAAAGCTCAAAACCTAAAAGAAAGTGTGCTACATGTGAACAGATGGTTCATCTTGACAAAAGAAATTGTCCTTTAAAGAACGTCAAGAATTAGTTTTTTTGTATGTTACTTCAGTGGTTTTACTAAAATGACATTTTATTATAATTTGGTTGGTTCACATTCAATGTTATTTGTTATCATTTAATAAAGTATTTACCTTGATTGTTCGTTAAGAATCACAATTTTTATTACTTATGATGTCATTGTCAATTAATGTCACAATATCTCTCATTTTGTATTCGTTAAGAATAATTATATAACTAAATACAAATATTCATTCCATCAAAACTATACATTCATTCTTTTCATTACTTATAGCAGGTCATACAATAATTCATTTAATACATCCACCCCATCCATATTAACTTAAACAAAAAAAACTCAATGACTACAACATAGTAACTTAATGTTAATCACACAACTTTTTTCATTCATTTTAATAATGATTTTAATTTTAGCAAAATTTTATATTGCTTTTTACAGTATATTAACAATGTGTATAATTTATTCCGACATCATATACTATCATTTATATACAAATATTCAGTATACCATATTTCATTCACATATTTCATTTCAAAAAGACTACATATTTCATAAACATATTCATTCCAACGGAATTTTGTATTCCTTTTCTCTGAATACTACATTTATATACACATATTTCATTTAAAAAAGACTACATTTTACCGAAAAATACATTTGTCAGCAACATCCCATTAAGAGATAATAACAAACCATAACATATTCTATTAGAATAATAACAACTAACGTATTCTAACAAAATGTTAAATCGGTCAAAACAGTCCAGTAACACAATAATATATGACCATATAATAAAATAAAATACATTAACACATCCATTATTCAGTATAACCGATAATTATATCTAAAACAACTTAATAATTTTATACTAAAATTTTTCAGAAACATCCCATCAAGACTTAGTATTAAACTATAACTCATTCTTTCAGAATTGTCTGTTAATAATACACCACATCATCGTTCCAGAAAATAAACAATGCATCAACACAACCATTAGATCAAAAAAAATATTTCATTAGAATATATAAGCCGAATTCTTGCTAACAATGATTCAAAACGTCTAAAATACAAAGTAGTTTTTCAAAACGCTAACATAAACCAAATTTATGTTTAAACAACCAAAAACAAAAAGTTCAAATACTTTCATATCAATATGTATCTTCAGAAAACCAAACTACTACTTCAAATGCTTACCGACGACCCTTTGCTTTTCTCTTTTTCTTCCTATTTTCACCCGACTCTTGAAGAAGCATAGTTTGTTTCAAAATATCAAACTTACGAAACGCTTCAAAATCTTTAACCATCATACTCTTATACTTGTTGAAGTCAGCTGTCAACATTCTTGCCATGTATTTCATTCTTAATTTGTCAATAGCTGCCACATCACCAGGCATTTTACCTGTAAGGCCACACCCCCAACGCCCTTCATTTCCCCCATGTAAATTTCCATATGCCTTATAAGGTAGACTCTACAATCTGTTCCAGACTATTCTACTTGCCAAGATATGTTCATCACATGAACCACCTTAAAACATAATGCTTTTGCTAATGGATGATGTTGTGATGTTAAGTAGTTGCTATATAGTTTTTTCTGACATTGAATACAACAAATACATCGAACATAGTCTTATAACAAATTTTAGAGTGCAAAGCGAGTTTTCAGAATTATATTGATTATCTTACCACCAAATTTGGTATCATGCCATATTTCCTATCCAAAGTTCCTTTTCGCTTCACATGATCTACTATGTAGTAGAAATTTGATCTCAGATCAAAGATTAGTAAGTAATACTTCGCATCATTGACTATTGGGAAGAATACCTTGTATACATTAAAAAACAAAGTTAATTTTATAATAAGTGATGCAACAATTAATACATTTACTCAGTATACTTACAAGCACAACATCTCTGAAACTTGGTTTGGCATCAAATTTCTTAATGTAGATTTGCAATAGAGCAGCAAAAAGCCTACAATTCAGATCTTTCGTCTTTAATTCATTCAATATCTCTTCTATATGTAAAAACCAACATCACCATCAATATTAATTCTAGAAAAATAAAATGGAAGTTAAACTTATTTTTTTTAAATCATACCACAATAGTTGTATCGAAGAAAAATCTTGAAAGCGATGATTCATCCTTGTAGTTCTCAATTTTATTAAAAAACCCAGCCCAATAATCAATTACTTTAGAATGTATAAACATTCGTTGATTAAATTGATATGCAAAACCTTGGTGCAACACTTGACCTGTTCCAATGCCCTAAATCTCATCCCTATAACAAAAATTATATTTAAAATCAATCTATATACATTCACATTTGTATTTTAAAATAATACTAAGTGACTCTTTCAATGTAGGAGGAATGAAATATTTTTGCCTTTTTAGGGGTACTTTTTCCCTTTTGTCATTATCATCATCTTCTCTAGCATTATTAAAGCTTCTCCTAGATTTCTTCCAACCACATTATCCCCATTAAATACTAACATTAACTTTTTCCTTATATACACCTATAAATCTGTTTCATCCAACAACTAAACCATGTGACATCCCCAATTTTCACGGCCAGAAAAGACCGATTTTGTTTATGCTTTATAAAAATCAGAGTACTTCTTTTCATAAAAATGTTGCGGAATTTGTTCCCAGAAAAACACGATAAATACGTTATTAAAAACATTTTCGAAGAAACGTATTTTATTCATTTTAAAACATTTGGGATGTCATTGTCAATACATAAACATAAGCATAAACAGAACTTACATTTATTTACACTAGTGATCTACATCTCTTTAATCTCTCAGTGTAATGTGACTTCATATCAACACTTGTGATATAAATAAACTGAGTGGGTCAGGTTGGGAAACCTGGTGAGTGCATAGTCCCTTCCAACTTACACATAGATATGAAGTATTTTATATAAACTACGTGCTATGTGTGCTTATTGTCTTAATACTTGCTGTCTATGCTTGATGAATGTTTTATACATGTTTTAAATGATTTAAACTTTATACGTATTTTATATATACGAATATGTTGGGTATGACATGGGTAGATGAATGATGAGAGATATAAGATGATGAGATTATACTTTGCCAGCTATAGACTTAGTGCCTATGGGGGATGTCACAGTTGGTATCAGAGCATTAATTTAAGCGAAGTAGGAATATAGATTTATTTCTAGACTTAAACTTAGAATGCTAAGCAATGATTGTGAGGAGTGTGTCTAATAAAATTTAGGTAATACACTTGAATAGACATAAGCACTAGCTTATTTAGGGAAAATTCCTAACATGCTTTCATGTGCTAAATGTTTTATCATATGCATTATATGAACGAATCTATGGTCTGTTGCCGACCGGATCTGGAAACTTTATGTGTTTAGGTTTCTAAATGTTTAATTACGGTATTAGAACTGACATATAATTTTTCGGAGAGATAAGGAGAATTACACGTCGATCGTAAATAAAATCTTCTTTATCTAAATTCTCGTCACTCTACACCGGACATCTAAATTCGATGTATAGATTGACATGATGAACACTCAAAGCGGATTCGGAGATAGTAACCCGCAGCCTAAGCCACAAGTGATTGAACGTACACCAAAAGTAGCAGTTGCACCCGAGCCAATCACGATGGAAGGAGTACAGGCAATGGTGCGGATGATGTTGGATCAACAGATGAGAGAAACAAGGTGCTTAATTCAACAAAGTAAGGACGAACTTACTGTGCCAGTACGCCAGGCACCCGCTCTTGAGGAAACCATCCGGGTTGCTAAGTCTGTCGAAGAAAAGATCAACGATAGGATCGCCAACAAAGTTGAAGTTGGCAAGAAGAGGAAATTTGAGGGATCTTCAAGGTCCAACAGGAAAAACTTATCTTCACAGTCTAGAGGGGGAAGAGGTAAAGCAAAATGGTGTAACAGGAGATGCCCTAAGGAAGTGACCTGCTTTAAATGCGGGGAGATTGGTCATAATGCCCACAAATGCTCAACCAGGGAGGAAGTTTGCCTTAAGTGTAGTGGAGAGGGACACTTCAAGCAAGATTGTCCGATGAGAGCAACAACGTCAAATGTACTACTAAAGCACTATGAGGGATACGATGAGAAGGTGACTTGCTACAAATGTGGAAGGATGGGGCATTACGCCAGCAAGTGCAGGTCTAAGAGTAAGGTGTGCTATGGATGTAACAAAGAAGGACATTTATCTAGGGACTGCCCGAAGAAAAATGTAGCAGTAGGAGCGAATGCACCTCCAAAGCTAAGGAGCATCCTTGAAAAAGCAGCTGGCAATGCAAGGAATCAAGAGTAAGGACGGATGACCGAAGATGAAGTTACGAAGTGGTCATGTAGATAGTACCACGTGGTGTAGCCTATTAGAGGCATAGTCTAGGATGAACTTGAACACCTATGTAATAGTTTCAAGGAATAATATAAAACCTTCGTTTTGTTATCTGGTGTGTTAAACTGTTATGTGATTTTTTTGGTGAATTGGGTACTGCGAGACAATACTTGGGACGAGTATGAGTAGGTGTGAAAGGTAGTAGATGCATATACTACCGGAAGCACAGGACTCACGCTTGGATCAAGGAAAGTCACAAGGTTACCAAGAAGCCAATAATTGATTCCGTTCTATTCAAGTATGTCGTTACCATCGTTTCAGTAATGACTAAAAAGATTGTTGATATTTTGACCCGAGTGGTCATATCGAATTGAGTCCGACTACGATAAGTATGTTATGTGATTCAAAGAACCAAGTTCGATGTAGCATCGACTTAAGCCAGAAGAATTAATCAAAGCGATCAGTAGAGGTATCACGACGGTTGCTAGAAATGCTACCTTTTAAGATGTGATCTAGAACATGAAGGATGGTATAGTCTGTTCTGGAATTTGACTCTAAGAGACTTGAGTCTAAGCTTTGCAACATACGATGAGAGGTCATTAGAATATGACACATCTGTCCATTGTAGTAATAAAAGAACCTATCTTAATTTCGTATCAACTAAGGATTGACATTGTGGCTTGAAGGTCATAATTTGGAGTCTAACGTGAGATAGAGAGCGGATGCAAGATCGAGCATCGTCTATAGTCAAGGAGTTTAAGAGTTGGATACTCGTTCGAAGAAACATCGAAGTTATGACGTAGGATGAATAGATATTGAATGGAGTCATCATGTGAGCCCTGTTTCGTTGATGATTCCGGGACGTAATTATCCTAAGGGGGAGATAATTGTAATGCCCGTAGATCCGGGCTAGTCAAATTAGAGGCAATAGGGGTCGAAAACGACTTTTCGAGAAAAGATTATTTAGAATAAATGATCTTAACCAAGTTGTAGAATATGTCACAAGGTTTCCGTACATATAAAGAACGCCGAAATCCAAGTTATAACGAAGAAGTTATGACCCGTCGAAGTTTCGCGACGGAACCGACACGACACCGGGGAGCGTAAATAGTGAATTTACGATATAGTGAGTTTTAGCCTTAGTGATATAAACGAAATTCGTAGAATATGTTAAACTAAGAACTTCGATAAAAAGAACGCCCAAATCTGACTTCGTATGAAGAAGTTATGATTTTTCGAAGTTTCGGATTAGCAGTGTACAACCCGAAATTCGAATATTAGATCGAGCGATTTTTAGCTGACACAACCTAAACGAGAATCGAAGATCTCGTTAAGAGTAGCATAACGAGAAAAAGATGGGAGAAAACGGACGTCAGATGAAGAAGTTATGAGGATTTAACGGACCAATCTTGTCCCGGTCTGTTAATAATATAAAATTTAAAATAAAGTCAAAATTAGTCGACGAAGTCTAAACGAAAGTTGTAGAGTACATTCCCGCCTTCGCATGGATATAAAGAACGTCGAAAACGGAGCTCGTATGCGAAAGATATGATTTTTAGAAGTCGGAGTGCAAAATTGCGAAATCTGCGAGAGGTTGATGACGTGGCCGCTTCTGAGCCGTTGCTTGCTGATCAAGGCTTCGCTTCGGATGGCCGACACGTGGTCCTCGCATACGCCCCGCGTCCGGAGTCAGTACGCCCCGCGTACCCTCGCCTTACCTCTTCCGATGTTGCAAGCCAGCTGGTGCGAAGTTGTCACCCTTATCCGAACTTACGCCCATCGTAAGGCTTCGGTACGCCCAACGTAACCGAGGAGCTGAGCCCTATAAATAGACGTGCGAGGCTGCCATTGTTCTTCACTCCAAAACCTCTTCTTTCTCTCACTAATTTCTCTCTCTAGAGTTCCAAACCCCCCCTAAGCCCTAGGAAGAATACCTAGCACCTAAAGGAAGCCCCAAGGCTCCCGGAGTCCCGAGAAAAAGAGCCTTTCGGTTTCGAAACGCTGCTCCAAATAAGTTCCGGTTTTCGATAAAATTCGCTGTAAGTGTGCTACGCTTACACAATTTTTAATATAGCTTTCAAATAATTATAGGAATGTTATTAGGTCCTTAAAATAATTATTTGGGCTATTATTATGAGTTATATTAACGCTTAATAATAGTCAGACTAATTAATTTGTCGCGATTATCGTTAGACTAAACCCTAGTGGTATTGGTACTAGGTTTTATCGAAGGAAAATCGTTTTGAGAGTATTGAAGCGCTGTCCGAGTGCTGAGTCATCACCTTTCAAGTGAGTGCATAGTTCCTTTCAAGTTATACATAGATATGAAGTATTTTATATAAACTACGTGCTATGTGTGCTTATTGTCTGAATACTTGCTGTCTATGCTGGATGAGCGTTTTATACATGTTTTAAATGATTTAAACTGTATACTTATTTTATATATACGAATATGTTGGGTATGACATGGGTAGATGAATGATGAGAGATATAAGATGATGAGAGTATACTTTGGCAGCTATAGACTTAGTGCCTATGGGACGAATACCGGTAGCTATGGACTTAGTACCTGTTAGACGTTGGTAGCTATGGATTTAGTACCTATTAGGAATTGGTAGCTATGGACTTAGTACCTATTAGTTAGACGCTGGTAGCTATGGATTTAGTAGCTGTTAGGAACTGGTAGCTATGGATTTAGTAGCTGTTAGGAACTGGTAGCTATGGACTTAGTACCTGTTAGGAATTGGTAGCTATGGACTTAGTACCTATTAGATAAACACTGGTAGCTATGGATTTAGTACCTGATGAGTAGACTATAGTAGCTATGGATTTAGTGCCAGTCCTATAACCCTAGAAGTAAGGGACTTCGGAATAAACGAATGCAGGATAGATGACTCTTAGGTTAAATCCTTAAGAGTAAAGAAGATAATGGGGATGGGTATTGGGTTGATTGTTTGATTGTTTAAACATAATAATTGTATTATTGTGGGTTGAAAACCCTATGTACTCACCAGGTTTCCCAACCTGACCCACTCAGTTTATTTATATCACATGTGTTGATATGAAGTCACATTACACTGAGAGATTAAAGAGATGTAGATCACTAGTGTAAATAAATGTAAGTTCTGTTTATGCTTATGTTTCTGTATTGACAATGACATCCCAAATGTTTTAAAATGAATAAAATACATTTCTTCGAAAATGTTTTTAATAACGTATTTATCGTGTTTTTCTAGGAACAAATTCCGCAACATTTTTATGAAAAGAAGTACTCTGATTTTTATAAAGCATAAACAAAATCGGTCTTTTCTGGCCGTGAAAATTGGGGATGTCACAAACCATTTCATCATTCACCCCCGGAAGTGCATGAAACTGACTCATTGTTAAAGAATTGGTATCAACATGTGTACTATAATTTACATCTTCTTATGCATTAACTTCATTAACTATCAATCCTCTAACAAGTGAACTATTTCCTTCAACATCATCACTTATATCATTCAGATTTAACTTACTATAAACCTCTGGCTCATGCACGTTTTCGTTGTTTGACCATTCATGCACTTCAATAAAAAGCTCATTCATCTTTTCCATCCACTCCTTCAGCACCACACAATCAGGGAATTTTTCCAAACCATCTTTCAATGCAACTTCCATAGTATGTTTTTATATTACAATTAACCCATAACTATGCTCTAAAACAACAACGTACATCTACAATACACATAATTAATTATTAATTACATTACAAGAATATTTTCAACAACTTTTATATAAGAAATATATAGTCAATTAAATATTCTTCTAGAATATTTAATTTATATTCTAACAGAGTATTCATTAAATTACTAATTACAATTACTACAAATTAGCAAAGTATGCAAAAAAATTATACTATTACCTCCTCATCTCCAAAATCCCTCTTAAAACTAACCAATTGCTCCTCTTCACCTCCTGGTTCATCCTTCATATCAACATCCTCATCGTCATTCCGAAATTGCCTCCATAACCCTCCCAAACTGATCTCCATGCGTTGAATCTCTAATAAATTAGCACCAATAATATGTCCAATAAAAGGAAGCCTTTTATCTAACTTTATAGCATACTTCATGTTATACACATACACCAACTACAATAAAAAACATTAAGTTAATCAATACACCAATAAAAAATTACTACAAAATCTATATTTTCGTATAACAACATTTCACACTTACTATCAGGAGTGTAATAGGACCACTGTAGTAGCTTGATTTGTCATCCCTTTTCCATAGTTTCTTCCTTGATTGCAAACACTCAAGCATATATTTACACCAATTTAACTTTGAAAAGGCATCTACCAACGCAGACTTCCTTACCACTTTGATTTGATTCGTCCCCATCAACATTGATTCTATGAAGTTGTTAATGAAAAGGGTCAGAAAAATAAGCCTAAACATCAAACTATCTTCTGTTGTATCTTGAAATCTTCTTAAATACTCTTCACCATTGAGCTTATCACTAGTATATTGTCCTTTCCATTCTTCCAGAATTTGATTCCCCTTATCACACAACGACAACTCATTGATGTCTTTTCCACCAATTGACAACCCCATCATATCATGCACTGTCTCTTCTGTGATTTCAATAACATAGTTTTGTAAGACAAGTCTTCTACTATCTGGATCATAAACATCTAATAGATAGTAGCTTAGTTGTCCCGGATAACTTGTTATATTCCCTTGCATAATTGATCCAAAACCCATTCTTAAGATTGCTTGTTTTTGTTCCGGTGACATCCCCTTAATAGCTGCAGTGATGTTATCACATTTCATTCTTCTTGGAGGGTTTTTGAAACCAGGTGGATACTCCTTACTTGTTTTTCTAACCTTATTTTCTTGTTACTCCTTCACAGATTTTTTAACTCCCTTATTCTTTAAATTATTTACAATTGGAACTTTCTCATATTTTCTCTTTGACCTTATCTCTCTTTCCATGTGAAGTACATTTAAAGGTTTAGGAGTTTTCTTTTCTGGAACTGATTTATCAAAAATTTCTTCGACCTTATTTCTCGTTTCACGTGTTGTTCTTGTTCTTGTATTTATCCTGCTATAACACATACTACATAATGTCTAGTATAATATATTCAATGCATGACTAAAACACAATACATTAACTAATTTTTTAAAATAAAAGATATTTTTTTATTCCAATAGAATAGAAATATACTACAATAAAATAAACATACTATACACATAGTTGCAATTGTAACAGAATAAAAACTACTGACATAATAAACATTCTATACACATAGTTGCAATTCTAACATAATAAAAAGATACTACCAAAATATCATACATGTCACTTTGATACCTAATCCACTAACCATTGTAATACTCACATTCATATACATAGTTGCATTCTATCAGCATATCCTGCATATAAAGTCTATCATTCTACAAGAATTGTAAAATTTTCAATTTAATTCATTATTCTAACAGAATAAAAATATACTAAGAAAAAGTAAACATACTATACACATAGTTGCAATTCTAACAGAATAAAAACTACTGACAGAATAAACATTCTATACACATAGTTGCAATTCTAACATAATAAAAAGATACTACCAGAATATCATACATGTCACTTTGATACCTAATCCACTAACCATTGTAATACTCACATTCATATACATAGTTGCATTCTATCAGCATATCCTGCATATAAAGTCTATCATTCTACAAGAATTGTAAATTTTTCAATTTAATTCATTATTCTAACAGAATAAAAATATACTAAGAAAAAGTAAACATACTATACACATAGTTGCAATTCTAACAATATAAAAATGATACTAACATAAAATGAGCATGCATATACAATGTTTAATTCTACCAGAATATCATACATGTCAATTTGAGACATAAGCCACTAACCATGGAAATACTCACACTCATATACATAGTTGCATTCTACTAGCATATCCTACATATAAAGTCTATCATTCTATAAGAATTGTAAATGTTTCACTTTAATTCATTAATCCTATACAGATTTTGATTCCATCATAATCTCAAATCATTATGCCCTGCTACATAACTCATTATTTACATAAATTTTCATTATAATCTTAGCGCATAGATCAATAGTTTTTATTCTGACAGAATATCAAACATTTTACTTTTACATGCATCAAACATTCTAGCAGAACAAGATCCATAACTAGTTGATTCTACTAACTTATTAGTTTTTTTTGTAAACATAATAGCAGAATCTCATAACTAGTTAATTTTCTTAAGGAATTAAACCAAAATCACACCTTCTGGTTGAAAAACACAAATCATACATGCATAAATCAGTCTAAATACATTTATTACAATATAATACATATTTAAACTCAATAAACATCCATTAAAATAAAAAATTTGTTACCTTCAGGTTTCGAACATAAATCATCATCTTCATCATCAAGATTCAACACCGTCTCTTGTAACGCCCGAAACCTTGAAGGTCAATTGTGGTATAAATCTTTTTAAGGACCAACTTGTCGAGTTGATAGTGGGAAACTCAACGTGTTGGAGACTTTTGGACACACGTTTTTAAGGACCAACTCATCGAATTAGTGAAGGGGAACTCGATGAGTTGGACGTTGTTTGAGAAAACCCTAATTTTTAGGGTTTAAGTCGTATAAATGTGTTACTATGTCCCATACCCCAACCTCCTTATCAGCTTCCTTGTCCTCATGAAACCCTAAATCAAGTTATGAGCCTCTTGTTGGGAATCTTGCGGTTTTGAGTGGATTTTGTTTGCTTTTGGTTCTTGGTGAAGGTTTGGAAGAGCTTGAAGTTGTTTAGCTTGGAGGGATGCTCTAGGATCCTGGATCTATCACACTTTTGGCAACCATTTGAGGTAAAAAGTCTGGAACTTGGTGATTAATAGCTAAGATCTTCTCATTTTTGTTTTATTGTGATTTTGGCCTCCTTTTTGAGTTTATGGATATGATAGGTGGTGTAAAGGTTCATCCTTTTAGATCTGAGTTTGTTTTGCTACCCTTGAGCTTAAAGGTGCAAACTTTAGGAGGATCTTGAGGTCGTGCATGCATTAAGTTGAGTGTTAAGTTCATTTGAAGCTTAAGAGCTTTATGTAGACATGCATGGACATAAAGTTAGAAACTTTACGTGGTTTTCCAGCTCAGGGAAGTCAGATCTATGCTTTGTGACCTTTATGGATTAAGTGCTTAATGAGTTATGCTGCTGGACTTTGAGCGAACTCGGCGAGTTTATGGATAAACTTAACGAGTTGGCTCGATTTTCCACAATATTTTCAGATGAATAGAAGAAATCAACGAGTTGGTGAGTAAACTTGGCGAGTTGGCTTGGGTTTTCTCGATCTGTGCAGATTGATGGAGAAACTCGACGAGTTGAGTCAACTCGGATCGTTGACTTTGACTTTTGATGTATGTCTTTGACCAAGTTTGTCCCGATGGGTGTTGTGATAACCTGATTTGGATTTAAGGAAAGTATGGGCTTAGGATAAGACCCATATGGGGCTGGGTCTAATTTGGAAAATTGGGCCTTTGTGGATCTTTTGGTTTTGGGCCTTAGTTTTAGTGTATGTTGTAACAACGGTAAAATGGTCATTTTACCCCAAGTATGGATTATGTATTATGGCATGGGACCCAATTGCTAATTGGGTGTGTTGATTGGTATTGATAGCTCGGGAAGCCGGCAGGGCCGCAACTAGGGACTTCTTTCGGGGATCTTCTACATTCGAGGTGAGTTGTCCTCACTGTACTTGTGGGTCGAAGGGACCAATGCCAGCCATTAAGATTGTTATCCTGGTTATCTTATGATTGAGTACTGTTATGATCTGTTAGATCGGTATCATGGTAGATAGGATGTTGTTATGTTGTTATGATATGTTAGATCAGTATCCTGGTAGATAGGATGTTGCTATGATGTTATGAGAAGAGCTTATTAAAGGCAAAGTGATAGAGTATGAGAAGATCCTGTTAAGAGGCGTAAGAGAAAATGTAGAAAGAAAGAATAGATTAGAGAAAGAGATAGAAGAGAAAATAAAAAGATAGCATGTATGATATGAAAGAAAGAGAGAAAGATGAAAGTGATAGATGGATGAGAAGAATAGAAATGCATGCTATTAGAGAAAGAGTTAGAAGATAGAGTATGAGAAAGACAAGGAAGGAAAGATAAGTAAAGAAAGAAAAATAACTCACCAGACATGTTGTGTCTGACGTTATCGATGTTTATGTTTTGCAGGTTCAGGTTGTAGCAAACGTTGTACCAAAAGAGAAGACATGAGCACAAGGAAGAAATAGATAGTATGATGCTATTATTGTATTTCCTTGTTTTTTCAATTTGTATGTAAGATTTTATTGTTAACCCATGATTATGCCAGGGAAGTAAAAGGTTTTAAGTTGTTTAGAATTCCGCACTTGTAAGAAAACTCTAATATTTCCCTTAGATTAGAGGTATAGAAGATATGCGTCGTTACAATTAAATTACATATAATCCCACTCTTTATCTGTCTACTCTTATGGGTATTACTAATAATAACCTCTTTCTTCTTTTACCTACTTATACATACTTTGGTTATTCATACATGCTCAAATACATGTATAACCACATATGCTTAATCTTTCATAGGGTTATAATCTATATAACCCTATCTTTTCTTCCTCTTTGTCATGCTCAGATACATGACTCTATCATACATACATACATACATGTATACGTATATACATACATACATACATACATACATACATACATACATACATACATACATACATACATACATACACACATACATAGACACATACGTACATACATACATACATACATACATACATAAAATGTATAAATTAACTTAAAGAGAAAGAGAGAGAGAGAGAGAGAGTATGTGTGTGTGTGAGTGAGAGAAAGATATATAACTCACCTTATCAGTTAGTGTCTTAGTGATGACTAATTGTCTCGTGTTTCCTTTACATACAATTGATGCATTATTGGATCAATCTTCTTTACTCTTATTTCTAATCATACATATATACAAGTGTCTTATTACTTATCTTAGCTTATCAAGAGCTTTTAACTTTTAAAGTCAACATAACTAATTAATGGATCCATAACCTATCTTTTCATTCTCTATCTCTTAATCTCAATCAATTAATGAATTAAGCATCCCACAACACTTAATTCATTATTGCCTAACATCTAATGCATAAATTCATACAGAATCATTAGTTAGGGTTTCAAAACCTAACTCTCATTGGATTGATTCCACTCATGGAAATCACATACAAGCTTGTTTAAGGCATGTTACTACATTCTTTAACACTATTAACAAGCTTCCTTACTCTAATCTGACATAACTAGATCAATTAATCAAAGACACCATTATTACCTTACTAGCTTAAAATGGTTAAATTGACTACCTCATGAGTTTTCCTTCATCCATCCAAGCCATATGCACCCAAACTCGACTCTTCATCCTTTCTTATCCTTTAATCGCCGGGGTTAGGATGTGGGGGTGTTTAGGGTGCAAAATGACAAGAATAAAGGCTTAAAACCTTATGTTCTGATGCTTAACCGCACCGCAGATGCATGTTCATAATGCTACAACGACCCTTCGACCTCAATCACTGGATGCATAAATGGTTGCCCCGCTGTGGTACTCTATCCCCACTACCTAAGTACTTTAGCCACCACACCGCGGGGAAAAGTATGTTTCCCTTCCTTTCTCACATAGAACACTCTCCGTGCCATGGCAGTCAGCCCACCACGCTGCAATTCCAGCTTGACAACAACCCTTGGTTGTTTCTCTTCCAAACCTTGGGACATTTTTGTCCCAAATTCCATCCTTCATATCATCTTTGTTTCTTACCCATTTTTTATGATCTTGATATCCACACGAAGTTAGGAACATACTCTACACATCTGTCAAGTCACTTCTCATTGACTTAATATGAGTCTTAATCTATTAAGTCACAAACTTGGTCCAAAAAGCATAAAATCCTCATTTTACCTTTTTGACCATAAATCCATCTTCTCAAGTGTTATTTCTCTTAATCTTACTCGTATAACATCATCATAGTAACTTAAATTCATGTTGGCCATTTTCATGAAGTTACCACTTCATATTATCATCATTTCTCATAATTCACCAAATTACCCTTTTGGTAAATATTTGACAAAAAGCCAACTTACTCTAAATTTCAGGTTCATACATGGAAAGTGTTCGGCAGAAAGGTGTAATGTATGAGGAAGATAATAATGAAAATATGAAAATATTGTAATGTCACACCCCCGAACCAGGACGGCGGAAACGTCCGGGGGTGGATGACGTCTTTGTATAGTATCATAATAATTGGATATAAATGAAACATAGCAACCAAAAAACATACATTGAGAATACAAACTTACATTGTTTACATATTGTATTTGTTCATGAGTTACACAAAAGTGACATAAAGTAAAAGTTCCAAAACGCAGCAATCTAGTTCTCAAGACTTAAGTACCTTCTTAATGGTTCCTTGAGAATACAAGTGATTTTGAAAAACGTTAACAATGAATGTTGGTGAGTTTATAAGCATATTTGTATGAAAATATCAGTAACTGCTTTGTTTAAAGGTGATTTGTATGTCTTCAGAAAATCTGATATTTTCTATAAAAAATGAGTTGTGAGTCTTACACCAAAGACTAACAATGTATGTATGCATGTCCTTTTTTTTTTCTTTTCCTTGTAATTGTAAAATGTATGTTCCCAGAAAATCCAATACTTTCTGATGTATAAAAACTGTAGTCTTAAACCCTATGACCAAAAATGTAAGCAATAGTGTACCGAAATGTAGTATACAATTTTATATTTAATAAAACCGGTGAAGTGTAAGCTTCTCATAAACCAAGATAGTATCGTTGACCCCTATGTGAGTTATTATAACCATGCTAATGTGACTGTTATGCCTGTACGATGTTCTTCATGCATCGGAATTGGTAAGATGTTTGTCACCCTAGATTGACCCGTCTAGCTATAGCGAACAGCTCAGGTGTGGGGTTGTCAATCCCCGTATATATCTATACACAACTATCTCGCTCTCCCTCCAAGAGACTATGGTTATAATGCAGGACTTAAAGTGTACGCTATGTAGGTACGGTGAAGTGAATATGTCTCACTATAGCATTAACAGATTTATGTGAACTATAACTCCCTTTTTCTTGTATAATGAAATATTTATACCATCGAAATGTTATAAAGTATGGATTTTGTGTAAACTATTTATATAACTTTATATAAACATCAATTTGTAAACTTATCTCATGTTGATTTTTGTTACCAAAACATAAATCCTTCGGTTTTAACCCACTAAATACAATAATGGCTCAAATATAACCATTTTCACTAGAAGAACTATTGTTAGTAAAAACCACCAAAAATCTTATGGTTTGTACTAACAAAATGACATATATTTTTGGTTATCTTTGAACATCAATGTAGAAGCAAAATTGTAAAAGTCGAATATTGTGTTTGTATAGTTTCGCATGTTTATGTTATTTTACTAAGTCATATTTGTGCGAAGTGTAATGTTTAGACTTAGTATATTTTTTGTACACTCATGTTCTCTATAAATAGGGACTGAGGATAGAAGTAGAGGATAACTTTTTGCAACTCAAATATCCTTCTGCTTATTCCGTGTAATCAGTCTTCATCAATATAAGATCTGATTAATATTTACTCTTCGTGTTCTAACTCTTCAATCACTCAAATCATATTTTGCTTTCGTAAATCTCGATAACAATTATCTTCAATTGGTATCAGAGCAGGATTCAAACTGTTTTTTGAGTTGCAACTTTACTCAAAAGTTTCCGCGCATTTTGGTTTTGAAAATCAAATTTGATCTTCAGATTTGAATTGATTCTGTCTTTGAATTGTTTAGCCGAGTAATCGATCAGTGATTTGTGATCAATTCAATTGATCAATTCTCAATTTCATCAAGTTTTTCAAGCTTTCTGAAAATTTCTGTGTTCATCAATGGCGAACGTCAATATGAATACAATGACTTCCTTCTCTCACTTGCTTGGTTCCTCAACCAAAATTCTGATGTTAATTCCAGAATACTATGATCAGTGGGCTGATAGAATGGAAGATTACTTAAATGGAATTAATGAAGAATTTTGGAATTGTATCGATGGAATAATGCAAGCTCCTGCTAATGTTCAACCAATTGGTCCAACTGCTGCATCTGCTGAAGTTGCTGATCAAGAAAAACGGTTGAAGAATAATAAAAAGAGGTGCATAAGGGAACTAAGAGGTGCTCTTCCTCCTGTGGTTTATAATTACATTCGTAGTTGTAAAACAGCAAAGGACATCTGGAACACTCTAAAAGAGAAGTATCAAGGTAGCGAAAAGACGAAAATCAACTCTGTGAAGCAATGTCTAGTTGAACTGAAGGAATTCAGACAAAAGGATGCCGAAACTCTTGAAAATTACTATGATCGTCTGAATGAGCTTATGTTTCGTTGCAATAGGTATGGAATCACTAGGTCTCTCATGGAGTTCAATTTAACTTTCATTATGGGCCTTCGCAAGGAATGGCGAAGTATGAGCATGATGATTAAGAATCAACAGAGTTTTGATACAACTCATTTGAATGATCTCTACAATCAGCTGAAAACACATGAAATTGAAGTTTCAGAAATGTATGAAGAATCAAAACAGAGTATTGGAGGTCCTTTGGCTCTAGTTTCAAAGGTATCTGAAGTTGATGTGAATGAAAAAGATGATTCAGATAATGAAGGATTTTTGATGAATTCAGATGATGAAGCTGTGGCATTCTACTCAAATAATAGAGTTAAGAAAATTTTCAAGAAGCCATTTAATCCAAAAGGAAAGGCTACTGATGCGAAGAGTGGAGTCACAAAAACTGGAGGAGAGGAGAGGAAGAAAATGGAGAAAGCTGAGGAAAAACAAAAAGATGCGAAAGAAGTGAAGAAGCTGAAAGGTGACTCAGGAATTTACTGTCACTACTGCAATGGTGCGAATCACTTCGCAGCCGATTGCATGTTGCGAAAGAAAGAAGAGAAGAAGGAAAAAGTTAAAGATGAAGCATACTATTCTGAAAAGATTGAAGAGATACGTGCTAAGACCAAAGGAGTGTCTCTGGTTGCGAAAGGTGAAACTGATGATGAAGAGAGTGGTACGTATCAGATCTAGTCTTCAGGATTTGATGACGAGGAAATGAGGCATCCCACACATGGATCCATGTTCGCAAGTTTTGAAGAGTGCGAAGAGGAAATTTCAGGGAGGTTCTTCGTATCCAAATCCACGGAAAAATCACCCATGACCACCAAGGTACGTCTTATACTTGAATCTTTTAATATTCCTTTATCTCCTTATGATGTTGAACTCACTTCATTTGATGATACCGTGGCTTATTTTGATTATGTAATTGTGTCTGCTAGTACTGAAGCTCAAAAATTAAATATGCAACTAGGAGAATCACGAAGAGAATTAGAAATAAAAAGAAGCAGAGTAGACAAACTTGAATTACAGCTCAAAAATGTAGATTGTGATAGGAATAATCTTACAAATGATGTTAGGTTGTTGCTAGCACAAAGGAACATATATTGTAATTCTGCCGAACGATTGTATGCAAAATTAACTGCTTTACATCATTCTTCTGACATTAGCAAAGAACAACATAGGAAACTTTTACCTTTTCTTGAGTATGAACGTGAAAAAGTTGATGTTGTTTCTTATGATTGCGAAAGTACAATTGCTCAATTTGACAAAATACCTGATGATAGATATCCATATGGGATTGTCAAAATTGATGAATTTCTGAATGCTGATGACTTGGTTAATATTGTCAATGAAAGTTTGACAAAGAGTGAACAAGTGAAAATCTTAAAGAAAACAAAAACTTCAACTCTTGCCTCTCAATTCAATTATGCTAATATTGATGACAATTCAGATAATGTGAGTGAAATCAGTGAGATAGAAGAGGAAGAAGAGGTTGATTGCTCTTAATTGTCAATCATTAATATCACATCTAAGATCAAAGGTAAAGAAATTATTTTTGATTCGATAGTAGAGGATGAAATTGATAAACCTTCAACTTCGCAACATTGTAAGTTTGATAATGTGGAAGTTGAAAGCTGGAAATCTGATGATAATGAAGAAAACAAAGAAGAAGTGAAAGATTCACATGAAATACCTCCACGAGTTGTGGTTGATCAAGTGTTTGAGAATACAAAAGAATTTGACAAAATTTTAAATGACAAAGGCGCACATTATTTGGAAACCAACACTGTGGTATATCCAAATTTTGTATGCACTGATAAAACCATTTTTCCAAATCAAGTTTTTGTCACTACTGGAAATGCTGAGAAAATTCATCCTGAATTCAACAAAATGATTGAAAAAGATAATCTAAGGTCAACCACTGAAGGTTTTTTCGCAAATCAAAACACAAAAGAAAACAATTTAACTAAAAATTCTTATGTGTTTCAAAAACAAAAATCATTACAAAAATGGGTGGTTAAAGGTGAAAAACCAAACAAAGTTTTTGAAAAAGTTGAAAAACCAAAGGCTGTAGTGAAATTAAATTCTCATGAATTCAAATTAATGGTTGGAAATTATTCAACAGAAAATAATGTTTCAAAAAGAAAAGCAAGAAAAGCAATTTTCTGGCAAGTTGTGTCAAATGACAAACCAAGAGCTGAAAAAGAACAAATTTCAAAAACAACATCATCTAAATTTCAAAGCAAAAATAAACAAACAGATTCAAGTTTTCATAAACCAATAAATTCTGTTGACAAAATTCCATATGTTCGCAAATATGACAACAATCGAAAATTTGAGAATTCGCAAAAATTTGTAAATAATCAAAAGTTTCAAAATGTTGGCAAATTCACGAATACTTCATCAAGTTTGAAAGATTCAACTCAAGCAAAAGTGAAATTTTCACCAAAACAACCAAATTTTCCAAATCCTTCAGTTTCAAAACCGACCAAAGTTTCATATACAAAAGGAAAATCTGATGTAAGTACAATCAATCGTTGGTTTGAAGGGAAAGGAAGAAAATATCAAAGCGGTAAGTTTTTAGAGCAACAAATCAAGAATGCATTTGACAAGTTCGCAAATAACTCTTCCACTGCTAGTTCATCATCTCATCATTCGTAAGTTCCAGTTCAAAAATGGAAACCAGTTATCAAAAATGCGAATGTTGTGAAGGATAAGATTACAATCAATGGAAATCCAAAACTATTGAACGACTATATTTCAATATCTAGATCTGATGATGTTGATATAATGGATTCTGTTACAAACAAAGTGAAAACATGGTTTTTAAATTCAAAGAATTTGTTTCATTCTACTAATGATGGACCCAACAAGTATTGGGTTCCTAAATTTTTCCAATAAATGCAGGTGATGTGTGACGAGCAATATGATACGAAATGGTATATTGATAGTGGTTGCTCTCGTCATATGACTGGAAGAAAGGAAAACTTGCGAGATTATAGAAGCTTGGAAAATGCAGGAATAGTCAAATTTGGGAATAATCACAAGTGTCAAGTGAAAGGCTATGGGAAAATCACAAATGGACAATTCACTGTGAACAGAGTTGCTTATGTTGAAGGACTTCAACATAATTTGATAAGTGTGTCACAACTTGTTGTTGGTATTGGAAACCAAGTTGTATTTAATGAAGAAGGAAGTATCATTTCAAATGCGAAGTCAAATGAAGTACTTCTCAAATCCAAAAGATATGGTGATATGTTTACACTGGACATCAAACCAATTGTGGGAAAACCTGCTGTGTGTTTACTATCAAAAGCATCTAATGATGTCAGCTGGCTTTGGCATAGAAGATTGCCACACTTGAACTTTCGCAATATTAACAAACTGGTCACTGAAGATTTAGTTCGAGGGTTACCTGTACTAAAATTTGACAATGATTCTCTATGTGCAGCTTGCGAACAAGGAAAACAACATAGAAAAGGTCACCCGATTGTGATCGATTCCAAAATCGTAGAACCATTGGAACTTCTTCACATTGACTTATGTGGACCGTCGACTGTTGCTACAATCAATAAAAAGCGGTACATTTTAGTTATTGTAGATGATTTTTCTCGATTTACATGGGTATTTTTTATCAGGTTAAAATCTGAAGTTGCTCAGACGATGATTGATTTTATCAAAAAGATTGAGCTTAGTCTGAAAAAGAATGTTCGCAAAATTAAAAGTGATAATGGTTCTGAGTTTAAAAATCAAACTCTTGATTCTTTTCTCACAAGCAAAGGCATTTCGCATAATTTCTCATCACCATATACTCCGCAACAAAATGGAGTTGTTGAAAGAAGAAATCGATCTTTATGCGAAGCAGCCAGAACCATGTTAACATATGCGAATCTACCTCAATATCTTTGGGCTGAAGCAGTTTCCGCTGCATGTTTTACTCAGAATCGATCATTCATTCATCGAAGATTCAATGTTACTCCATATGAAATAATCAATAATAGGAAACCTAATGTCAAATTCTTTCATGTTTTTGGTTGCAGGTGTTTTATCATGAATCTCAAAGATAATTTGTCCAAATTCCATGTAACAGCCCAGAATTCCAGGTATCGTTATATTTATGATTTTGGGTGTTTTAAGAGGGGACTCGGCGAGTTGGAGCTCAGACTCGCCGCGTAGGATCGCGGATCTGGTCGCGGGTTCGTGACTGGACTCGACGAGTCCGGATATGGACTCGGCGAGTCCGCGCTGTTTAGCGAAACCCTAACCGTCCAAGTTTGGGACGTAGATAAGGGGCCTTATGGCCGTCATTGTTCACCCTAGTCCTCTGAGAGAAACCCTAATTCGATTGTGAGCATCTGGAGCAAGGTAGAAGGCCATTATTGATTTTGGAAGTATTATTTTGCAAGGAGGAGGAGGCTTGGTTAAGGGAACAACAAGAGAAGCCACACTCTGAGGATTTGGGGACATAGAGCACGTTATTCAGGTAAGATTTCGAGTTGCATTCTTCTATGTTGATGTGTATATGGATTTAGGGTTTATTGAACCCTTCCGTGGCTAGATTGAGTGTTACCTTAGTCCCCCAAGCGATTGGAACCCCGTATTGGGACCCTTGGAAGTCCAGAATGTCCCATGCCTGAGCTTTTCGGGAATCAATGGAGGTTTTGGATTGGAATCCTTATGCCTTAGGTCAAAATGTAAATTATGAGTCATGGGGTGTATTATGAGCACCGAAATGAGGACTTTACGTGATGAACCAGTCTAGGAAGGCCAAACCTATGAATGGTCGGAGCAGATCTGACCTTAGAAAGCAGTTTGAGCGGTTGCATGGCATGGACTCGCCGAGTCCGATGAATAGACTCGGCGAGTAGCTTGAAGATTAACTGGGACTCGCCGAGTTGTTCTTCAGACTCGGCGAGTTGAGTCGGGGTGGCCCCGCGATTCTTCCAGGAGGAACTCGTCGAGTCAAGGGGGATACTCGACGTGTAGAAAAGGAATCTTAGAGGATTGATGAGAACGTGTAGACTCGCCGAGTCGCCCTAGCGCTCGCCGAGTCCGGTCAAAGTTGACCGTTGACCAGAGTGGACCTGTGTTGACTTCTTGGGGATAGTCAACATTAGAGATATAAAGTGTTAACTGGGGACATATGATGTTATAGGAGGATTGTAGCTCGGCGGATCGAGCACGAGAGACTTCGGGATTTGCTAGCTTTCGATATTCACAAGGTGAGTCTTCTCACTATACTGTACCCGGAAGGGTTTGACTGTGTGACCGGAAGGTCGGATATGATATGAGATATTTGTGCTATATGTGATAAGTTGATTGTTATATGTGCTATGTATGTTATGTGGGCCGGAAGGCATTATGTTAAGGGCCGGAAGGCGATTATGTTAAGGGCCGGAAGGCGATTATGTTATGGGCCGGAAGGCGTTGTGTTGTGAACCGTAAGGTTGGCGTGGGTAGGACCGGAAGGTTTACCCAGCAGGGACGGAAGTCCCCTGAGACACATGGACCGGAAGGTTAGGGCCTGGAAAGGCGTATGTGCGTAAGTTGTATCTTGGGGAACTCACTAAGCATTTATGCTTACAGTTGTTGTGTATGTGTTTCAGGTACTAGCAAGGACCGTGGGAAGGCGCCGGCATGATCTGTACGCACTGATAGATGTTTTGGTGATCTTGGGATTCATATGGTTTGTATTTTGACATGACACTTGAAATGTTTATGCCTTGTTTTGAATGAAAGTACTTTATTTTTAAATGAAAAATTTGTTTGAAAATTTACGTTGTTACAAATTGGTATTAGAGCTTTGGTTTGAGGGATTCAGGTGCACCTTCGGGCGTAACTGAACTCAAACCGAGGATTTGAGGAAAACTTTTAAAATAAAGGCATAAACTTTTATAAATAATTTTGTGGTAAACAAGAAAGAAGCAGTGTGTACGATCAGTCAGCGCCCGAACGGTAAAGATCCCCAAAATACCTTACAATGTTATGTTAAGAGATAAGATATGATATGAATTGTTATGCATGCTAGAAGACTAGGTATTCATGATAGGACTAGAGTGGCCTGATTTGTGATGCCTTAGTCTAGGGAGGTTTGCCGATATGAGATGCCTTGATAGCGTGCGGGTAGATAGTGCATAACAACAGTAGAGTGCTCACTATCCGGGGTTTGGGGAGGAAGACTTGGGATGAATGCTGATGCGGTGTGGTCGGTAGTATTGGGCCCGTACTACCGAAGACACCGGGTCAGTGGGAGACCCAAGTAAGAATCCCTGGATATCGGAGACTGAGTAGGGTTGAGTTATCGAGTGCGATTATACTCGACGGAGTCTCTGATAGTTTTATATTGTATTTCAGAGACATCATGGTTAGACCACGCCACGGAGCGAGTACGAGCGGGGTGAGTGACGAGGAGATTCGTCAGATGATTCATGAGGAGGTGGCTGCAGCGATCCGGGCTGAGATTCCGGAGATGTTTGGGTCTATTAAGACCACCTTGATGGAGACTTTTGATGAGCGGTACGCCGCATTGACCGAGGCTGCAGCCACTGCAGCTACCGCAGCTATGGCCGCTGCCAGGCCACAGGGGGGGGGGTGACTCGTTGCTGTTTCGGGAGTTCAGCAACACGAAGCCACCGGAGTTTGATGGGACGCAGGATCCGATTGCTGCGATGAGGTGGATCGCTGATATTGAGGGGTGCTTCTACACTTGTTCATGTCCGGAGCATCTGAGGGTACGGTTCGCTTTGAACCAGCTCCGTCTGGGAGCGAAGGATTGGTGGAAGTTCGTGACGGCGAACTTCACTTTGGCAAAGGTTTCAGCAGTGACATGGGAGGGGTTTACCTCTATGTTCAGAGACGAGTACGTTCCCCCGGTGGAGAGGGAACGATTGGTTCAGGAGTTCTTGACCCTCAAGCAGGGTACTGATTCGGTTGCGGTGATCACGCGGAAGTTTCATGAGAGGGCGATGTTCTGCCCCGAGCTGGTGTCCACAGAGCAGGCTCGGATGAGCCGGTACTTGGGTGTTTTGAGGAGGGATATCCGGGAGTTTGTGTCAAACTCCACCTATCATACCTTTGCTGAGCTTCAGGCGAATGCCAGAAAGCGCGAGATCGAGTTGGAGACCCAGGCCAGGGAGGAGGCCGAGTCTCAGCGGGTGGACCGGCGGCCGGCTCAGTCTCAGCCGGCAGCCAAGCGGACTAAGTCCGCCGATTCGAGGACGGGAGGTCCGAAGGACTGCACTTGCGGAAAGTGCGGCAAGGGTCATGAGGGGGCATGTCGATCTGGTGCTTGCTACAAGTGTGGCAAGGAGGGGCACATCGCTAGGGATTGCCCCAAGGGGTTTACGGTTTGCTTTCATTGCAACCAGACAGGCCATCGGAAGGCCGAGTGCCCTCAACTTCTTCAGGGATCTGCACCTACTGCCAGGGCTACTGAGACTCGACCGGTGAAGGCCGAGGCCCCGAGGGCTCGTGGGAGAGCCTTTCAGCTGACTGCGGAGGAGGTCCGCGCTGCGCCCGATGTTGTGGCAGGTATGCCTTATTTCATGTATTTATTTTGATGTCGAGATGTGATGCTTATGTTATGATATGCGTAGGTACTTTCCTTGTGAACTCTGTGCCTGCTTTAGTGTTATTTGACTCGGGTGCGAGTAGGTCCTTTGTATCTTTGGCTTTTAGTCAGCATATCAGCGTTAGTCGTGAGTTGTTGAGTCGGCCTCTGAGAGTTTCTATAGCTGACGGGAGAGTGATTTGTGCCACGGAGGTTCTCCGGGGATGTGTGTTAGAGATTTTTGGGGTTGAGTTTCCGATTGATCTGATTCCTATTGCGATGGGTGATGTCTGTGTCATTGTGGGCATGGACTGGTTGAGCCGATTCGGCGCCGTCATCGATTGTGAGCGTCAGCTGGTGACTATACGAGACCCTAGTGGGGGAGTTCTTTCGGTGTACGGCGAGGGTACCCGTTCGGGATCAGCTTTTTGTTCGGCCGCTAGGGCGAGGCAGTGTCTACAGCAGGGCTGTAAGGGTTTTGTGGCGTATGTGATGGATACGCGGGAGGTTTCTGAGAGACCGAGATCAGTTGAGGAGGTCCCAGTGGTGCGTGAGTTTCCAGATGTTTTCCCCGAGGAGCTGCCGGGAGTACCTCCTATGAGGCAAGTAGAGTTTGGTATCGATCTGGTTCCAGGAGCCGCGCCTATCGCTAAGGTGCCTTATCGTCTTGCACCTCCAGAGATGCAAGAGTTGTCCTCGCAGCTTCAGGAGTTGCTGGGGAAGGGATTCATTCGGCCGAGCAGCTCGCCGTGGGGAGCACCTATTCTGTTCGTCAAGAAGAAGGATGGTTCACACCGGATGTGCATTGATTACCGGGAGTTGAACAAGTTGACGGTCAAGAACTGTTACCCGTTACCGAGGATCGATGATTTATTCGATCAGTTGCAGGGAGCATCTTGGTTTTCCAAGATCGATCTGAGGTCGGGGTACCATTAGGTGAGGGTGCGGAATGAGGACGTCCAGAAGATAGCGTTTAGGACGCGATATGGGCATTATGAGTTTGTGGTGATGCCTTTCGGGCTCACCAATGCCCCGGCTGTGTTCATGGATCTCATGAACAGGGTATGCAGGCCGATGTTGGATCGGTCAGTGATTGTATTTATCGATGATATTCTGGTGTATTTGAGATCCAGAGAGCAGCATGAGGAACATTTGAGGGAGGTCCTTGGGGTTTTAAGATCGGAGAAGCTTTATGCAAAGTTCTCCAAGTGTGACTTCTGGTTGCGGGAGGTCCAATTCCTAGGACATGTTGTTAATCAGGAAGGGATATTGGTCGATCCGGCCAAGGTTGAGGCGGTGATGAGTTGGGAGGTGCCGAAGTCACCCTCTGAGATCAGGAGCTTCCTTGGGTTGGCAGGGTATTATCGGAGATTTATTAAGGATTTCTCCAAGATCGCAGTGCCGCTCACCAGACTGACCCGTAAGGGTGTTGCATTCTCATGGGGACCCAAGCAGCAGACCTCCTTTGAGACACTTCGCCAAAGGTTGTGCGAAGCCCCGGTATTAGCTCTCTCGGAAGGGATGGAGGATTTTCTAGTATATTGCGATGCATCGATTTCGGGGCTGGGTGCAGTGTTGATGCAGAGGGGTCATGTGATAGCTTATGCGTCGAGACAGCTGAAGCCTCATGAGGCGAGATATCCCACGCATGATTTGGAGTTGGGGGCAATAGTGTTCGCTCTCAAGATTTGGCGTCACTACTTGTATGGGGTTCGATGTACGATATACACGGACCATAAGAGCTTGAAGTATTTGATGGATCAGCCCAACCTAAATATGCGTCAGAGGAGGTGGTTGGATGTGGTCAAGGATTATGATTGTGAGATCCTGTACCACCCAGGCAAGGCTAATGTGGTAGCCGATGCATTGAGCCGCAGGGCGGAGAGCACTCCACTGCGAGATGTATGTTTGAGATTGACTGTGATAGCCCCAGTATTGGATGCTATTCGTGGGGCACAGGCCGAGGCTGTGCGACCAGAGATGCAGAAGAGAGAGCGGGTCGTTGGTGTGGTTTCAGAGTTCGTTACGGATGGACGAGGGCTTATGATGTTTCAGGGTCGGATTTGGGTACCGTTCGTGGGTGGTACGCGTATTACTTTGATGAAAGAGGCTCATCGATCGAAATTCTCGATCCATCCCGGGGCTACGAAGATGTATTTGGATTTGAGGAAAGAGTATTGGTGGCCCTGTATGAAGAGGGACGTCGCATGGTTCGTTGAGAGGTGCTTGACCTGCCGTAGGGTTAAGGCCGAGCACCAGAGACCGCATGGCAAGTTGCAGCCATTGGAGGTTCCCGAGTGGAAGTGGGAACAGATCACTATGGATTTCATCACCAAATTACCGAGGACTGCCAGAGGAGTCGATGCAATTTGGGTGATTGTGGATAGGTTGACGAAGAGCGCTCACTTCCTTGCCATCAGTGAGAGTTCTTCAGTGGAGAAGTTGGCGGAGATATATGTGAGAGAAGTGGTATCTCGGCATGGGGTGCCGATCTCGATTGTTTCAGACCGTGATGTGCGCTTCACTTCCAGATTCTGGAAGAAATTCCATGAGGAGCTGGGTACTAAATTGCATTTTAGTACCGCATACCATCCCCAGATAGACGGTCAGAGCGAGCGAACGATTCAAACGCTGGAGGACATGCTTCGAGCGTGTGTGTTAGATTTCGGGGGTAGCTGGGATGCGTATTTACCCTTGGCAGAGTTTTCCTACAACAACAGCCATCATTCGAGCATTGGTATGCCACCCATCGAGCTGTTGTATGGTAGGAGGTGTCGGACCCCCATTTGCTGGGGAGAGGTGGGACAGAGAGTGATGGGCAGTACAGAGATCGTGCTTCAGACGACAGAGCAGATTCAGCAGGTTAGACAGAGGTTATTGACCGCCCAGAGCCGACAGAAAAGTTATGCAGACAGACGCCGGTCTGAGCTTGAGTTTCAGGTCGGCGACTTCGTACTCCTGAAGGTCTCTCCTTGGAAAGGAGTGATTCGATTCAGGAAGAGGGGCAAGTTGGGGCCCCGGTATATTGGGCCTTTTCGTGTGATTGCGAGGGTAGGCCGGGTGGCCTACCGTTTGGAGTTGCCAACGGAATTGAGTCAAATCCATGATACTTTTCATGTGTCGCAATTGAGAAAGTGTATAGCCGATGAGTCGGCAGTGGTTCCATTAGAGGACATTCAGGTGGATGCGAGCCTGAATTATGCCGAGAGACCAGTGGCCATCAGAGATCGGAAGATCAAGGTTTTAAGGAATAAGGAAATACCTCTGGTGTTAGTTCAGTGGCAGCACCGGAAGGGATCGGAAATGACCTGGGAGCCGGAGCGTGAGATGCGGGAGCAGCATCCGGAGTTATTTTCAGGGTGAGACTTCGAGGGCGAAGTCTAGTCCTAGTGGGGGAGAGTTGTAACAGCCCGAAATTCCAGGTATCGTTATATTTATGATTTTGGGTGTTTTAAGAGGGGACTCGGCGAGTTGGAGCTCAGACTCGCCGAGTAGGATCGCGGATCTGGTCGCGGGTTCGCGACTGGACTCGACGAGTCCGGATATGGACTCGGCGAGTCCGCGCTGTTTAGCGAAACCCTAACCGTCCAAGTTTGGGACGTATATAAGGGGCCTTATGGCCGTCATTATTCACCCTAGTCCTCTGAGAGAAACCCTAATTCGATTGTGAGCATCTGGAGCAAGGTAGAAGGCCATTATTGATTTTGGAAGTATTATTTTGCAAGGAGGAGGAGGCTTGGTTAAGGGAACAACAAGAGAAGCCACATTCTGAGGATTTGGGGACACAGAGCACGTTATTCAGGTAAGATTTCGAGTTGCATTCTTCTATGTTGATGTGTATATGGATTTAGGGTTTATTGAACCCTTCTGTGGCTAGATTGAGTGTTACCTTAGTCCCCCAAGCGATTGGAACCCCGTATTGGGACCCTTGGAAGTCTAGAATGTCCCATGCCTGAGCTTTTCGGGAATCAATGGAGGTTTTGGATTGGAATCCTTATGCCTTAGGTCAAAATGTAAATTATGAGTCATGGGGTGTATTATGAGCACCGAAATGAGGACTTTACGTGATGAACCAGTCTAGGAAGGCCAGACCTATGAATGGTCGGAGCAGATCTGACCTTAGAAAGCAGTTTGAGCGGTTGCATGGCATGGACTCGCCGAGTCCGATGAATAGACTCGGCGAGTAGCTTGAAGATTAACTGGGACTTGCCGAGTTGTTCTTCAGACTCGGCGAGTTGAGTCGGGGTGGCCCCGCGATTCTTCCAAGAGGAACTCGTCGAGTCAAGGGGGATACTCGACGTGTAGAAAAGGAATCTTAGAGGATTGATGAGAACGTGTAGACTCGCCGAGTCGCCCTAGCGCTCGCCGAGTCCGGTCAAAGTTGACCGTTGACCAGAGTGGACCTGTGTTGACTTCTTGGGGATAGTCAACATTAGAGATATAAAGTGTTAACTGGGGACATATGATGTTATAGGAGGATTGTAGCTCGGCGGATCGAGCATGAGAGACTTCGGGATTTGCTAGCTTTCGATATTCACAAGGTGAGTCTTCTCACTATACTGTACCAGGAAGGGTTTGACTGTGTGACCGGAAGGTCGGATATGATAGGAGATATTTGTGCTATATGTGATAAGTTGATTGTTATATGTGCTATGTATGTTATGTGGGCCGGAAGGCATTATGTTAAGGGCCGGAAGGCGATTATGTTAAGGGCCGGAAGGCGATTATGTTATGGGCCGGAAGGCGTTGTGTTGTGAACCGTAAGGTTGGCATGGGTAGGACCGGAAGGTTTACCCAGCAGGGACGGAAGTCCCCTGAGACACATGGACCGGAAGGTCAGGGCCTGGAAAGGCGTATGTGCGTAAGTTGTATCTTGGGGAACTCACTAAGCATTTATGCTTACAGTTGTTGTGTATGTGTTTCAGGTACTAGCGAGGACCGTGGGAAGGCGCCGACATGATCTGTACGCACTGATAGATGTTTTGGTGATCTTGGGATTCATATGATTTGTATTTTGACATGACACTTGAAATGTTTATGCCTTGTTTTGAATGAAAGTACTTTATTTTTAAATGAAAAATTTGTTTGAAAATTTACGTTGTTACATTCCAAGCTAAAGCTGATGAAGGCATATTCTTAGGATATTCGCAGAATTCAGTTGCATACAGAGTGCTTAATAAAAGAACTAGAAAAGTTCAAGAAACTTTCAATTTAACGTTTGATGATTACTATCTTAAACAAACAGATAGTAAATTTGAAAATAAATCAATACTTATTGATTCAAATACTCAAATTGATAATTCTGAAATAAATAATTTTGATTATGACTTAATTTTCGGAATTCCTGACAGGGAAATTGAAGCGGAAAATAATGCTCTTGATAATCAAACATCAGAATCCTCAAAATATACTGATGATTCGACAATTACTATGAGGTCAATAACTTGCGAAAGTATGCCTGATGCTTGTATGGTGGAGGAGCATATGAGTATCCATGAAGATTGTCAGCCAACTTTCGAGGGGGAGAATGAAAATATGAATCATCAAGTTGAGGGGGAGCATTCGCAAAATCAACAGGAACAATATTTTGAGGGGGAGCATCAAGATGAATATCATGTTGAGGGGGAGCATGATGAAACAGAGACAATTAATCTTGATGAAAATGATGAGTTTCATGAACTAAATGATAATTTTTCTGTTGCAGGATCTGAAAATGAAGATATGTATGAAGATGCACCATTGGAATTTGATCCTAATTTTCCACCACTTGAGAAATGGACAAGAAATCATCCAAAAGATTAGGTAATTGGTAATCCACAAGATGGTGTGTTGACAAGAGCTCAAATTCGTGCGAAAAATGAGGTACTGAATGCGAACCAAGAACTATGTATGTTTAATGTCTTTATTTCGAAAATAGAGCCAAAGACAGTAAAGGATGCTATGGAACACTCAGATTGGGTTGTTTCTATGCAATCTGAACTGGCTGAATTTGAACGAAACAAGGTTTGGAGATTAATTTCTAAACCTTCTGATGTTTCAATTGTCGGATTAAAATGGATTTTTAAAAATAAAACCGACAAAGATGACAATATTATTCGCAATAAAGCTAGATTAGTGGTTAAAGGTTATTCGCAACAAGAAGGAATAGACTATGAAGAAACATTTGCACCTATTGCAAGACTTGAAGCAGTTCACATATTTTTAGCTTATGCAGCTCATAAAGACTTTGATGTTTATCAAATGGATGTTAAGTGTGCATTCTTAAATGGAGAACTAGAAGAAACAGTGTATGTTGAACAACCACCAGGGTTTATAAACGATGAACATCCTGATCATGTTTACATCCTAGATAACGCTGTATATGGATTAAAACAAGCACCAAGAGCCTGGTACGCAACACTTACAAATTTCTTGAAACAATCTAAATTTAAACAAGGATCCGTAGACCCCACATTATTTCGCAAGAAAGTTGGGAATCATCTAATGCTTGTTCAAATCTATGTTGATGATATTATCTTTGGATCGACTGATCCAGCATTGTCAATTGAATTTGAAAATCTAATGAAAAGTCAGTTTGAAATGAGCATGATGGGAAAAATTAATAATTTTCTGGGTTTGAATATAAGACAGAACAGGGATGGAATCTTAATCAATCAAGAAAAATATACGAAGAACTTGCTTGAAAAGTTTGGAATGACTAATAGCACGAAACTAAGAGTACCAATGGCAGTAGGAACAAGACTAACTCCTTCGTTAGATGCTCCTGCTGTTGATTTAACACATTATCGAAGCATGATAGGGTCTTTATTGTACTTAACTGTAAGTAGACCTGATATTATGTTTTCGGTTTGCAATTGTGCTAGATATCAAGCTAATCCCAGAGAACCTCATTTGACTGCAGTGAAAAATATTTTTCGCTATCTTAAGGGAACAGTTTCGTTAGGACTTTGGTATCCTTCGAAAACGAGGTTTTTCATTCAAGCTTTTTCAGATTCTGATCTAGGAGGATGTACTTTGGATAGGAAAAGTACGAGTGGTGGATGTCAACTATTGGATGGGAAGTTGGTGAGTTAGCAATCGAAGAAACAAACTTGTGTGGCTATATCAACTGCTGAGGCTGAATACATTGTTGCTGCTACTTGCACATCGCAAATTATTTGGATTCAGAGTCAACTTCGTGACTATGCAATAAACATGAAAAAGATTCCCTTGTATTGTGATTCACAAAGTGCAATTCGCATTTGTCATAATCTATTACAACATTCAAAGACAAAACACATTGCTCTTCGATATCATTTTATCAAAGATCATGTGGAAGATGGGAATATTGAAATTCATTTTGTTAAAACAACTGAACAACTTGCTGATATTTTTACAAAACCTCTTGATGAAAAATCATTTGTTAGAATTTTAGCAGGTTTGGGGATGATTGATGTGAATTCAATTCCAAAAACTCAAGCATGAAAGTGTCGTTCAACAGTTATGAATCGATATTGTTCAGATGTTACTATTCATCCAGAGGCTTCGCATGGCTTCGCATCCACATCTTTTCGCATTTGCGATCATAACAACTAAGGTTAGGTTTACGATTCATTTTGTACTTTTTAATTTTTGAAAAATCAAAAATCCAAAAAGATTTTATGTTTATTCATTTTTGTTTTTGAAAAATTAAAAATCCAAAAAGATTTTATTTTGTTATGTTTTTAATTTTGAAAAATTCAAAAATCACAAAAATATTTTTGTTTTCTTTGTTCTTTAAATATTGTGTGCTGAGAATTTAGTACAGGGCTTGATGCGAAGAGGTCATGCTTATGTGTTTCTATGGAAAGGTATCAATTTTTTTAAAACTAGTTAGGATGTCCCTAGAAGCATGCTGCTGTATGTAGACCAAAAGCCTCAACAAGACTCTATGTGTGAGAAAAGAAAGCCTTAATGAAATTATCACATGAAAATTTCTTCCCAAAAGGCTTATATTCGCATAAGTCAAAAGAGCTACCTTACTCTTCTCAAATGCGTTAAGAGTTTTCTGTTTTGTCCATTATAACAGAGGTACACTTCGATTCTTAACCAATCTTTTTATACCAAACAATTCTTTCAATCCAAATTTTCGAAGAGATTTGTCCTTGAGGTCTTTGATCAAACCAATCAAAACCTAGACAAATCACAAGTCTGTGTTTATGATCTAACGTCATGAGACCGTGATGGAAGTGAAACCCAAACATCATAAACCTTAAGGAATTGATGGGGAACATTGTTCCAGATTTTAACGAAACCTTTGTTTCAGTATCAAAATTTCGAAACTCCAAATCATATTCAATTCGCATGTGTGGTCTTGATCAAATATTTGCAACCCACGATGTTTGTTACCCAACAAGATCCAGTTCAAATTTTTTGAATATGATTTCTGTGTGAGTTTTATTCGCAACTCCTAGTCATGATAAATATTTTCAAAAGCCAACTTGTCACTGACTACACTGGTCAAACAAGTAATTTCATTTACAATTTCTCACCTTATGTTAAGGCTGATATGTAATGAAATTTGAAACCAACCCAAAATATCTTTTAAAATAAGCCCTTCGATACTTATCTAAAAATATTCGATTGTAATTCACGGGAAACTACACAAGCTGTTGATTATCTCTCTTGATGATTAACGAAGCAACCTTTGCCTGGGGTTTAACTGCATTCATGTCAAATTGAATTTTTGACATCACAGAATTCCAAATTTTTTTTTGTTTTGTTTCTCATCTTATTCTGTTGACACAATGCACACACGAAATCCTTGAGGTTCTGAGTAAACCAACTCAGGCTGATGATTTCGCAAATATGGCATATGACTTCACTTTACATCCCAAAAGTGAAAGAGCTTTGACTCCATGCGAAGGGTTTTAACGGTTCAGATTCTATAACGGGAAACTTGACAGGCTGTGTACTCAAGATGGTTGGTATTCTATCCGGTTTTCAAGGAGATGTGACAGTTACTTTTAGAAGCATGGTTATCTTTTGCAGTCATGATCCGATTTTCAAGGTGCCATATTGGATAACATTAAATGCATCCCGCTTTAATTTCAAATCAATTTGGGTAAACTATAAAAGGGGGATCAAGAACGCTATATACGGTTACGCAAATAGAACTCTCACAAACCTCCAAAGATTCAAACTTGATCAAACTTTAAATCTTTCAAACCCTAACAATGGTTGCCACTCAATCCAACACTGATGAAGTTCTTTCTCAATCCCTGATGAAAATCCAAAGCACAAATTATCAAGTTGATCCAAATGTCTCTTCTTATCCCGAAGAATTGAAGATGCTCATCGTTGCTCTGAAACGATCACCTCTGTCCACTGCCATGTTTAGTTCATTCTCCGTTCCGATGATATGGTTATCCTTGGCAGCTTCAATAACATCATACAACCATACTACTGATGTGATAACATTCAACCTGATAAACAACAAACGGGTAAAACTTTCCAAGAAGATGTTTGTTGAATTCTTGCAGATTCCGAACAATCCTCCATTTTTCAAACCTGTTAACTCTCAAATCATTCATATGTTCAATGAGATGGGCCATCAACCAGAGCTTGAGAAGATAAGTGACTTTCGAAAGTCTGGGTTGCCGTGCATATGGAATTTCTTATTTGGAATTTTTCTCCGATGCCTAACAGGAAGAACAGTTGGAGTGGATAGAGGGAGAATGGAAGTATATGCCATGGTTATGGGCTTGTACTACGATATCGGTGTAGATTATGCAACCCAGTTGTGGAAGGAATTTGTCAAGAGTCTAGAAAACACAAACTCTGAAGAAGGAATTTCGTGTGCGAGGTATTGGAGTTTGATTCTAGAGAAGGTGTATGAAAGAGAAGGGATTGCTGTCCCTGAGGATGTTGAAGTTGCTGAATTCTCTTTATATCGATTTCCGAAGGTAGTGGAAGATGATGAGGCAATTTTTACTCATGTTGCTTGCATTCCAGATGCGATGCTTCGCAAGGTCTCTCAAACTCACAAGGTCTTGGTGAGATATTTGAAAACAATTGATCAATCGGTGCCGACTGGAGTGTTATTAGATGTTTCTGCACCATCAAAGAAGAAGAAGTCCACAAAGAAGGATGCGAAAGGTCCATCTTCGCAACAAGCTCAAGATGAAGATGTTCATATATAAGAGACTTCATCTAAATCGAAGAAAGAAACAATACCTTCCAAGTCTGGGGTATTGAAAAAGATTCGCAAGACTGAGGTAAGCAGTAAAGGGGTTACCATTCGCAGTATTCCAGCTCCGGTCTCTCCAGGAAAGAAAAGGCAAAGAGCTGAAGACGTTGCGAAAAACATGCAACGTACTCTAACAAAAAGACAGAAGCTGGTGGTTCGCAATGAATCATCTGATGAAGAGATAGTTCCAGAAACTCCACCGGTGACGTCTACGGTAAATGTTTCTTTACCAATAATTTCCATTACCCCTACTTCGCAAATATCTACCACAACACCACTCACAGAACCACTCGAAATAGTCACTACCAAATCAGTTTCTGAGGAGGTACCTATTTCTGATACGGTTGCCAATTTATCTGATACGGGGGCACCTATCACGAGTGTTGAAACCACTTTACCAATCACCTTACCCATTTCTTTACCACTTGTTTCATTTCCATCTACAACTCTATCCACAACCTCATCAATTTTTGATCATCCACTTCAAAACCCATTTACAACCCTTTTTCCTTCACAATCACTAGAAAATCCTCAACCTTCACAACCTTTATCTGATAATGAAACTAAAGGAGGAGCCTTTGGAGGGGTACTTGAAGACATTCATTTTGATTCAGAGGAGGAGGATATTCCTGATCATATGCTTATGACAGGAAAGCAATTTAAAATCCTGAATCATAAGCTGAATACTATTATTCAGTCGCAAGCTGATTCTGGCAGGATGTCTTCTATCTCAGAAATGGAGGTTGATATAATGCTCAAGGGTGCTGAGAAGCATATAATGGAGAAGGTTGATCAATCTGATAAAAATAATGAGCTTCGCATTAAATCTCAAGGGAGTAATTTCTCTTCGGTGGTCTAGGATTTGAAAATTGTTGCAAAAGAACGTCATGTTCTCTTTGTACAGGATGTGAAGAAAGTTCGGGAGGATGTCAACTTTAAGCTTGAAGAGTTGAAAACCGAACTTGCGAAGGAGCTCAAGGATATTACTTCTCAACATGTCGAAATTCAAAAGAAGATTGATGTGGTTACTACAGAAGTACAAAAGGTTGTTGCTGTCCCTATCCTTGAAGCTAATAAAAAAGAAACCCAGGAGAAGTTTGATCAGCTGATCAAGTTGGTGACTGAGCTCAAAACGGTGGTTTCGCAATCTTCATCTACACAAATTCTCACTCCTGAGTTCTTGTCTCTAAAGGTTAATAGTTTAGAACAAGCAATTTAGAAAGCTCTTGCACCAATCGCCAATTTTACCTCTTTACTACCGAAGAGTGCCCCACATGCTTTCACAGGGGTGCAAGGGGGAGAGAAGCATTCAAGTAAAGAGGAGGATGCGAAGACAGTGGGAAAAGTTATATCTACCCAGCTTAATACTACTCTTCCCATACTTACGAAGCCAATTTCCTCAACTACAGTAACCACAAAACCGATTACCAAAGGAATTTCTATTGGGGAAAAAGAAGGAGGTTCGAGTTCAAAACCTCAAACAGATGTAGTGGGAAAAGGAAAAGGGATATTGTACGAAAAACCGAAGGAGGAGAAGAAAGTTGAGGCTGAGGCAGAGTTGGAAAGGATGAGGCAAGTACAAAGCATCATGAGGCAAAGGGCAAGTGATCCTCCCACGATGAACAAAGGAGATCCTGTGAAGCTATACTCTTACGAAACCATAGAGTCAAAAGTTGTGGGGAGGGAAATGTATGAATTCGAGAAGAAGCCAAAGAGAAGTTATGATATTGCGAATTCAGACAATTGTCAGCTAGATTTTCCAATCAACGAAATGCTCTTCATTACTGCTCAGTACAAGATTAGCGAGAAATTTGATAATCCTGATGATTATATACACATGAAAATCAGATTTCATGCTGTATTGGGGAAGAATCCGGATGAAGTTTGGTCTTTAATGAAGATCAAAAAGGTCTTAACAATCAAGAAAGATATATTGTTTGAAGACATGCTTCAAAATTTCCGTTATTTTGTTATTCGAGCAGACAACAAGCAATGTGACTTCACTGTAGCTGATTTTCCTCTGATGAACTGCAACGATTTGATTCAAGTGGCTCTGATTTTGAAGCATATGGAAGAGAATAAGCTCAAAGGTTCTGAGACTGAAGTGTTCAAGATAGGCTTCGCACATGTTAAGACATACATCGACAATTACTTTGACTGTTTGGCTCTTACTGATGAAGAATTGGCGACTGTAGTGGGAAGAGAAGTGAATGTTCCTTGGGAAGAAACTTTATCTCAATCAGCGTTATCAAAATATGTTGTTGGGGAAATATTCCTGAAACCTTCCGGCATGGTGTTTTCAGGAAGAGATACGAAGGGGAAGCCCAAGAAATTCTTTTTTAAAGTCTCAGAGGTGGAAAGATATACTTCTTCGCAATATACGCACTTTATTGTTCGTATGAACAATTGCAAGAAGAACAATGAAGGAGACAAGAAGGAGCTCAAGAAGGTGATTTCCTGGTATGGATAAGTGCGAAAGACAATTCACTCTGCTGTTCAAAAGCTTATGGAATGAATAGCTTCGACTGTTTACAAAGGGGGAGATTGTAGAAGCAAAATTGTAAAAGTCGAATATTGTGTTTGTATAGTTTCGCATGTTTATGTTATTTTACTAAGTCATATTTGTGCGAAGTGTAATGTTTAGACTTAGTATAATTTTTGTACACTCATGTTCCCTATAAATAGGGACTGAGGATAGAAGTAGAGGATAACTTTTTGCAACTCAAATATCCTTCTGCTTATTCCGTGTGATCAGTCTTCATCAATATAAGATCTGATTAATATTTACTCTTCGTGTTCTAACTCTTCAATCACTCAAATCATATTTTGCTTTCGTAAATCTCGATAACAATTCTCTTCAATCAAACCCATAAAACATGATTTTTGTGTAAATAAAAATGGTGTTAACCACATCTAATGCAAATATTTCTTCACATTAAAATAATAAGTTGAAGCATACAAATATTCATAAGACAAACATATTTTGACTTGTATTCCCCCTAAAAGCATGTAAAACTCGAAAAATGGGGGTATGAAGCTCACCTTGGGTGATTTTGTGTGGGTTGATTTGAAGTAGTGAAGTGAAGATCTCGAGCCTAAACACTTGAAGAGTTTGATAAACTCTTCGAAGTTTATGATACCCTAAAGACGCAATCACATAATATTATGTGTAAATAAGGTGGAAGCAACAAAATAATGTGTAGAATCACTAGTCAAACTCAAAAATACTTACAAGGATCTAGGGATGACACTTGGAAAATGTTGAGCTTGAAAGATCCTAGGTTTGTTCTTGAGAAGGTTTTGAATTGTTTGTTAAGTGAAGTTAGGGAGGGATTCTTGAGAGAGTATGAATTAATCAGAGAAAAAGTTAAGGAATAATGAAGTTCAGTGAGGATGATCTCGTTCAAATAAGAGGAGTAAGGTTGATGTGAAGTTTACTTTGAGAATTGTTGGTTGCTTCCTGGGTGTATGTTGGATAATACATAGAAAATTGTGAATTGCATGGGAAAATAGAAACGGATATCACATCATAAAGTCAACCTTATCTACTGGAAGCATTCTTGGGGAATTCACTTTAGTTTGCGGTCATAAAGAAGGTTGTGACCGAAATCCCTTGGTGCATGATCCCACATGTTGATTTCGGCCAAACATTGATCCATTAAGGCAGTTTATGGCCAAACATTGATCCATTAAGGTAGTTTATGGCCAAACATTGATCCGTTAAGGTAGTTTTCGGTCCTAGGTACTTTGTTTTGTGTTTGTTTTAGATTTTGGATTCCCCATGGAATGGTTCCTCAAGGGTTGTATATACTTATTTATATATATGATAGCTTATAAAATCAATGCCCATCTAGCTTTCAAATTGTTTTATTACAATATGGTTACATTATACATTGTGGATACCCTTCTACATGAGACTCCCTTAGACTCGGTTTAACCCTAAACTTTCTAGTTGTCACATGTAATTAAATCAAGTTAGGGGTTAAACTTTAAGAACTTTGTATGATTATAATGTAATATGGTTCAAAACGATGTAGTTATGGTACTGTTGGGTACCTAAGCTTATATACTGTTATAAGGTATATTCACTTTTTGTATCTATAGAAAAAGTGACTATAGCATACAAGGTATATAAGCCTAGGTACTCAAACCCACCATACTATATCATTTTGTATCATATATATATATATATATATATATATATATATATATATATATATATATTGTAACCACTCCTAATTTGATTTACTTCCAAGATTTTTAGAAATTTCATCATTATCTTCATCTTACATAATTTTTTTGCAACTATCATATATATATATATATATATATATATATATATATATATATATATATATATATATATATATATATATAGTGTGGTAGATGTTTGGAAGAAATATGTGTTTTAAGAACTTTAGACGATCACAATGCATATAAGATACAAAAACGACGTAGTATGGTGGGTTTATATACCTAAGCTAATATACCGTGTAGGGTATATTCACTTTATATATATATATATATATATATATATATATATATATATATATATATATATATATATATATACTCACACACACATACACACATACATAGAGAGAGAGGTGGGTTCAATATAAAATCTAATTTATTAATAAAACCATAGGATCGCCTTTTTGACTATTAAATCAATTTAAAACTAAAATGATATGATGGTAAAATAACTATTTTACTTTAAAAAATAGTTTATTAATGATGTTAATAAATTATAACATTTATTTGAAATAAATCCTAATAAAATAGGAATGAAAAATTAAAGCATAAATCATAAAAAACTTAAAATTCTAATTGCATGCATCAACAAACATCAAGCATCACACATCAAAAAATTACTTTTACAGTTAATCTTCATAGATGAAGATTAACGATTTTCATTCATAGATAACCATTGGAAAATATATGAACACTTATAACTGTCCATAACTAAACATGTATAAATGCTATGATCATATATAACTAAAGGTTCATAACTGAATATGTATGAAAATTATGATCAAATATAAATATATGATTAGAAAGTGATAATATTAATAACCGAACATGTATCAATATAAATATTCATAACACGTTTGAAAGTATGAATATAAATGTTCATAACTTGTATGAAATTTACGGATATAAATGATATTTGCATCATACCATTGTGTGTGTGTGAGAGATAGAGAGAGAGAGAGAGAGAGAGAGAGAGAGAGTATTAAACATTTTTGAGAGAGTGTATATTCACATGTTTCTCGTTAAGGGCGCATAGAGTCGTTTTGTGGTTTGGAAATGGGTTAGTTGGGTATCGTCAGGAGACACCTATTTGTTCAACGTGTTTAGTGGTTTAGACTTATTGTTGGCTTCCATCGGGGTCACCAACCCATGATAATTGAATGCTTTCTACATTTTCTTTAATACATGCAAGATTTCCTGCATATTCTAATGCATGTATAATGGCAACTTTAATGCATGTATCAACTTTAAGACCAATATTCACCAAACCATGATAATTGAATGCTTTCTACATTTTCTTTAATACATACAAGATTCCCTACATATTCTAATGCATGTATAATGACAACTTTAATGCATGTATCAACTTTAAGACCAATATTCACCAACCCGTGAGTATCTTTTTTTTTTTTTTCATTTTTTGTTTTATAAGTTTATGATGAATACACATTTCACAATTCACTCATTTTTAGTGTCTTTGTCTTGAAATATTGTACAAACCACTTCAATTCTGCCAGTTACCTTCAATGGATTCCTGAGGCAAAGCTATACAAACTTATTTTAACCAAAGATGCAAATCCACGCAAAGCGGTTCAATTCAATATATTCCATTTTATTCTCTAACCTTTTCAAAACCTAAACTATCAATAATACCAAAATTACCAACAAATCCAAAACTACTAACAAAACCAAAACTATACAAAATAATATTACTCGGTGCAACAATCTCACAACACATTTAGGATTTCAGAGGAATATCTAGCTTATAATCCATGTAATCAGTTTTCTCAAAGGGTTCTAGAAACCCAATTCCAGTCTTCTCAACCCAAGCATTTCCAGTTTCTTGATTCCCAGAATGTAGAATCTGTCAGTTCTAGTGACGATCAAGTTCTCGAAATAAATGAAGAAGAAGCCAACAAGGAGTTGCAACCCATTTCCAAGAAAAAGAGCAACTATACAAACGACCAGAAGTCAAAGAAATGGGTGGAACGCGAAGAGTTGGATTTGTATATGGCATATGTTGATGTTTCTCAAGATAAAGAACGAGGAAATCAACAACGGTTCGATGCATTTTGGGATTGGGTTCTAGAGCATTTTAATGTTTAAATGAGAGGTTCAGATCGGTCACAACACCAAGTAAACTCAAAATGGAAAGAGCTTGAAAAGAAATGTAAGACTTTCAACTTTATTAACAATTGTAGGATGAATAGTGTGGCTAGTTGGAGATCCGAGGTCGATTTTTTTTAAAACCTTCACTATGCGAATATCAGAGTACTATTAATTAAAAATCCTTTGCTCATCAAAAAGATTGGGAGTGGTTGAAAGACCACATGAAATGGGTGCTGGTTACAAAAGTTGGTGAAGACTCCCTTCTTCCTTCTTCAAATTTCTGAAAATTCAACTCTTAACTTGATTTACTTCCAATATTTTTAGAAATTTCATAATTATCTTTATCTTACGTAATTTTTATTTGCAACTATCATATATATATATATATATATATATAGCCTGGTAGGTTTTCGATAGAAAGATGTGTTTTAAGAACTTTAGGAAATTACAAGGCATATATGATACAAAAACGACGTAGCATGATGAGTTTGTGTATCTAAGCTTAAGCTTATATACGTTGTAGGGCATATTCACTTTTACCCATATATATATATATATATATATATATATATATATATATATATATATATATATATATATATATATATATATATATATATATATATAGGCAAAGTGAATATACCCTTAAACGTATATAAGCTTAGGTACTCAAACGTATCATAGTACGCCGTTTTGTATCATATGTATGTATTTTAATCATCCAAAATTCTTTAAATTCAACTCCTAACTTGATTTAATTCAAAGATTTTTATAAATTTCACCATTATCTTCCTCTTACATAAGTTTCATTTTCAACTACAATATATATAGCTTGATAGGTGTTCAATAAAAAAAATATGATGTAAGAGGAAGATAATAGTTAAATTTCGAAAATCCTTAAAGTAAATCATGTCAGGGGTTGAAGTTTAAGAATATTATAATGCATATATGATACATAATGACGTATTATGGTAGGTTTGGGTATCTAAGTTTATATACCTTTAAGGGTATATTCACTTTTCCATATATATATATATATATATATATATATATATATATATATATATATATATATATATATATATATATATATAAACACAGAGGCAAGATCAACATAAAACCTAATTTATTTATAAAACCATAGCTTCTTTATTATTAGATCAATTTAAAACTAAAATGACATGATGGTAAAATAACAATTTTACTTTTAAAAAAATAGTTTATTAGTGATGTTAATAAACTATAACATTTATTTGAAATCAATCATAATAAAATAGGAATGCATAATTAAACAATCAATCATAAAAAACAAAAATTTTAATTGCATGAATCAACAAACATCAATCATCACACATCAAGAAATTATGTTACAATTAATGTTCATAGATAAAGATTGGTGATTACTATTCATAGATGAACATTGGAAAATATATGAACATTTATAAATTTTTATAACTAAACATGTATAATGTTATGAGGATATATAACTAAAGGTTTATAACTGAATATTTATAAAAATTATGATCAAATATAAATATATGTTTAGAAAATTATAATATTGTTGAGTATAAAACTTGAATGATTGAATAGATTCAAACAGGTAAAGAACCAAAATCACAGAAAGAAGACCAAGTTGTGTCGAATGATTAATAAGCATAGCCTTAGATGAGCTAGATGAAGAACTGCTACTGTAAAGGTTGTGTAGGGTTTTACAAGATTGACGATTACAAGATATGGTACATGCATGCACTTTAAATAGTAAAACCCTAATAATAAATAAATGGGTGGATAGGCCCAACCCGTTATACAAAAATGGACTAAATACTTAATACATAATGACACAACACGTATGACCCAACAATCTACCCCATTGCGTCAATTGAGACAGGAGACTTCACTGTGGAGTTCGCTTTTGAACTTCAATAAGCTTCAGAATGATGCTCATCAAGGCCTTGCGAACCTGGATATACCAAATGATCATACCAGAGAAACACTTCTTATCCCCTTTATGATTTCGTTTGATTTTATCCATAAACTCCAAAATGTACTGCAGGTAAGAAGTGGAGTAAAGATGCTTATCAACAAGATAGAAACAAACTTTGTGGAAATCAGCATCTATTCGCTCTTTCATTTGAAAAGCCATGCACCAGCCTTCCTTTCGTATGGGTTCAGTCGACTTCTTTCGTAGAATTGTTGTAATTGCAACGTCCATTTTGCCAATATCTTGGATGTACGAAATTAACATTCGCTTGAGATGAGCAACAATGGGTTCATAATTTTGTTCATCCTTGAGCAACATATTGAGCAACAAAGTCCAATCGTACGTTTTCAGGCAAGGTAGATCAGCAAGTGTAAATTCGCATACCTGACTCGTACACTACTACAAAAATACCCTTTAATGACATGCATTGTGTATCGTAAAAGCCACAGATGACACGCAAATGCGTGTCAAGGAATGCCCTGTCATAAAGGAAGACGACATGCTTTTGCGTGTCATAAACTTACAATGCACATTTACAACACACATTGCGTGTTAAGCAATGCCCTACCATAAAGGAATATAACACGCATTTACGTGTCGTAAACTTATGCCGCGCGTTTAGGACACAGATTGTGTATCATTAAAGCCCATGTCATAAATGAAGATGACACGCATTTTCATGTCATAAACTTCAACGACCATTTATGAAATGCATTTACGACATGCCTTTATGATGCTCATTTATGCATAATACAACATATGGAAACAAATATATACCAAAACAATCAATTTCATCCAATAACATCATGTCAGAATATTGTAATACATTGATATTAAGAGGATCTGATTGTACATTGTTATTAAGAGGTTTCCCCATCAGAGTGTTGAAGTAGTCATGAATTTCTAGTTTTAGCACCACTTGAACTCGCTCCCCACCCGCCACCAACTTTTTTCTTTTCACTTACAGCAGCTGCACCCCATGCAGAACCTCCACCATCTTCCAATCATGAAATAAGAAGAATTTAAAACATTACGATATGATTATGAAATAACAAGACACAACATATCGATCCATACCTTTACTGGAATCATTATCCATGGAACCAAAAAGAATTTAGATAATTGGATTCTGGTTGAAGCTGTACCAAGAAATCAATTATCATATTACAGAAATATTTAAAGAAGTAGATTAAGATATGAGTAAACTGACAAGCCTGTTGCAGGAAAAGGTGCCCAAGAACTCGTACATATACAAAATACTCAAATCATCAGATAAATACATAAGAGTGTTTGTGTTTCTACTTTCTATACATAAGTTATGTATGATAAAAACCATTCAGTAGTTTGAACTCCAGTATTCCACCCCCCCCACCACCTCCAGGCTCAGATGCCGCTCTTCCATCCATCCATCCTTTAAAGGATACAATAGTGTATTAGCCAAAGATGACACATAATATTTAAAACAAAGAAAGATAAAAAAATCTTTTAAACATAAATATAATTTCCCACCTTGAGAACTCCCAGGCTTATCGAGCAATCAAATGGCTTTGCAGAATCAAACAAAATGTCAGGATAAAGTTTATGGGGGTAGCAGATGAAATATAAAGTACATAGTTTAAACCACTATACCCAATGGAAACACCAAAACTCTTTCCTTTAACCTCAGCAAGATGCTCAGCTTTAACTGCAGGGAAAACACAATATTATACAAAAATATTACCTTCTAGATCCCAAGAAAAACAAAACATGACTAAAAAAAGATCACTTGTAAGAATCTTGTGCTAGGAATCAAGCTTGAATGTGATATCTGAATATCTAATTTCCATGAGACGGCACATATATCCCTTTAGGGGGTCCACATGTATTCTCAATGGCTACCCAACAGTGAAACCTTCTTTATATTCAACTGCATGCACGACACAATAGAATCAGAATATTAAGGATATGATCGTATGTTTGAAAAACCTTCAAAAGGTTTCTTAGGTGATAAAGGGGACTTAGGTGATGATGGGATTTCATCAAAACCAGAGCCATCTGATTTACCACCCTGCAATACATAATTTTTTTTAATAATATTGAAGAAAGAACAGTTACAATGCTCAATATATATAGTAGTGTATGATCAACTAACCTTTCCTTTATAAGAATCCATAGAAGATGCCATCTTTTCACAGATCTGTGCCTTAGCACAAAAGTAACCATAATTTTCCTGTAGAGTCTCATCATATACAAACACAATCACGTTGTATATTTGCTTGACAATTCATCTTTTATCTTGCATGGTTTACCCAAATCACCAGATGCTTCATACATAATATAATACATTTGAAGTCTAACTTTGATGATAACAAACTTGAAACTTTTAAAATAAGAACAAACCTCTAGTGGACCTTCCAAGACCATCATAGTGTCATTCATATATATGATCTTTTTATGTTGATCCAAGGCATTGAATTTCTCATCAAAATCAGCCTTCTTTAACAAATGAGCTTCAACTGCCACTACCACCATCCATTCTGTACCTTCAAAATCTGGAAATAAAATGTTGATATCATAAATAAATAAATAAGAAACCAAATCAACAGTCAAAAGAAGAGTGATTATAAATATAACATTATAACCTTAATGCGGCCATCTTTCTCTCTCCCGATTACAATCCCAAATGACTTGTGACTGTAAACAAAATTACAAAAAAAAAACATATAAAGAAGTGATAAAAAGGTAATGAAGGAGAATAGATCAGTTAGTTAGAGAGAGAGCATACCCATGGAACACAAGATCAAGAACTTCAAAACTATTCTCCATGCTGGAGCTCCCCTATCATTTTTCACTTGTTCTATCGTTATCTAACAGAAAGCTTGTGAGCTCTAAACTTGCCCTTTCCCACTCAGTATTGCAGCGTATACACCTTGTCCTTTTTTGCTTCTATAATTCTTATTATCTTCTTGTTTTCTCAATACATCTAGTCAGTGACAGGTGGAAGGCTTTTTGGTCTTCTTAGCTTCTTGTTTTCTTCACCCACCTTGTCCAATCTGGCTTGTAAATCCATCATGACGTTGTTAGTGATAGGTGGCAGGTTTTGGTTTTCTAAAGTATGGCTCTCATGTGTTTATGCATTGTTGGTGCTGTTTAAGGTTTCTACCAGCCTATCATTCTCTTGGTGAATATATTGTAGCTCTTCAACAAATCTAGCCTGCTCAGATTTCATGGCACCCAACAAGGCTTTTGCTTCCATTAGCTCTTCTATATTGTCAGTCAATTGCAGCATGTTGTCCCTTTTGAGACAATTACTATCAAGTACAAATCTTTCACTTGGTCATAGGCTTCCATCTCATCTCCTAAATCAATGCTACTCAACAAGCTTCCAACCTACAAAACCAAAAAATATGTAAGACTCAAACTATTGAAGCTAAAGATGCTTTGAACTGATATAACAAGGATTTTGAGCTAAACTTGGAATATCAAGAATTGTTCGAAGTTTAGATCTTTTAGCTTGTTGAAGAGAAATAGAATCCCTAAAATTCATCTCAAAAATCCAATTTAAATTAAAGTTGAATATATCGTGCTTACAGGATATGCTGTTGTTTGGTTATAGGTTATGTATTTGCTCAGTTTTGTTTTCAGTTCATCAACCTTCCTGCAGATTAGGGAATAAAATTTGAAGATTAGCCACAAGCCTCAAGATCATATACAATCTTAGGCCTAGAAAAGGAAACTAAATCAAAGATAAAATAGGAAACTATATCAATCCAGGTACGTCACCAACTGCATCATCAAGTTGTTGTAGAACATTATTGGACAATCTAAACTCAAGGTCATTATCAAGTTCAAATGCCTCTTTGTTTAATTCGTTTAATAGGTCTGAAGTTGCCATACATCTATAGTCTTTGTCCTTTCCATTCATCTGCAAGTTCAAACATGAATACCTCAATACGTGCTAAATATGGTATAAATATAACCCAAAGAAAAAATCTCCAAAAATAAAGGATAGAACTCCATCACTTCTTACCTTCTCTAGGATACCAGGTATGGATGAATTTTCTATTTTTACACGAGTCTATAACAATCTTATATTACCAAGGATAATGTATCTTGCATGTATCAGAAAAATAGAAAGTCAGAAGCCACATGGATAATGTTTCTTACCATTTAGAATTCACGCACATTCTAGTTTCCTATTATGTTGCTCCCTTATTCCAAACAGAATTACAATTTTTCTATTGGAAAAAGAATCTGTTGAACTACAGATTTGTCAATTACAGTAAGCAATAGGTAACCCTAAATTGCCAATTTGTCTGTGTTTTGAACCAATTTGTCAAAATTAAGTACTATTCAGAGAATAAAAGTCAACATGAGGGGGAGAATCACCAAGTCAAGGGCAAAATCGACATAACCAAGCAAAAATTCAAACAGTAGAAAAGATAATTTAACACCATGTATGTTTATATAGGAATAATGCCGATTTGAGAGAGACATTGTTTGAAATTTCATAAAACCTCATGTTTGAAAGACATAGTTTGCCTCTTTTTAAACTGTAGTCTCGATTATTGTAGGTAGAATTTCATATTTGGGGGTGCGATCGAGTCCACTAAGTTTTAGATGATATTAACATACCTTCAACGAAGTCGTGGGGGAAATGTTGATTCGAGCCCTAGAAACCGCATCCAAGGGGAGGGGCTACTGATTACAATGTTATATGGTGAAGGTTCAATTGAACAAGAATGATGAATATCCGATAGATCGAGATCTGGAGGAGAGAGTGAAGAGGTAGATAAGGCGGGGTACTTCAAAATTTTGGGAGATTTCGTTTTCCCGGCTTAGCTATCAAGGAGGATTCATTTAGTGGACGAGCGAATGTTTCATTATAAAAAATATAAAAGCTTACATAACACACATTTTATTATAGGCACCCTCCGTTTTTTTTAACACTAATTTTAGGACATGCACAATTGCGTGACCTAAATCCTTCAAATTTTAGGGGAGATGACATTATTTTTTAGGACACACACATTTGCTTATCATAAATCAGTGTGTGTCATGGTTTGCGTGTAATTAAAGGTCTATATTCTAGTAGTGGTAGAACCTCTAGCAACCTTAAAACGAGCATTTAGGAAGCTATCGGTTTCAATCGGACCTAAAATCTTTACAACTGTTATCTTTTTCGCACTCCAGGTTTCATACTGAGGCTTCATGTGCTTTAAGTAGAAGGACAAGAGCATATGGTCAACACCGTTGTCAGTCAGAGGAACATTCCCAACTTTGATGAAGCTACGAAACTTGAAGTCTTTCGGTGTTATTGGAAGATCAAGTTGCGAATCTTGTGTGTTTTGCTAGTCGAAAGATGCAACAGGCTCTAACCAATATTGGCTTGGATTGTCAACAGCCTCATTTATAATTCGCTCCAAAGTCCACAATGGAAATAAAAGCTTCCTTCTTTCCAAAGTGACTTGAGCTTCTCGTTCAGCTTTCTTTTTCTCTTCTACTTCTCTTACAATGCGATTATGTTCATCTATCTGAGCTTCACGAGCCTTCCTTTGTTTTAGCTCATGCTCATCAGACTCATCTTCTTCACTATCATCGATAAGCTTCTCTTTACCTTTCAAACCCAAAGCTTCATTATCCTTCGGTTCGTTTTCTGACTTTGGCTTTATAGTTGGCTTAGCTGGTTTCGGGGTTTCTTTCGTAGATTGCCTCATAGTGTCACCCTTAATGAATGGAATGTTGAGCTGATCCATACCTCTTTGAACCATGAGAGTCCAAAAATGAGCACAGGAAATCTCGTTGTGTCATGTAGTAGAAAGGGTACTCTGGACCAATTGAGCCCAAAGCACAGTCTGATAGTCAAGATTGATTCCTGAAAAGATGTCGTACATTATCATCATGAATAGCTTGCTTGCACAATCAGAGCCGGTTACCCTCTCAGAAAAGCTTTTGAAGATGAGGGTAAACAACCCATTCCTTATCAGTGGTAGATTTGGCTTCTTGAACTTTGAGATGGTAGTCAAAACCTCCTTGTATCCCATTTGGTAAAACATCTCCAAGATTGTAGAGTTGGAGACAATCTCATGGTTGTCACACCCCAAAACCACGAACGGCGGAAACGTTCAGGGGTGGAGGACGTCATGTACAGTATCACAACAGTGTAATATAATAAATAAGCAACAACATCATCAATTGCATTATAAGTAAAGTTGTAATACATGTGTGTTCTTTCATTGTAGTAAGACACCAAAAATATACAATCAAAATAAAAGACGAGACTTGTCTGCTTCGTCTTCTCAAAACCTGGCCATCGTACCTGTCTACTGCTGACCTGAGAATACAAGTTATTTAGAAAGCGAGTATCAGCTTTAAAGCTGGTGAATTCAAAAGAAATTAAGTGTCGTTGTCTTGCTTATGAAAATATGTTATGAAGGCCATGTAAACATTTAAATGAAAATGTTGAGGTAAGTATGAAGTCCCTAGAAAAACCCTTATTTTCTATAAGTATGAAATGTAGTCTTCTACTAAGACCCGAATGTTTTGTTATGACAATGTAGTCTTCTACTAAGACCCGAATGTTTTGTTATGACAATGTAGTCTTCTACCAAGACCCTAATGTTTTGTAAGTAAAATGATAGTTTTCCTTTGGTTGTTTAATACTAAAGTACATAGTCTGACTCATCGTTTATGTGAAGGTATCACAAAATAAAGTAAACAGGAAAAATCACTAATGTAAGTGTTATCCCGAGGAACTAGGGCTAACACGTCGAATGTAACTGTTATCCTGAGGTACTAGGGCTAACATAATACATATAACCTAATGAACATCCGAAGATTGTCCACTTGTCCTCTGTAGCAGCAGCAGGGCGGAGGAATGGTTAGTCCCTGTAAAGGTACTCCTAGTATAAGTAATAACCGTAGGCATCCGTAGATGTTCATCACCCACTGTTGCTAGCAGATGGGTTCCGGAATGGTTAGTCCCGTACGTATATCCCGAGGTACTAGGGATAGAGGCCCATCTAGGTATCCCGAGGTACTGGGGATAGGGTCCTGTCTAGATATCCCGAGGTACTAGGGATATGCAGGAAGATTTACACGGAAGGTACTAATAAATCATCCTCGCAATTCGAGATACAAGTATTCATGTTAATGTACACAGTTAAGTGTATCTACGTAAAGGTACTCATGTAATGCGTTCATGTAAGCGTGTTCATGTATCATGTAAGTATATGTAAACGTACTCATGTATCATGTAATCAAATGTAAAGGTACTCATGTATCAGGTAATGTACTGGTATAGACTCATGAATGAACTGACTCTTGTGTGATTCCTTGTAATAGGAATTATGTTTGAAATCTCCAAATTATCCATATGATAATTTACTGGAAGGTAATTTGTTGTTCAAGTAGGTTAATACACTCTTACTACACAAGAGTGTGAGAAATTTAAGGAAAGTTGTAAACTATAACATCAATACATATATAAGAATATAAGTGTACATGCATTAGTTCAAGAATGAAAAATGGTTTTGTAAGACATCTTATGGGTTTTGAACAATAATTAACAATGACTTGATGTCATTTTAATATACATTTCAAAGGTAAAACATTTGATAACAATGTGTTTTTAAGATTTAAAACCATTTCATGCATCACATTTTGTAGTATGTGAAATCTGTTAAATGACAAACACAATTATAAAATACATATCAATGATTTAATAACATGTTTGTTTCTACTTGTATTCCCCCCTTTAAAGCATTTAAAAATCATTTAAAACATTGATTAGGGGTATGAACTCACCTGTAGTTGGTGATTGGGATGAACTGAACGGTATAGGATGGCTAAGTGTCAAGCGAGGACTTGTACACGCACTACGATCCTAATGAACATATAATCATACATATATGCACTCAATTAGACTTAAATCACTAATTGATAATGTTAAGACATCCTAGAGATAATAAACACTTTATATAAGTGTTTTAAGCCCTAAGGATTGCATCTAAACTATTGTGGGACAAGGTACTTGTGTTTAGGGTTCCAAAGGACCCCATATATGAGTTTACTCCTCATATACTAACACACATGGATTTTACGATTGTAAACTCTTGAGTTTACAGCCGTAAACTCCCAACCATGGGGTATTTGTGTGTTTTGAAGTCCCAAATGATTTCTAGAATTATTCCAACTTGGTGGTTCCATCCTTGAAGGGGTTTAAGGTCTAGAAACACTCCATTTAGGAGTTTAAGGCCCTAAGGCCATTTCCTTTGGAGTTTACGGCCGTAAACTCCATTGGAATGGTGTTCTTGTTGTTTTCAAGCCTCATGCATTTGAAGGATAGGTTCTAGACATTTGTTTAAAGCAATTAGGGACCCTAGGCACACTTTGGTGCCCTTTTTGGGTGTTTACAGCCAAGGAGCATTACCAAGGCTGTAAACTCACTTCAATAGGTGATTTTGATGCTTTCAAGTCTCTTGCACATGTGGTATAGGTTCTAGGCTTTTATTCCAAGCATATGCAGACATTAGGCACACTTTGGTGCCCTTCTTTCATGTTTACGGCCCAAGAACCAAGTCTTGGCCGTAAACTCACTTTGATAAGTGATTTTGATGTGCTTTGGTCCTTCAATTAAGTGGGAATCAATTTCATGTAAAAGTCTAGGGCTTTAGGTGTCTTAAAAACACCCTTTGGTCCATTTCTATGGAGTTTACGGCCTAAGACACACTTGGGCCGTAAACTCTCATTTGTTTGTGTTCTTTGATTGTTTTCTTGTCCTTAATACACCTACAATTGAGTCTAAGGCGGTAGTATAACACAAGGAACAAGCTAGGCTCGGTTTCGGGAGTTTACCGCCCAAGAACACCTTGGGGAGTAAACTCCTAGATCTAATGATTTAGCCAACTAAATCATGTTATATGCACAAAATAAGCTTTCTAACACTACTAGAAAGAGTTACTCACGTTTTGGTATAAAAACCCGAAGATCCGTGAGAGAGAAAATGGCTTTTCTCTAGTTGGAAATGTGAATGATGAATGAATTTGGTTCAGAAATCTATTTATAGTCCTGAGATATTTTTGGAAGAAAATATTTTTATTCCTGAAATGATCTCTAATATAATAGAGTGTTGGAATAATAGTGTTGCACAAAACCCCAGTGCACCCACTCTCCTGATATTTCCTTAAGTGTAAACCCTGAATTACTCAAACTTACGTGAAAAAGTCTGAAAATTAACTGTGACTGCTATAACTTCTATTAAAGTGATATAGTTTGTACAGAATGGAAATTTCGGGTTGTCACATCATCCCCCCGTTAGAAGGAATTTCGTCCCGAAATTAGAATTTAAGCAAATAAGAAGTTACAAATAACTAAGCGAAAAGGTGAGGGTATTTCAGTTTCATCTGATCCTCACGTTCCCAAGTGAATTCCGGTCCACGCTTTGCGTTCCAGCGCACCTTCACTATCGGGATACGGCTCTGCTTTGTTTGCTTGACCTCTCGGTCCATGATCTCTACTGGTTCCTCCATGAAGTTGAGGTTCTCATTGATCTTGATCTCGTCGAGTGGAATAACAAGAGTCTCGTCGGATAGACACTTTTTCAAGTTTGACACGTGGAAGGTAGGATGTACGTTACTGAGTTCTTGCGGTAGATTGAGTTTGTAAGCCACAGGGCCGATTCTCGCGAGAATCTCGAAAGGCCTTATGTATCTTGGATTGAGCTTCCCATGTTTTCCAAAGCGTATCAAGCCCTTCCAGGGTGAGACCTTCAGTAGGACTCGGTCGCCCACCTGGAACTCCAATGGTTTCCTACGCTTGTCAGCGTAGCTTTTTTGTCGGTCTCTAGAGGCTTTCAATCGTTCACGAATTTGAACGATCTTCTCTGTCGTTTACCGAATGATCTCCGGACCTGTGAGAGTGCTTTCGGGAACTCGTCCCTTAGCTAACTGGGTATCACCCACTTCAGCCCAACACATAGGGGATCTGCACTTTCGGCCATAGAGGGCCTCGAATGGAGCTGCCTTTATGCTCGTATGATAACTGTTGTTGTAGGAAAATTCAACAAGGGGTAAATGAGTATCCCAAGCTTTTCCAAAGTCAATCACAAGGGCACGCAACATATCTTCTAAGGTTTGGATAGTTCTCTCACTTTGCCCGTCGGTCTGTGGATGGTCGGCTGTACTCATATCCAGCCTAGTTCCTAGGGAACTTTGTAATGACTGCTAGAACCTTGAAGTGAATCTACTATCTCGGTCCGAGATGATAGATAAAGAAAAACGTGCAACCTTACAATCTCCCTAATGTAAGTTCTGGTAAGTTTCTCCATCTTGTCTGTTTCTTTGATCGGTAGGAAGTGTGTAGACTTGGTCAGTCTATCGACGATGACCCATATGGAATCAAGTCCACCCGTCGTCTTGGGTAACTTGGTTATGAAGTCCATAGTGATCCGCTCCCACTTCCATTCTGGTATCTCCGGTTGTTGTAGAAGACCGGAGGGTTTCTGGTATTCGACCTTGACCTTTGCGCAAGTAAGGCATTTACTCACGAAGGTAGCAATATCTGCTTTCATGTTAGGCCACCAGTATAACTGCTTAAGATCCAGATACATCTTATCTGAACTCGGGTGGACGGAATAACGAGTGTTGTGAGCTTCGGTCATGACCAAGTCTCTGAAGCCACCGTGTTTCGGTGTCCAGATCCGATCCATGAGGTATAAGGCTCCGTCACCCTTGACTTCCAAGTTCTTATCCATCCCTCTAAGGGATTCACCCGCCACGTTTTCAGGTTTCAAAGCGTCGAGCTGAGCCTCCTTTATTTGCGTGGACAAGTGTGAATGGATAGTTAGAGTCAAAGATTTGACTCTACGATCAGTATATTCTTTCCGGCTTAGGGCGTCGGCTACTACATTGGCTCTACCCGGATGATAACGAATTTCGCACTCGTAATCACTAAGTAGCTCGACCCACCGTCATTGTCTCATGTTGAGCTCTTTCTGGTCGAAAATGTGTTGTAGACTCTTATGGTCCGTAAAGATCGTGCTTTTTGTACCATATAGGTAATGTCGCCAGATCTTCAGAGCAAACACAACTGCTCCTAGTTCAAGATCGTGGGTTGTGTAGTTAACCTCATGTGTCTTCAGCTGTCTCGAGGCATAGGCGATGACTTTACCTCGCTGCATCAGAACACATCCGAGTCCTTGATTGGATGCATCGCAATAGACAATGAAGTCTTCTATCCCTTCGGGAAGGGATAGTATCGGGGCGGTGCACAAGGCTCGTTTGAGCGTTTGGAACGCTCTTTCCTGTTTCTCTTCCTAGTCAAAGGCCACGCCTTTCTAGGTCAGGGTTGTATGAGGTTTCGCTATGCTGGAGAAGTTCTGAATGAACCTGCGATAGTAGCCAGCTAGACCTAGAAATTGACGAATTTTAGTAGGTGTCTTTGGTGCTGACCAGTTCTCGATGGCCTTAATTTTGGAAGGGTCCATGTGTATTCCTTCTTCGCTAACCACATGGCCCAAAAATTCGACTCGCCGAATCCAAAATTTGCACTTGGAGAATTTCGCGTAGAGCTTCTCCGATCGCAATGTTTCTAAGATTTTTCGGAGATGTTGACTATGCTCCTCCTTACTTCGAGAGTAGATGAGTATGTCATCAATGAAGACGATGACGGACTGATCCAAGTAAGGACGACACACCCTATTCATCAGATCCATGAATACTGCGGGCGCGTTAGTTAATCCGAATGGCATTACTACAAACTCGTAGTGCCCATAACGAGTTCGGAAGGCTGTCTTGGGAACATCCTCCTCTAATACTCATAGTTGGTGATATCCGGATCACAGATCTATCTTCGAGAAGTAGTTGGCTCCTTGAAGTTGATCAAACAAATCGTCAATGCGGGGCAAGGGATAACAATTTTTAATGGTAAGTTTGTTGAGTTCTCTATAGTCGATGCACATGCGAAACGATCCATCTTTCTTCTTGACGAACAAGACCGGTGCTCCCCATGGTGAGAAGCTTGGTCGAATGAATCCCTTCTTGAGAAGTTCGTTAAGTTGACTGGAAAGTTCCTGCATTTCAGCCGGTGCCAGACAATAAGGAGATTTGGCTACGGGGGTAGCCCCTGGCACTAAGTCGATTCTGAACTCGACTTGGCGTTGTGGTGGTAAACCGGGAAGTTCTTCTGGGAATATGTCGGGAAAGTCGCGTACTTTTGGGATTTTCTGGATGTCTTTCAGTTCTTGACTGGTATCGACGACGTGTGCGAGGAATGCATGGTACTCCTTTCGCAAACACTTCTGGGCTTGAATGCACGAAATGATGCGAAGGCTCGTACTAGGTTTGTCGCCGTAGATAACTAAGGTTTTGTTGTTAGGAAGGTTAAGACGAACTGCTTTTTCGAAGCACAAAATGTCGGCACGAAGAAGACTCAACCAATCCATACCGATGATAACGTCGAAACATTTAATTGGGTCTGGCATGAGATCTATCTTGAAAGTATGGCCATCTAAAGTTAAGGTACAACCTACGTATATGCAGTTTGTACTCTTTGTTTTCTAGTTAGCCATTTCTACCATGAATGAATTATCTAATGCCCATGGTTTTTGTTTAAGCAGGTGTGCAAATTTGTGACTTACAAAACTTTTCTCGGCTCCACTATCGAAAAGTATGCAAGCATATGAGTTATCGAGGAGGAACGTACCAGTAACTATCATAGGATCAGCTACTGCTTCCTTGTGGCCTAGGGCCATAACTCTTCCCACTCTCCATCCATCCCCGTTTTAGGGCAGTTCCTCTTGTAGTGACCCACCTCGCCACAACCGTAGCAAGTTTGGCCCATACCGACATTAGGGACCTGGGCGGCTTGAGCTGTTGGAGCCTTGCAGTAACGGGCTGTATGCCCCTTCCTGTTGCAGTTAGTGCACTGCATCTCTTTGCAAGGTCCGTGGTGGTGGTAGTTGCACTTGGTGCACTTCGGAAGAGTTCCAGCATAAGTTTTTGCTGGTAAGGGGTTCACAAGGGCAACAGGAGTCACTGTGGCAACATTGATCGCCAGAAGTTGTTGCTTATTGGAGGATCCTTGCGGAGCCCCGTTTTCCTCTTATTCCACCCCTTCTTTTTGTAGTTGGGGTTGGACTTTTGTGGTACGGGTGTAGGGATTGTTGTGTTCTGAGGTTTCCGGTGATCGATGAGAGATTGTGCCAGTTCCTTGGTGCTATCGAAGGTAATAGGCCTGGAAGCGATCACACTTGACTGGATCTGGGGCGACAGTCCCCAGATATACCTCTCTATCTTTTTGCTCTGGAGAGCAACCATGTCAGGGCATAAGTTTGCCAGATCACAAAACCTATTTGTGTAGGTCGTGATGTCGGATCCAACCATTTGTAGACCCCAGAATTCTTGCTCGAGTTTTTGTATTTCACCTCGAGGACAGTATTCTTTCATCAGCATGTCTTTCAACTTTTACCAGCCGATGGAATACGCCACCTCCAAAGTTAGATAGTTAACATGGCTGTTCCACCATGTTAGTGCTCTGTCAGAGAAGGTACAAGCTGCAAACTTGACCTTGTTGCCCTCCTGGCAAGCAAAGATTTCAAAGACAGATTCCATCTTTTCAATCCATTGTCTCAACACCATAACACCCCCAATTCCATTGAAGCTGCAGGGTTTGGCGTTAGTGAAGTCCTTGTAGGTGCATTCCCGAGGGTGTCCATGGCTCTCGCCGTGGTTCGAGGGTGGTGCACCTGTTCCTGATCCACTAGGGGCAGGAGCGTTGATTGCCGACACAGCAGCTGCAACTGCTGCTGTGAAAGCTGCCTGGAACATGTTGGCATCGAAAGGATTTGGTGGTTGAAGAGGTACAGGTGGTGGTGGAGGTGGTGGTATTGGTGCTTCGTTTTTTGGGTTTCGCCTTGGATTCCTGCGTGGCGGCATCTTTAACTATACGTTTAAAAGATGACGAAATGGATAAGAATAAATGATTAATGAATGTGTCCCATGGACTAAATCCCCATAGCCCAACAACAGAAGGAATAGTATCACTAAATGAAGAAGATAACATTTGGATAATAATTTCCATAAGATTAGATATCCGTCAATAATACTGGAATTACAGATGTAACAAGTTCGGGAAAAATGGCCTAGAAGTAGGCCTTACATCAACCAAGATGGAAATTTCTGACAGAATTAAGACAAGATCAAGACCTAAAAGGTCTAAGATTTATAAAGACAGGAAATTAGACCAAAGTTTTACATAAACTAGGTTATATCCAAAAGATGAGTTCACGATATTCTATCGGCGACGAGAACTGCTAGTATGAGTCTTTGATCCCGACAGTAGACGTTCAATGTCCCTTATACGCCTGTCCGACCTTGCTTGCTGAGCTCGAAGTTCTCTAACTTCAGCTTGGGTTTCAGCAAGTTCCCTCTGCAGATTTGCATTGCGGACCAGAGTCCTTTCATGAGCAGACTCTAGTTGGCGAATGTGGACAGTGTTAACACCAGAGTTGGCGTTAACTTCCAAGACTTGATTGATAGTCGCCTGAGCCATTATCGAGTTCCGAGAAATCCTACGCACCATGATTGGTAGGACTCTATCAGTAGAACCTCCTTCAGTGAGGTTGTAGAAACTTCGGTCTCCATTGTAGGGAATGGGCTGACCCTGTTCATGACTCCATGTAATCAAGTTAGTGGCCCACAGAGGTGTGGGTCCTTGAAACACCGGGCGGGGGTTCAGGTTTGGGTTTTGAGCATTTGGGGGTAGGTTGTTGACTTCTGGCTCCGAGTCAGAACTATCAGAAAAACCCTCAGCATGGTGATCATCCAAAGGAATTGGGTGATCATCTTCTGGTTCTGCCTCTAGCCAACCAGCATTGCCTTGGTTTGGGAAGTACAGATCGCCATGGTGAAATCCAGCCATTTTAATCTACGCGAGAAAAAGGGATTATAAGAAATAGCTAAATAGACGAACTGACTAGGATAATTACAGTAAGACCAAATACCCCTATGGTATTTCTTTATGGCTGTGTTGGTAAGTTTTTAGACTTGTTGCCATATCACAACCATTCTTGGGCATATTCTAATCACTCCTCGGACCAGCATAGTTGATCAGGCTATGCCATTCCCAAGACGGACCATATATCCCCAGGCTTACTTGTGATATTCAACAATCGTAATACTTTTGTTCTTGTCGTTGTGACACTGATTTTAGTATGAATGCAGGCACGTATACTTTGTTGAATATTTTATTATTTAAAAGTATAAACTCTTAGACAAAGTGTTTTAATCCCATGTATTTATAGTTAGTATATCTTTTATGGGTTGATATACTTAATTCACTATAAACAATGCTCTGATATCAATCTGTCACACCCCAAAACCACGAACGGCGGAAACGTTCAGGGGTGGAGGACGTCATGTACAGTATCACAACAGTGTAATATAATAAACAAGCAACAACATCATCCATTGCATTATAAGTAAAGTTTTAATACATGTGTGTTCTTTCATTGTAGTAAGACACCAAAAATATACAATCAAAATAAAAGACGAGACTTGTCTGCTTCGTCTTCTCAAAACCTGGCCATCGTACCTGTCTACTGCTGACCTGAGAATACAAGTTCTTTTGAAAACGAGTATCAGCTTTAAAGCTGGTGAATTGATAAGAAATTAAATGTCGTTGTCTTGCTTATGAAAATCTGTTATGAAGGCCATGTAAACCTTTAAATGAAAATGTTGAGGTAAGTATGAAATCCCTAGAAAAACCCTTATTTTCTATAAGTATGAAATGTAGTCTTCTACCAAGACCCGAATGTTTTGTTATGACAATGTAGTCTTCTACCAAGACCCGAATGTTTTGTTATGACAATGTAGTCTTCTACCAAGACCCTAATGTTTTTTAAGTAAAATGATAGTTTTCCTTTGGTTGTTTAGTACTAAAGTACTTAGTCTGACTAATCGTTTATGTGAAGGTATCACAAAATAAAGTAAGCATGAAAAATCACTAATGTAAGTGTTATCCCGAGGAACTAGGGCTAACACGTCGAATGTAACTGTTATCCCGAGGTACTAGGGCTAACATAATACATATAACCTAATGAACATCCGAAGATTGTCCACTTGTCCTCTGTAGCAGCAGCAGGGCGGAGGAATGGTTAGTCCCTGTAAAGGTACTCCTAGTATAAGTAATAACCGTAGGCATCCGTAGATGTTCATCACCCACTGTTGCTAGCAGATGGGTTCCGGAATGGTTAGTCCCGTACATATATCCCGAGGTACTGGGGATAGAGGCCCATCTAGGTATCCCGAGGTACTGGGGATTGGGTCCTGTTTAGATATCCTGAGGTACTAGGGATATGTAGGAAGATTTACACAGAAGGTACTAATAAATCATCCTCGCAATTCGAGATACAAGTATTCATGTTAATGTACACAGTTAATTGTATCTACGTAAAGGTACTCATGTAATGCGTTCATGTAAGCGTGTTCATGTATCATGTAAGTATATGTAAACGTACTCATGTATCATGTAATCAAATGTAAAGGTACTCATGTATCAGGTAATGTACTGGTATAGACTCATGAATGAACTGACTCTTGTGTGATTCCTTGTAATAGGAATTATGTTTGAAATCTCCAAATTATCCATATGATAATTTACTGGAAGGTAATTGGTTGTTCAAGTATGTTTATACACTCTTACTACTCAAGAGTGTGTGAAATTTAAGGAAAGTTGTAAACTATAACATCAATACATATATAAGAATCTAAGTGTACATGCATTAGTTCAAGAATGAAAAATGGTTTTGTAAGACATCTTATGGGTTTTGAACAATAATTAACAATGACTTGATGTCATTTTAATATACATTTCAAAGGTAAAACATTTGATAACAATGTGTTTTTAAGATTTAAAACCATTTCATGCATCACATTTTGTAGTATGTGAAATCTGTTAAATGACAAACACAGTTATAAAATACATATCAATGATTTAATAACATGTTTGTTTCTACTTGTATTCCCCCCTTTAAAGCATTTAAAAATCATTTAAAACATTGATTAGGGGTATGAACTCACCTGTAGTTGGTGATTGGGATGAACTGAACGGTATAGGATGGCTAAGTGTCAAGCGAGGACTTGTACACGCACTACGATCCTAATGAACATATAATCACACATATATGCACTCAATTAGTCTCAAATCACTAATTGATAATGTTAGGACATCCTAGACATAAGAAACACTTTATATAAGTGTTTTAAGCCCTAAGGATTGCATCTAAACTATTGTGGGACAAGGTACTTGTGTTTAGGATTCCATAGGACCCCATATATGAGTTTACTCCTCATATACTAACACACATGGAGTTTACGGTTGTAAACTCTTGAGTTTACAGCCGTAAACTCCCAACCATGGGGTATTTGTGTGTTTTGAAGTCCCAAATGATTTCTAGAATTATTCCAACTTGGTGGTTCCATCCTTGAAGGGGTTTAAGGTCTAGAAACACTCCATTTAGTAGTTTACGGCCCTAAGGCCATTTCCTTTGGAGTTTACGGCCGTAAACTCTATTGGAATGGTGTTCTTGTTGTTTTCAAGCCTCATGCATTTGAAGGATAGGTTCTAGACATTTGTTTAAAGCAATTGGGGACCCTAGGCACACTTTGGTGCCCTTGTTGGGTGTTTACGGCTTAGGAGCATTACCAAGGCCGTAAACTCACTTCAAGAGGTGATTTTGATGCTTTCAAGTCTCTTGCACATGTGGTATAGGTTCTAGGCTTTTATTCCAAGCATATGAAGACATTAGGCACACTTTGGTGCCCTTCTTTCATGTTTACGGCCCAAGAACCAAGTCTTGGCCGTAAACTCACTTTGATAAGTGATTTTGATGTGCTTTGGTCCTTCAATTAAGTGGGAATCAATTTCATGTAAAGGTCTAGGGCTTTAGGTGTCTTAAAAACACCCTTTGGTCCATTTCTATAGAGTTTACGGCCTAAGATACACTTGGGCCGTAAACTCTCATTTGTTTGTGTTCTTTGATTGTTTTCTTGTCCTTAATACACCTACAATTGAGTCTAAGGCAGTAGCATAACACAAGGAACAAGCTAGGCTCGGTTTCGGGAGTTTACCGCCTAAGAACACCTTGGGGAGTAAGCTCCTAGATCTAATGATTTAGCCAACTAAATCATGTTATAAGCACATAATAAGCTTTCTAACACTACTAGAAAGAGTTACTCACGTTTTGGTATAAAAACCCGAAGATCCATGAGAGAGAAAATGGATTTTCTCTAGTTGGAAATGTGAATAATGAATGAATTTGGTTCATAAATCTATTTATAGTCCTGAGATATTTTTGGCAGAAAATATTTTTATTCCTGAAATGATCTCTAATATAATAGAGTGTTGGAATAATAGTGTTGCACAAAACCCCAGTGCACCCACTCTCCTGATATTTCCTGAAGTGTAAACCCTGAATTACTCAAACTTACGTGAAAAAGTCTGAAAATTAACTGTGACTGCTATAACTTCTATTGAAGTGATATAGTTTGTACAGAATGGAAATTTCGGGTTGTCACAATGGTCAACTAGGTGACCACCTTGAGTTAGCCATAACAGGCTACAGAACCGCGATTTCGATATGTGGTTTTTCTTGTTAGCGATTTCAAAGGTAATATATTCCTCCCTTTTTTGGTAGCTTGCAGTAGAATACGCATTGGAAAGATGAACCAAGGGTAAAATTTATGATTTCTTCAGTGCAATGACTAATGGGGAATAGCGGACACACTCGACGAGAGGTTGAAGAAAACTAACGTACTTGGTTGGATCAAGGTCCATAATGAGATTTTGGTTTGCCTTGATGTTGAGAATTGAGGATTGAGCCATTGGATCTGCGACGGAAGGGGTTTCTGATGAAGCTGCCATGGATGCTTGATGAAGGAGATGATGAACAGTAATGAGAATAATCGTCGGTAGAATTTTGATTTCTTTGAAAGTGGTAATGAATAATGAATCGTCAAAATCCTTTTATAACGTATTGTAACAGAGAGAAATCTGGCGGTTGGTTACTTTAAGCATTGAAAATTTGTCTAGAAAAGCGTGAGTGAAAGCTATGACGTGTGATAATGTGTGTCAGACGGAGTGACATCAGCGTCAGTTTCATATTTTAGCACGCCCAAATCTTATACTTTTAAAATGCCATTTCAGTTACGCCTTTTCGCAACCAATTCAGTTACACCCTTTCACAGTTAATCGCCATCAATTGTTCTGCAAAACTGAAAGTAATCATGAGTACCACGAACCAGAATTTGGAAAATCACAAGGATCTTCATGCGAGAGAGTGCCAAAGATAAAGATATAAATCAACATTAATCTATGGGGTTTTAGTGATGTCTGTTAAGACATGAAGTAGATGGATCCTAGGCAATGATCTCTTCCTTTGGAGTCAAGAAAGACCCTAAAGTGTCTGTGTGGTGTCCTGTTGAATTACGATCATTTATTTGTTGAGAAACAGTGAAAGGCTTATTTTCATTAAGCTTAAAGGGTGTCTTCATCTTCAACCAAAATACGAAACTTGACATAAGTCCGAACATTCGGATGAGGTACTTGTCTGACCAGTGTATTCATAAGAACAAGTATGCTTTTGAATTATTTTAAGTGACATGGATAAATATAGTAATCTCAAGAAAAAATAAAAGCTAGATCTATTGGGAAGAAACGTCTTAGGACTAGAACATTTCATTAAGATCGCACAAAAAGAAAAAAAGATTTCATGGTACTGACCACGAAGGTGGACATTTGTTAATTCTTTGGTGAATAAGATAGAACATTTAAATTGTTCACCATTAATTCGTAAATATGTTTTGGATTTTGGGTTTCACTCAATTCATGGTGATAACAAATTTAAGATCATAAACATAGAATTTGTGTAACCATAAGCCTCAGTGGTAATATTTGAGAGTCTCAAGGGTTACATTCATGAATGTGAAAGTGATGGAGAAGTAGTAGGAGGTGGTTCCAAAGAAATAATGTACCCCTGCTATGCGAAAGTGACCAACCAGTCAACTCTTAACTCAATGTGAAAAGAGTAAGGTAGCTCATGATTTATGTGAATAAACAACATAATTGGGAAGAAACGATTGGTGTTATCGATTCATTAAGGATTCAACATAGAGTCCTTGAGGCTTCGGACTACATGCAATAGCATGCTTTTATGGACACTTAACTAGTGCATAGATTAGGAAATTTATACCTGCCCCATCATTCATAATTTAGATCACCAAGATATTCGCCTTCAAAATTGATCAATTATCTAATATTTTTGGTATTTTTGATTATTTTACGAAAAGAAATAAGTGATGAAAATAAAGAAAATATTTTTGTATTTTTGTTTTTCTGAAAAAGAAATAAAAACAGAAATAAATAAAATATTTTTGGATTTTCAATTTTCTGAAAAAGAAATAAAAACAGAAATAATGAATGGAAATAAAGAAAATATACAAAGGATACATGAAGTTCCGAACCACTAATGAACAGTAGACTGTGAGTCATTATGAACATTTGCACCAGTTCGCAGTGTGAACAGTGGACCATGAGTCACTACGAGCGTTTGCACCAATTCGTGGTGTGAACAATGGACTGTGAGTCATTGCGAGTGTTCGCACCAATGCTCAATGCAACCAAAACTTTATGAGTGCGAATGTGGTTTCGGAACAGATTCAGCCTCTATCATTCCTAAGCCTTGAAGAATGCAATTAAAGGTTTGTTTAGGAAAGGCTTTTGTGAAGATGTCGGCCAGCTGATCAACAGATCTAACAAAGTGTATCTCGACATTTCCATCTTCCATATGATCTTTGATGAAGTGGTACCTCGGTGTTATATGCTTGGTCTTTGAATGTTGCACTGGGTTGTGACATATGCGAATGACGCTCTTAAAATCACAATACAAAGGGATTCGCTTCATATTGATGCCATAGTCACGAAGCTGACTTTGAATCCAAATAACTTGTGAAGTACAAGAGGTAGCGGTTATGTACTCTGCTTCAGTAGTTGATAGGGAGATGCAAGTTTGATTTTTAGATTGTGAACTTATGAGTTTGCCATCTAGAAATTGACATCCTCCCGTTGTACTTTTTCGATCCAATTCGCAACCTCCGAGATCAGCATCTGAAAATGCTTGCACAAAGAAACCTGAACTTGAAGGGTACCAAATTCCTAGCGAGGATGTTTGTTTGAGATACTTGAAGATATTCTTAACAACATTCATGTGGGGTTCGCGAGGATTCTCTTGAAACCAGGCACAATAGCAAACATAAAACATGATGTCTAGATGACTAGCTGTTAGATACATCAATGAACCTATCATTTTTCGATAGAGTGTCATATCAGTAGTTGTTTTGTCCAAAGACGGTGTTAGTTTTGTTCGGAATGCCATTAGAACCTTCACCTTCGAATCTCCCACCATTCCAAACTTAGCAAGTAAGGTCTTTGTATAATCCTCCTGATTAATAAAGATACCTTCCTGAATCTGTCTTATATTAAAACCAAGAAAAAAGTTAATCGGACCCATAAAGCTCATCTCAAACTTAGTTTCGATCAACTTTCGAAATTCAACAGGTAAGTTGGGGTTAGTTGATCCGAAGATGATGTCATCAACATAAATTTGGTAGATCATCAAGCGGTCACCATCTTTCTTGCGAAAGAAGGTTGGGTCGACCGATCCTTGTTTAAATTTAGCCTGTTTTAAAAAGCGAGTAAGAGTTTCGTACCAGGCTTTTGGATCTTGCTTTAGACCATAAATTTCTTTGTCTAGAATGTAACAGTGGTTCGGATATTGCTCGTTTACGAACCCTGGTGATTGTTCCACATACACTATCTCTTCTAGTTCCTCATTCAGAAAGGCGCACTATACATTCATCTGATATACTTCAAAATTCTTGTGAGTTGCATACGCCAGAAAGATGCGAACTGATTCCAGTCTTGCAACTGGTGCGAAGGTTTCTTCGTAGTCAATGCCTTCTTCTTGGAAATACCCCTTAACAACTAGTTACGCCTTGTTTCTTATCACACTTTCCTCTTTGTCTAGCTTGTTACGAAACACCCATTTTAGACAAACAACAGATGCATCCTTTGGAGTGGGAATAAGTCTCCAAACCTTGTTTCGTTTGAATTCATTGAGATCCTCCTGCATTGCTTGCACCCAATCAGAATGATCAAGATCAATTTGAACATTTTAGGTTGAATTTTGCAGATAAACGAGTTGAACATGCAATATTCCACTTTAGAGAATAATGCAGCCCGCTCCGCCTTTTGGTGTGCTCTTGTAAGAACTCCTGAAGACGAATCTCCTATTACTTGAGTTTTTAGATGATCTCTGGCCCATTTGGTCAACGGAGGGTAGTTAGGATCTTAAGATGCATCCAATTCAACATTTACATCTTCAAACTCTGACTGCACATCCGAATCATCATTCGCATTTTCATTCTCCCCCTTGAATGATGTTTGTACCTCTTCATTCGGACTTGAACCTTTAGAGTGGTGGTTCATTGCTGATTACAAGGGTTTCATTTTCCCACTAAACAGGTGAATGAGATGAGGAGGTTGAAGTAACCCCCCCCCCCCCATGCGGTGTAGCATTCTCACCTTTTGATTGAGATAGAATTTCAGAGTCTTTTAGAGTGGGGTGCTTGTGTTCCATATCTTTCGCATCAACATCAATAATAATTTTCAATTCGTCTTGATTGTTATCCACCACTTTGCATTCTGAGCAGATTGCCTTTTCTGGCTCGTCGAATAAGTTCATGAACTCCTCATAGAGATTGGAGAGTGGAATTGTTGTTGGCTTTGGTTTAGGAAAGATCCGCTTTGATTGATTGCCATTCTTCTGATACTTCTTTAAATAATTGTCATCAAATGTGACATAATAGGTTTCTTCTATCTTTTTAGACTTTTTGTTGAAAATCCTATATGCCTTAGAAGTCAGAGAACATGCCTAGAAAATACCTTCATCAACCTTCACATCGAATCTGTCCCTTTGCTCTTTAGAATTGAAGATAAAGCACCTGGAATCAAACACATGAAAGAACTTGACATTAGGTTATATCATAAGGAGTAACAGAAAATCACTTATAAAGGATTGATCGATTTTGGGTAAAGCAGGCTGTTCCAATAGCATCTGCCCAGAAATAAAGTGTCAGATTCGCAAATGACAGCATGGTTTTCGCAGCTTCACACAAAGAGCAATTTCGTCTTTCAACGACCCCATTCTGTTGAGGAGTATAAGGAGCCAAAAAGTTGTAAGTTACTCCTTTTGCAGTCAGAAATTCTTCAAACACTTGGTTTTTGAATTTCAAACCGTTGTCACTACGAATGTTACGAACCAACTTTCACAGTTGTATCTCAATCTGCTTTTATGAAATCCTTGAGCTTGAGAGTGGTTTCAGATTTCTGCTTAAGAAGATGCACCCAGGTAAATCTATAAAAATCATCAACAACTACAAGAATATATTTGTTACCACCAATGCTTTCAATTGCAGAAGGACCATAAAGGTCTATATGCAAGAGTTCAAGTGGTTCTAGGATTTTAGAATTCACAATTGTTGGATGACTCTTCCTACTCTGCTTCCCCATTTCACAGGATACACAAAGATGTTCTCTAAGAGAGGAAGCCCTCGCACATGATCACCAAGAACAAGTTTATTAATGTCTTTAAAGTTGAGGTGTGAGAGTCTTCGGTGCCACATCCAACTACCATCTGTAGACGCTTTCATAAGTAGGCAGAGAGCAGGTTTCCCGTTGGTGAGGTTCAGATTGAGTGGATACATCTCGCCTTTGTGATTTGAATTGAGGAGCATTGTTTTGGTCTCCTTTTTGATAATCTCAGACCCCTCATCATCAAACAAAACTTTCAAACTAGTACCAACAACCAACTACGAAACACTTATGAGGTTGTGTTGTAAGCCTTCCCCGTATGCGACCTTGCGAATGGAAAATTCCCCATTCGTGATCATTCTGTCACCCTTTATTTCTCCAAGTGAATTATTTCCAAATTTCAGTTTTCCACCATCTTTTAATGCCCTGAACTCTTGCCGTTCTTCCTTCCTTCCTGTCATGTGACGCATGAAACCACAATCAATATACCATTCAGAGTCAAACCGCTCGTCACGAATCACCTACAAAAATAAAAAGAGATTTAGGAACCCAAAGCTATTTGGGTCCGCGTGAGGCTTTCATAGAAACAAGAAAAGTAATAGCAACATCAACTAAATAAGATCTTTTAACCACGGTGATGCTATCTTTCTTTATAATTTGAAAGACAGTGATCCTATTATCTTTTAAGTTCTATCCTTTGTGGATATTTTCTTTTGTTTATTTTGGATTTGTTGATTGACAACTTGCTTCTCAAGTTTCTTCTCGAACCTCTTAAGTGGAATTTTAGGCTCCGAATCTACCTTTCCTTTTCCCTTAACATCTTGCGATGTCTTGGCAGAATGTGAAACATTCGTATTAGGAGAGAAGTGAGAGTTTGTCTTTTCCATAGGTTTCATATGATTTGAAAAAGAGGGTTTTTGAAAATCTTTTTGATTTAAAACCTGTGGAGACTGAGACTAAGTTCGTGGAAAACTCCTAGGTTTCGCATGTGAAGAGACTTTTGCATTTGGATTGGATGATTTTTCTTGATAAATGAAGTTGGGATTTTTGGATCTCCAGAAATGCTTTCTTTCCTTCAGATTTTGTTACATCTCACATTTCTTTGACGTTTTTGAGTTACGAACTGCTCAAAAGATTTATTAACATTTTCCCTAGATTTTGGCTTTCTAAGGTGAGTTTCGGTCTGTATGGATGATGTATCACTTGGAACATTCTTGGTTCCACTTAGACTCCCTTTTTCGTAGCTCGAGTTGACTTTGTTCAACGGTTCTGCTACATATCTGCCCTTCATTTTCCAAGAGGTCATTTCAGAGATACCTTTGGTTTCTTCTGCATTATCAATAGGAGTTAACCAGAAAAATTCATCACAACCATCTTTATTGCCTTCTTCAACTAGAGACGTTAGTTCTATAGTTTGATTTTTATTCAGTCCCTTGGTTGCGAAAACCTGATTAGGAACAATTTGAACCTTTAGGAAAATAGTTTTTTTTTTCTTTTTAAAACTTTTGATTTAACTTCAAAAAAAGGTGCAAACTCAACTGAATTTTCAGACATTAAGACTTTCACAAGTTCAGGTTCGCTTTTAACAAAATTTGAGCAATCAACCTCATCCTCCACAGAGATTTCACTCATATCACTATCATCATCGAATTCAGATGTATTTTCAACATTAAGTTTATTTTCTGAACTCAACTTAGTGTTTAACGAGTCAAATTTCTGTACAGTATCAAATTTAATTTTCTCTTTGTCATTTTCATCCAAAATTTGTTTCAACATATTTTTGTGATCTTTGGATTGTATGAAAGATTCAATTTTGTCCAGTCCTATTATGTAAGCATCCGAGACTTCATCAGATGAGACGATGGATTCACACCTGTAACAATCTGCATCAATTTCGTCGTCTTTCAATTCAAGAAAGGGCAAAATCATCTTATGAATTTTTGTAACACTGTAATTTTCAAACGATATTTTCATTTAAAATCACATTAATCTCATTAGCACCATCACAAAACCCCCCGAATATCGAGTTATCAAAAACACATGTGCATCTTGATGGCTATCTTGATTTGGTGATTCATTTTATGATCTTGGATATTTGTGATTTAGAGAGTTTTTGGATTCTAGAAATCGAATTCATCTTTGATTCTATTCATAATTCGATTTTCTTCACTAGAATTCAAGTGATTTTTACTTTCTCTCTCTAGAAAACCCATTCAAAATCACTTTCTCTCTCTATAAATCTTCAAGTTTTTGTAATCATGGTGAATTTGCCTTACAATTCTTGGATTGTGATCGTTGAAGATATCAAATACAAAGTCAATAAAGATCAATATTATGGGTTGGTGTTAAACAATTCGATATTTTGGGAAACTATGGTTTCTTATGGAGGTTTGAAGGATGATCATGGAAGCTTGATATTTCAACCACTTCGTGAGATTAAATGGTTGGCTGATATTACATGGTCCATATCATCACGTAGTAGTGATAAGATTGGAGAAGAAAAATATTTGTTCAAAAAGAAATATGTTTCTCTTATTGAAGACCCAAATGATCTTCGTGCTCTTAAGGTTGTTGAAGTTCTTGACAATGGAGTTCAATGTTATGTTCTTGATGTTCAAGAAAAAGGAGTTCAAGTTGATTCTCAAGATGAAAAAGTTTTTTTGCTCAATTGGAGTTCAAACCGATGATATTGTGTGTTCTTGTGATTCGTTTGAAGGAATGATTCCGTATCGGAAGCCGGTGATTCAAGAAGTTCACAAGTATCAAACTCCAAAAGATTTGATTCAAACTCACAAAGTTCAAGTTGTGGAAAGTGGGTTTGTTCATGAAGTCAAGTCTTCAAGATGCAAAAAGATGAGAAAGAAAAAGAAGAAGAAGATTAATCGGAAAAATAAGTGGGTTTACTCACAAAAATCGTCAAATGTTGTGAAGCCAAAATCTGTGAAGCAAATTTGGGTTCCAAAGCAACAATCTCCAAATGTTGCATTGAATTTGAAGTCAAAACCCAATAGTGTTGATGGTTCTTTTGAAGATGTTCTTGGTTCGTTGAAGAACACAAAGAACACGAAGAACGAGTTGTACATCTCGCATAATGAGTGGTACAATGTTCAAATCGGAGATTTTCTCATTCCGACAAAAGAACCAAGATTTTCTAAATTCGATTCATTTGTTGAAAATGGAACTCGATTCGTCAAAAAGGTATCTCAAATTCTCAAATGGATTCCAAAACGTCAATGATTTTGATTCGTGTTTTACGTTTTTCAATTTTTGATCGATTTGCCTTATTGGATCGAATCCGTTTCAGCCCCATTTATTGATCCAATTACTTTTTGTTTAGATCAAATCATAAAAATCAAAATCAAATATCATTTTTTCACTGTTCATCCACATTTGTTTTCGAAGCCCACAATAAATCAATTAACTTTTTCATTTGATCCAACACATTGAGCCCAAACGGTTTGATACTGTTCATATATTGAGTCTACTCGATTTCCTTTTTTGCCCAATATCTAAACGAATCGGTCCATTTGTTCTTTAAGTCAAATTTTCACTTGTTGATTTGTCGAACTAATTTGTTTCTGATCGAACATATCCTAATATCGAAGATTGAAGATTGGTTTCATTTACTTGATTTTGAAGTCGAATGTGTTCTGGATTTGAAATCGAAATCGATTATTTGGAAGTCAATGATACACAGTTAAACGTATTTGAGTCAATTGTTTTTGCTCAGGTTTGAAATCGACTGCTATTCTTGTTCGATTTGACTTTTGATGATACTCATATGATCGATTTTATTTTGAGTCGCAATTGGAAATTGATTTTGCTTGAAGTTGACTGAAATTGAAAGTCAAAGATAATCGATATTCATAAATTGATTTTGTGAATGGAATCAAAAGTGTGTTCTTTGCAGTCAAAATTGATTTCGATAGGTTTGATATCGATATGGAGTCGCAGATTCATAGTTTTGATTTTGTTGTCGAAGCAGATGAAGGTTTCGATTGTTGATTTTAAAAACGAACAGGGAATATAATTTTGGAGTTGAAATTGACTTCGCATGTTGATGAGTTTATGTCGACTGATAATCTGTTGAATCGACTTTGGTCATATTTTGTATCAGTTATTAAAAGCGAAGCCTATGATGGAGGTTAATGGATTGTTTTTGAAGGCCATGAAATCGACGGATTATTGATTTGGGATCGAATTTGATGGGTGTAAGGCAATTTGATTTTAATGGTCAAATAAAAGTCAAAATCGATTTTATTTGTGTGTCTGGAATCGGAATGAAGTTTTGATAGGAGAAGAAATATCGAATTCTTGGGTTGATTGATTTTAAAGTCGACGTTCCTTATATGATATGAAGAATATCGATTGGGAACAAGATAAATTGACGAACAGTTGGGTTGAGTTACAAAAAGCGAAGGCTGTTTGATGTTGAGTTGATGATTGAATGAACGAAAGAGTTTTTGATTTGTACGATGGGTTACTGTTCACTGGAGGCTCTTCGTATGCTTCGTATAAGTTGAAGAAGAATAAAGATTGATATGATGGGTCTCATATACGAAAGGTGTTTGGTCTATGTGCGAAGGATTGTTGGTATTGGGTGTTCGTGCAATCGATTAACGAATGGTGTGAATTCACGAAGGGTGTTTTGAATTTCGTATGAAGGGTAGAGATAATTTTGTACGAAGGTTGGAGATAAATTCATACGAAAGGTTGGAAGTCGATTTTGACTTTTAATGGTCAACCTCACTCTTCGTTACTAATAACACGAAATGGGAAGAAGAAAAACAAATGTTTCACAATTCGTCCCTGCAATTTCGAAGAAGTGGCAGAAATAGTCCAGTTTTGAATATTGAGCAAAAATTGTGAAGAATGCAGAAGTTTCATGTTCAGTCCCTGCAGTTTGTGTGAATTTGCGCTTTATGCCCGATTTCGCAAATGGGCTAGCGTTTCGCATATTTGGCTGTTTTTGGCACAATGGGTCCCTGTAAGTTTCAGAAAGTGACAATTTCTACCCGGTTTTTGGAAAATCTTGCAACTTTCACCCGAAAAGTCAAAATTTTTTATAAATTGGAAATTTTTTGAGGCTTTTCGTGATTGTTTTTCCATGCAAGATTTTTGGTGATTAATTTTTGGTACACATCAAAGGGGAGTATTGTATTGTTCATTCCTCGGGCACTTCTCATCCTTAATGGGTTTTATAATCATTTTTTGATTATAAAAAGGGGGAGAATGATGGGTATTCGAAGCGGGTTTCTCGGATATTCATTTGCGGATTTAAAGACCGGTGTTACTTCGACGGGGAGTTTGGTCTTGATCGCGCTAGCTCGTTGGAGACTGAAGCCGGGACATCCAATCCTAACTTTGAGAGGGAGAATGTTAGGGTGCAAAGTCATGCTTAGATGTGGAGTCTTGGGCTAACCCACTTGTATGTGTAATGGGTTGCCTTTCCTTTATAAGGAAGTGAGTGGCACTCATTTTATGTAAGAAACACTTATGAGAGCATTAGTTTAGAGAGAGAAAAATTGCAAGACCCATTTGTACTCTTTCTATGAAACTAATGAGAGCTTAAAAGAATTATTTACTTCTTGTGTTCTTGATTTTACATGTTGATTCACTAGATCGTTCTTATTCCGCACATGCCATCTTAATCAACACCACATCACATACCCCTAGAAAGCTATTGGTAACGAAATCTGACTCATCATAGAACGAACCATGTCCAACAAGGTTCGATTACGTCTCTCAGCCACACCATTCAATTGTGGCATTCTCGGAGGCGTCAATTGCGAAACAATTCCACATTCTTTTAGATAGTCGTGAAACTCAAGACTTAGGTACTCTCCTCCTCAGTCTGACCAAAGCATCTTGATTTTCCTGCCCAGCTGATTCTCCACTTCATTCTTAAACTCTTTGAACTTTTCAAAGGTTTCCGACTTTTGCTTGATTAAGTAGATATATCCATATCTGATATAATCATCCGTAAAAGTCACGTAGAAGCGACAAGCATCCCTTGTGGTGGATCTAAAGGGCCCACACACATCGGTGTGTATGAGATCCAATGGACCCTCACCCCTTTCACAAGTGCCAGTAAAGGGTGACTTGGTCATCTTCCCAAGTAAACAAGATTCACACGTGTCATCGTCCTTTAGGTCAAATGACTCCAATACTCCATCCTTTTGGAGTTGGGCTATGCGTTTCTTGTTGACATGGCTAAGGCGACAATGCCACAAGCATGCTTTGTCTAGGCTAGTAGACGAATCAATATTCAACACATCATTTCCTAAATTATCAACAACCATCACAGATTCATAAATCCCATTATAAGGTAATGCATTGAAATAAAAGACACCATTCAAATAAACATTAATAGAACCATTACTATTATCAAAACAATATCTGAAACCTTGTCTAAACAATCCATGAAATGAAATAATGTTTCTTGCCATATCTGGCGAACAACAACAATTTTCTAAATCTAACCCTAACCCATCACTCAGCACTAAAGAATAAACTCCGACTCTGGTCATAGGCGACGATCTTCTATTTCCCATAATCAAGTTTATCTTCCCATGTTCCATCTCTCTACTTCTTCTTAGGCCCTGCAAATCAGAACAAATGTGGTAACCACAACCTGTATCAAGAACCCATGGAGTAGCAAATGATGAGTTATTAGATTTAATAGAATACATACCTGCGAAGGTGGGCTTAATCTTCCCATCCTTTATGTCTTGCAGATACTGAGGGCAGCTTCATTTCCAGTGGCCCTTCTTGTGGCAGTAATAGCACTCTGCTTCTTTGGGGTCGGAAGAGGGTTTGACCGAACCAGCTTTGGTTCCACTAGAAGAGGAACCATCTTGGGTCTTACCCTTATGGTGGCCCTTACATGGAGCCTTTCTCTTCTTTCCCTTTCCTTAACCAATTGCCAACACGGGAGCAGCCACAGCAGGGGATGGTGCAACAGATTTGTCTTTGAGGTTGCTCTCAGCAGTCCTCAGCAGTCCTTGGAGCTTGCTCAAGGAGACTTCTTCCTTATTCATGTGGTAGGTCATTCCAAACTGGTTGTAGCATGAAGGCAAGGAGTGGAGGATTATGTCGATAGCCAAATCCTCATCAAACTTAACATTAAGTTTGAGAAGACGATCAACATACCTCTGCATTTTCTGCAAATGAGAGGTTAGGGATTCTCCACTCTCCATCTTATTAGTGAGCATGTTAGTAATGATCTCAAAGCGCTCTTGCCTCGCGCTTTGGTGGTACCAGTCCAGCAAATCCTGATGCATTTCATACCGATACATGTCCTCATAGGACTTTTGGAGTTCGAGGTTCATGGTGGCCAGCATGATGTAATGAACTTTCATAGCATCACGCTCGTGGGCCTCAAAGGCGGCCAACTCTTCAGGAGTAGCAACATCTGGGATGATCTTCTCAAGCTTTTCATCAAGGACATATTCTTTGTCCTCGTAGCGAGTGATCATGCGAATATACCTCATCCACTCGTTGAAGTTTGAGCCATCAAATGTCATCTTTTGACATAGGTTCATCAACGAGAATGACCCAGAAGCATTGTTGTTGTTGTTGGTAGATATCTAAAAAGGAAAAGGAACAAAGTTTGATTAGAAATGAGTCCCTAATTAAACACTCAAATGAGAAATTAGGGCTAGGACCCAACAACATTATTTACAACTAAGAAAGGGATGTCGTACTCTAAAAGTAAATAATTTGAAGGTAAGTGAATGGCGATTCACTAATTCTCACCATGAAAAACGAAAAAAGAGATTAAGTTTTAAATGTATTTGAAAACTCCTAGATCTTTGAGATTCATTGAACTTTTCAATGGCATGTTTAAATCTTGATATGCACTTCAAATTTGCGACTGGGATACCGAGGATCGCAAACAAGTTGTGAATAACCATGTGAATCAACATGGTGCACTCAATGTCTCTATCACCTAATCAATGTGCCGGTAAACCACACACGCTCCATTGATATATGACAAACATCGAGTCACCCTTCGCCACCAATGTCAATCCCAAATTAGTGTGCCGGTTAACCACGCACGCTCCACTAACGTTTGACAAGGGTAGAAAGTGTAATTCCATGGAATAGCTTCATTTTCACATTTTGCCCTAAAGTAACTAAGATTGGGAATTTGTAAAAAAGATTGTAGTTACTTTGTATCTTACATTATACTTTTAATGAAGAGAGGATTGCTCTATCCTACCCGTTCGGCTAACGACCCTCCACCAGTCAAGCAAGCGGTGGGTGTGAGTGTACACCCATTAAGCGCCATTTTATAGACAACAACCTTATACCCACCTTATAGATCGGTTTCGTGAATGAGGCCTACTAACGGTAAGACTAGCATTTTAATTATACATATATATATATATATATATATATATATATATATATATATATATTAAGCTTGTAATAATATAACAGTATAGGGTTGAATTTTAAACTTGTAAAATTCTAAGGGTTTGAAATTTAAATTATTCAAAATTAAACTTTTAATCACAAACTTTAAATTTCACAACTTGAGGGCAAGTTTTGAAGTTTTCAAAACACAAGGGATCAAATAACAAATAGTTTAAATTAAACAATTAATTTCATAATTATCTTTATTTGACCTGATCCTATTTTAGTCATAAGATAATTACCAAATAACTTTAAATACTTCATATTTATCATATAAACAACTAATATTCAAAAGATTTGAAATTATCTATTGTTTTGGCAGGGATAATCATTAAAATATAATAAAATTCAGATTTTATCTTCAAAAAACGATTTAGGCATTAATCCCATGACAAAACAACAACAAAATCCCGAAATATCCTCTGCCTGACGCACAAACTCGCCGAGTCAGTCCTGGACTTGCCGAGTAGGGCCAACTCGCCAAGTCCAGATACTGACTCGCCGAGTTGAGTCGGACAGATGCAAGAAAAGTGATTTTCAGCGAACAAACAGTTAAAGCATCACATACAATTGAAACCAATCAAGGCTCTGATACCACTGATGGGTTTTATACACAAGAACAATCCTATGTGCTTATACAAACCCTAATGCTTGGATCTAGGTTTCTCTATTGTACATGCTTTGAATCCAAGACTTACAACCCTAGATCTATCATATATAATTCGAAATTAACATCATAAGAACAGATATAAGTGTTTACCTCTATCAAATAGCTTGAAATCCTTGTAGTCTTCTTGATCTTGAGCTTAAAGTCACAATTGTAACTCCTCTAATGGTTCACAAACCCCACAAGCAAGAAGGCAATATGAGAGAAGGTGAGTGATGCTAAAATCGGCCCTAGGGCTCTCTTGGAATCAAGTGTAGCCGATTTTCATAGCCTAGGGGTCTTATTTATACTGCAGGCTGCTAGGGTTTCAGTCTAAACCCTAATGGATTGCTTAGCCAAAAAGTAGCCCAAGGAACCTTCTGGAATAAGGCCTTGGACGAAAATATGATGGATCCCCATCATAATTTCGTTCCCCCTATAGTCCATTAGGTTTCCTTAGCCCAAAACTTAACTATCATACATTTGACAATTTATACCCCTTTATTTAATTAATCTCTTTTAGTCACCAAATTAATTTCTAATTAATTTATGACCAGTACTAATTAAATAAATATGATTTCTCCTTTAACATATTATTCTTATAATATATTAATAAACCATAATATTATCTCTCTCTCTCTCTCTCTCTCCTTAAATTACCTTGTCAAGTTGCTTTGGTGAAGGCAACCCAAAAGGACCATGCACAACCGGGTCAAGTACCTACCAAATATAGTTACGAGCTTAGACACTAATCCAACACTCCTATAGTCTAGATCTAAGGTTTCAACCTTATGATATGCTCAAATAACTCATTGTCAAAGGATGGATGAGAGAAAACCCTAAAAACCTCCCTAAACTAAGATCTCACAAAGGAAAGGTCAAGATAGGAGTTTTTTTACCTTTGCACCAAAGATAATCATTGAAGAACTCTGGATCTAAAGCCCCTCCTTGATCAAACATGCCAAGCTCTCCAAAATCTCCTTCCAAGGATGCACAAAACCACTCAATTTTGTCTCTCTCTCTCTCTCTCTCTCACTCTCAAATCAATTTGATCGATTAGGGTTTCACATAGGGGAGTTGGGTGGCTGGTGAGGCGGAAATGAGGGCTTAAGGCCCTTTAAATAGGACATAAAACCAAAAGATTAGGGTTTCCACTCACAGCGCCAAATCGTCGAGTTGGTCTCTCCGACTCGTCGAGTTGGTTGAAAAACCCACATGGTCAATTGGTCTCTACTCGACGAGTTGAGGCACCCACTCGTCGAGTTGCTCACTTAAATCATAATTAGATATTATAAATATTATACCTGGGAGTCGGGATGTTACAAATTTCTTTCCAATTTCACAATCAAGATGTAACTGGGTAATATTAAAATACAGTCTTTTAGTAATTAAACAAAAAATGTTTCGCTGTTTTAAAAGCCCCAAATTATATCTTTGCAAATAAATCAACTCATCCCTTGACATAGACAAATATGACTCCAACTTTTCAATCCACATGCACCTCTCTTCACTTTTGTTCAAAACCCTGGCGAGTTGATCGGTTAAGTTAGAATTATTCAAATGGGTTCTTTTTAAATTTTCACTGAAACTAGAGACTGTATATTTTAGATCATCTAATTCAGCTTCATATTAAGACACATGAATATTTAGAGATTTAAGAATAGTGTGTTCCTTGTTTATCACCTTCTCACACTCACTTATCTGCTCAAGGACGGGTTTCGCAGTGAAACAACTGTCAGAGACACAACCGCCTTCAGTAGCGTATCCTCTAAGCTCTGAAACTTCATTGGTCACCATCAAGCACCTTGCATTGGACTGCGAAACATCATCTTTCACCACGAAGCTTCTCCCATGAGTTGTCCTACGAACCTCTTAGTCCTCAGAGTCATTCGACAACACTTCGACTCGACCAAACTCATCATCTTGTTCCAGCACAATTAAAGCACGTTTAACGTCATTAACACTTTTCTTCTTCTTGATTTCCTCTAGCTTTCTAAGGAAATAAGCCTCATCATCCTCCTCTTCCTTGTTCTCATTCATTTGTCTTAGCATGCACTTCTTTGCTAGATGATTTTTTCCATGACAATAATTATAGTCATAGCTGGAGTCACCTACAAGCATTTTTTCTTTCTTCGTTTCTTCCTTTTGAGTGTTGTTCGCACTTTCATCCTTCACTTTCTCAGAACTGTAACTCCCCTGCCAGTTTCGGTTTTGTTGCGACCGAAATTCTTCTTTGCGAACCTATTAGGGTTGGACACCATCATAGCATAATCTTCCTTTGAGAGTTCACAATCGGAGAGATCTGACTCCAAACCATCATTAGCAATCTTCTTACCCTTGGCTACAAGAGCCAAATAACCCATTCCAGAGACAACCTTTCCCTCACTTGTCACTTCGTCCTCATGTGATCTCAGAATACCGACGAGCTTTGCTAAGGAGTAATTTTTGAACTGCTCGTGTGCTTTAACTGTCGACACCGCAACTTTCCACTCGGGTCTTAAACCTAATCATGAATGTGACCTTTTGCTCAATTAGTTCACGTTTGATCTTGTGTTTCACTATTCTTCTTAATAGATGGTTGTAACGATTGAACATTTGGTCCAGTTTTTCCTCGGGATTATGAATGAAAGCTCCAAACTCCGAAAGTAAAAGAATCTGGATGGAATGTTCAAGATTAGCGTCACATGAGTATAGTTCCTTAAGCCTATCCCATATTTCTTTTGCAGTTTCGCAGGAGCTTACTAACCGAAATGTGTCAGTTGGAAAAGCAAAACGAATGATCCTCATAGCCTTGACATTGCTGATTAACTTGTCTTTTTCATCTTTAAGTATATCATCAACTTCAAAAAGAAGATCTTTGTAATCTGCTTGAGTTTTGATAACTCTTTTTGTACTCGTGTGAGCAAACGTCTCCTTGGTTATTGCATCCCATATCAATGAGGCATTGTCTTCAAGCCCTAGCACGTAATCCTCAAAGTGCAGTGCCCACACTTCATAATCGTTTGGAAATAGTATAAGGATCCTTGTTGTAGATCCAATACCGCTTGAGAGATTGATTGAGTTAACATGAGAATCGTCAGGTTGCATGTTGTCGATTTGATAAAAACCTGTAAGAACCAGATGTGTAAGCCTAAAATCGAGTTTAGGGTAAAATAAAGATCAAGATTCAACATCTGTAATTGATGAAATCGAAAAAGACGGCAAACTCTAGATCCTATTAAAGCGGAAACCCTAATAGCTCATTAACAGAAGAGATGCGTATGGATTACACCGTCTCCCGCACTGATACCAATTGTTGAGTATAAAACTTGAATGATCGAATAGACTCAAACATGTAAAGAACCAAAAACACAGAAAGAAGATCAAGTTATGTCGAATGATTAATAAGCACGATCTTAGAAGAGCTCGATGAAAAACTGCTACTGTAAAGGCTGTGTAGGGTTTTACATGATTGCCGATTACAAGATACGATACATGCATACACTTTAAATAGTAAACCCTAATAATAAATAAATGGGTGGACAGACCCAACCCGTTATATAAAAACAGACCCAACTCGTTATACAAAATAGACTAAATACTTAATACACAATGCACCATATATGACGCAACATATATGACCCAACAAATATTAACAGCCGAACATGTATTAATGTAAATATTCATAACATATATGAAAGTATGAATGTAATTGTTCATAACATGTAAGAAATTTACCAATATAAATAGTATTTGCATCATAAGAGAGAGAGCATTTATAAATGTTCATAATTAAACATTATCATACATAATTAAAGGCTTATAACTGAATATATATGAAACTTATGATAATGATAAAATATAAATATATGAAATTATAATATTAATAGCCGAACATGTATTAATATTAATATTGTATGAAAGTATGAATGTAAATGTTCATAACATGTATGAAATTTACGGATATAAATAATATTTGCATGAGAGAGAGAGAGAGAGAGAGAGAGAGAGAGAGAGAGAGAGAGAGAGAGAGAGAGAGAGAGAGAGAGAGAGAGAGAGAGAGAGAGAGAGAGAGAGAGAGAGAGAGAGAGAGAGAGAGAGAGAGAGAGAGAGTATATGCACATGTTTCTCGTTAATAGTCATGTTGCACTTTTTGATCTATTAAAAGAAAGTGATTACTTAGAGACTCTAAGAAATGTCATTGCGTTTTACCTTCTACAGAAAGACTTCCTCATTAGCTTTCAAACATGTAATTAGAGCCACGTATTTAAGCATGAAAAGCAGCATCGAGCATTTAACTCGTTTCCACCCCATTGGTTGTCTCATTCGTTTACTTTTAAGTGGGACACGATTGGCTTTTGTCCTACTACTTTTGTCCACGTAATTAACATGTAGCAAGCGATGTCAATCCCATGAATTGAACAAACCGATACCCCAATAGCCTCGACGACATTGGAAGGTAAGTTATAATACTTTTTTGAATAACATGTAAAAACTGGAATAACTAGTATCAAATGAAACTAATATGTTCATGTCTTTTACAAAAAAGATACTTACCATGGTTACAAACTGTGAGGGTTTTTTTCCCCAAAATTTTTGTTGATCTATATTATATTACAAACTCTAAGTTTTTTTTTCCCAAAATTTTTGTTGATCTATATTATATTACAAACTCTAAGTTTTTTTTTCCCAAAATTTTTGTTGATCTATATTATATTAGACCAAACAACAAATTTAGTTTTTGTGGTTTCCAAAAAGTTTTTGATTTGCATGAAAAATCCAAAATCAGAAAAATTTCATAGTTTTGGTCTCTAGTAAACTTGAAATTATATTTTTTTCATTTTAATTTCTTTTTTGTTTTTATTTCAATAATTTGTTAAATTAAAAATAAAAGCAAAATAAAACAAAAATAAAACGGGTCTCTCTCTCTCTCTCACACACACACACACACACAAACCAGATGCAAATTCGTCGAAAATTGCAATTGAGATTATCAAATCACACTTGTTCATCACTATAGCCAACAAGCTTCTTTAGGAATGGGAATGGTATCCAACAAAATAAAAATGGCGGTCCTTTATGCAAATCATTTATCTTCAATCTATCCACATTGTCAAGTTATCATTGTCTTCCTCCCAACAAGAATAAAAAATTTAGGCTAAAACCTTAAAAATACTTCAGTCAATCAAGAAGGTAAAAACCCTAACTTCTAACAATTCTCCACCACATGAATTTCAGATAATGCAACATATATAGTTATATAGACGATGATTGCAACAAGTACCAGATGATGATTTCAGCAAGCATTGTCTTTTCTACAACGAAGCGTCCTCCATATTTGGCTTCATCAAATCCACTGTCAATTCAATCCAGGGCCTAATTTTTCCTCCTCAAGATCATATGTTGTAATGCAGTAGCAATAATCATCAATCACAAAACTCTCCATCGATGACCCTTCATGGATTTTAGAGGATTAAAGAGCTTGATATCAAGCTGCCGACATGAGACCTGAGGTTATAGAAATGATCGAGGATCAAGTAGAAGGAAAAGTTTGGGAAGACGTTAAGGAGCTGAGTAATCTTAGGGCATCGTTGTGATGACGTAGGGGAATAAGATCTTGGTGGTGGCATGAAATTCGTTTTGAATAGAAGAGGGCAACCACCCCCAAAAACTTTTTCATAAATCACAATCCCCTCTGAGACCGCTTCATTTCGTTTGAGTGAAATTTTGGGTTTTTTTGTTAGTTTGATTTTGGTTTTATTGTTTGGTTTCAATTTGAATGGTCTCTCATCCTCATACATCTGGAACAAAGGAGATTTTTGCAGGTTGAAGTGCTTAACATAGAGAATGAGAATGGATGGAGACAACAATGGTGATGGTGATATTTGTGCTTCTTTCCTTCTGTTTCTCGTCAAAGTGTTGTTTTCATCCTTTTAAAGATTTACGTCAATATCTATGAAGAATCATAATGAAAATTCATGATTTCATCTTCCAACATTCTAAACAACTAATTTCACCCTATGTTCATGATGGTGTTGCTTGATGAGAATGAGAAGGGAAAAAGTGAGAGAGAGAGAGAGAGAGAGAGAGTCAAAGGGAGGAAGAAAGTCAGATATAGATAGATAGATAGATAGATAGATAGAGATAGAGAGATAGGGTGGGAGTGGGGGTCGGGGTGATGGTAGATTAATTTTCTTTTTATTATTTTTAAATTGAAATCTATTATATAGATTTAGAAAATGAAAAAAATTAATGAAAATGGTAAAATAGTCTTTTCAAATTGTTTAGGGGACCAAATTCATAAAAAATTTAATTTTGGATCTTCCATACAGGTTAAAATTTTTTTAAACCCTAGCTATCTACAGTATATAGAATACCATAGAGACCAATTTTACAGTTTTGTCATTATTTATAAAGAAAACATATATATATATTTTTTCTTTTAATCCTCTAATTCTTTAGCTTTCCATCTTATATATTTATTAATTTAACTATGTTACTAAATACAAACTAGTATCATATTCATTGTAAACTTTTTGAATTATATATATATATATATATATATATATATATATATATATATATATATATATATATTATTATGTTTAATTCCATCTGATATATTAAATTTATTAATTTAAGTATGTTACTAAATACAAACTAGTATCATATTAATTGTAAAACTTTTGAATTATCAATATATATATATATATATATATATATATATATATATATATATATATATATATATATATATATATATTGTGTTAATTTAAACATGTTAGTTAAATCCAAATCTTAAATCAAAATATCAAATAAAAATAAAAATAATCAAACATTATTTTATTTAAATAGCTAAGCACAAATGTAAATATTTAAATATAAATATGAATTGACATTTATTTGAACTTACATTAATACTTCATATAATTATTACAATATTTTTTTAAATTGATCAAATAAATATTTTTTAATTAATTGCTAATAAAAATAATTAAAAATAACACAAAATCAATATTATATATTGTGATAATTAATTTAGTGTAATGTTTAATATTTTAGAGTTAATATCAAAAACATAACTATTTAATTTACACCTAGTTTTATAAAGAGTAAATTACTAAAATTGTCCCTATGATTTGGTTAAAATTACACGTTTGGTTCTTAATTTTTTTTGCACTCGGATCGTCCCCGTGGTTTGATTTTGTTGCATTTTTTGTCCCTATGGTTTGGTTAAAATTGCACATTTGGTCCCTAACTTTATACATGTAAGGGACAAAAAACGCAGCAAAATCAAACCATAGGGACGATCTGAATGCAATGGGGAAGTTAGGGACCAAACATGTAATTTTAACCAAACCATAGGGACGATTTCAGTAATTTACTCTTTTATGAATTGTTTGCAAACTAGGACATATCCTAGTGTCTTGGCAAAATGAGTTGGCCCACACAAAAATAAATAGATTTTAATAGAATTTTGCATTTCAACCTTTTAACTTCTATTGTATTTGTTAGAGCCAAGATTCTCAATCATTTCTAGGATCCCAGATCTCAAAGATATCTAATAATCTTTAAACCTATCTTGGATCCCAGATCTTAAAGGAGTCTCATGATCCCGAACATACATCAAGATCCTGAACATCGCCACTATTGTTTCCTAACAAGTTTAACGACTACATTTCTTGTTTGTTTATCACATGTGCAGAAATGGTCAATATAAGACTCATTCTCAACGAAGAAACATTCCAATCAGGCTTATGACCCAGAAATACCAAGTCAAAGCACGTGCAAATACCAACTCAGTAGGATCCCGAAAATATCGAACTTATAGTTACTTAACCTAGACTATAAATACACTTGCAAAAGACAAAAAACTGGCACAATATTTTGACACCTTACAGACCTAGAGCTAGGCAAACACTTGTAATCTTATTTCTATCATCATTTATGTAACTTGCATTCAAATCAATAAGATCATACAAGGAAGGTGATCATTATCACCTCCCAATGTTTTATATATCAGAGATCGTAACAAAGATCAAGGGCTTTCCTTGTAAACCACTTGTGCAATCTTGTTCTAATTTCGTTAATCACTTTAACTACAAAACCACAACCTCTCATGCGATTTGGTTGATATCAATTTGATCGATTTTTAACCAAAATAATTTGGCGCCCACCGTGGGGACCTGGTGTTCATAATTCTCAAAAGTCATGTCTACACAATCAACTTTATATTTTTACCCTATTCCTCCCATTTCCTCAAAGAATCTTCCACCACCTCCAAGCGGACCTCCCGGTCAAAGGAAAACTTCAGATACCTCTAAAAAGAACACCTCTTTGATCATCAGCCAATTGAATCCAAGATCCTCCTATTTCGATCTTTAAAAATGAACTCTTCTCTATGGTGAAGGCGGTAAAGAAAAAAAATAAATCAATAATAGGAGGACAACAAAATATTGCTCATAGAAATAGAAAGAATAAGAGCAGAGATCCAAAAACCGCGTGAAACAACACCTTAGATTTTGCGACCCAAGATCCTTGATTTCGACAATGCAGGATCCTTAGGGAATCGTCGAGATACTACGACCTCGACACCTGTTGTCGCAAATAACCAGGTCCCTGTAATGCAGGATCCTAACCAAAACTTCACTACCCTTAAAAACCAAGACACTGGTAACTTAGTAAATAATACTGCATTTAATACTAACTCTAAGGATCTTGATTTAGGTACAAGTCTTATCATGGCTAGGGAACTTCAAACTGAGAAAAATGATCTTGAGTGTACCAGGAATATCCCCCTAGGAATCCATACATTGAAACCATGGATCCTAAATAACATATCACAAAATATAGAGAGAGAATGAAGATCATTCCCATTCCACCACACTTAAAAGAAGCCTATTTATGTAAAGGCTTTGGATCGACTCTCATAGGATCAACCTTAATATGGCTCCGCAATGTTCCTCCTTATTCCATTACTTATTTTCACATTTTTTTAATCTTTTTAATAACCAATTTTCTTGTAGTGGGACATTCGAAAGGATCACCAGTGATCTTTATCGAGTAGTCAAGGATCCTAAGGAATCCCTTAGAGATTTTGTAAGCAGGTTTGGCAAGGAAGCGCTAAAAATTCCTAATATTGACATGGCCACTCCCTTGGAGGCATTTAATATCCTATAAATCAAAACCATGTTCCAAACCTGATCATCATAGGGTTAATGGCCTTGATGATGAAGGAGAAGAAAATGGATTCCCCATGATCACTGGCTATTGTTTTTATGTGGATGTTTCAGGATTAATATTTGCTATGCAGGATCTTGGAGAAATGGAAATGTAGGCAAGGAAAAGAGACAAATCGAGTGGCTTGAAATATAAGTCTTAATGATGTGCATACTATGATGATATTGGCCACATCACTGAGGATTGTATAGCCCTCAAAAGGAGATTAGCTATATCTGAAGCAAAGGACATCTTAAAGAGATCCTAGGAAGATGAAAAGAAAGATCCAAAGAAAAGGAGCAAGATCATGAGAAGATCCTTGAAAAACCAAGATACCTTTCTTCAGACGCCAAGGTAATTAACATTATTTATGGGGGTTTTGACATTTTTGGAACTTCTTACTCTACGGCAAAAACACATGCTAAGATGTCCAAGGCAAAGAAAAAAGAATGACCTCAGAAGAACACATTGATAACAGGAGAGAAAGAAATCACCTTCTATGAACACGATATAGAAAATATACAGGATCCTCATCATGATGGATTGGTGATAACTGTCTACATCTCTTTTTCAGAAGGATCCCAATGGACGGAGGATCCTCAGTGAACATCATACTCTTAGATGCTCTAACCAAGATGAACATTACGGAATCCGAGATAATCAAGAGATCCTCAATACTAATAGGATTCAACTGTGAAATGAAATATACTATTAGAGAGAGATCAAGCTACCCATCTACATCAAAGGGGTAAATTCTATGCAATGCTCTTGTGTTATTAATGCTTTGTCTTCCTAAAATGTTATATTAGGTAGGCCCTGGATCCATGACATGAAAGCGGTTCCAGCGACGTACCAATAATACGTCAAGATACCTACCCTTTAGGGGATAGTGAAGATCATCGGTGATCATCAAGAATCCAAATAAAGCTATAAGACCTTAATGAAGCCTTCATAAGTACCACGATAAGAATAACAATTAAATTAGGGGCACGAGGTGTACTAGAAGAAAGCAAACATGTTGTGAAGGAAATACCCCTAAACCCCGAGGATCCTGAAGCCAATGTCGTCATGGGATCCTCAATACTAGAACAAATCAAGCAAGAACTAATAAAGTTCTTAAAAGACAAAAGCAAGACCTTCGCTTGGAAGCTTGAGGATATGACAGATATATAAGAAAATTATAACTCATAAACTTAATATTGAGCCTTCTTTCAGACCACACATCAAAAGAGAAGAAAATTCGCACCCAAAAGTGACCAAATAATTCAAGAGGAAGTTGAAGAACTTCTTAAGACAGGAATGGTTAAAGAAGTCAAATTCCCAAGATGGATAGCCAACATGGTGGTAGTATAAAAGAAGAACAGAAAATAGGGAGTATGCGTGGATTACATGGATCTCAATAAGGCTTGCTCTAAGGATCCTTTTCCTTTGCCACACATCAACTCCATGATAGATTCCATGACACGCCATGGATTACTAACATTCATGGACGCCTCGCCTGGATTCCAACAAATATAAATGGAACCATCCGATCAAGGGGATACTACCTTCATAACCCTTATAGGTATACACTTCTGTATTGCTTTGCATTTTGGTCTTAAAAATGTAGGGACAAAGTACCAAAGACTGGTGAATCGAATGTTCAAGCACAAACTAGAGGATAATATGGAAGTCTACATTGAATACATGATTGTCAAATCTAAAAGAGCTAAAGATCACCTCAGGGATCTTAAATAAGTCTTCGATATATTAGATAAATACAACATGAAGTTGAAGTTGAACCGGTCCAATTGTCACTCTAGAATGAAGGCATGTAAGTTCCTTGGTTACATGGTCACTAGAAGGGGAATAAAAGTGAGTTTTGGCCAAGGATCTTCGAATCAAGAACCACTCCTCGTATATCTTTCAGTATATTCGGATGTTACAAGTGTTGTTTTTGTTGGATTAGTGTCTAAGTCCATAACTATTTTGGTATGTACTTGACCCGATGGTGCATGGTCCTTTTGGGTTGCCTTCACCAAAGCAACTTGATAGGATGAATTATGGAGAGAAAGGATTAAATATGATTTATTAATATATTATGAGAATAATATATTAAAGGAGAAATCATATTGTTTAATTAATATTAGTCAAGAATTAATTGGTAATTAGTTTTTGTGACTAAAAGAGATTAATTAAACTTAAGGGACTGGAATTATAATTATAAGATAATTGCAATTTGGGCCATGAATTGCCTTATATTAAGGAGTGGACGAATTCTATGGGGAAGCCCATAAGAAATCGTCCAAGGCCTTAAGGAAAGGGATTCATGGGTTGCTTAGGGCTTAAGCATCCAAATTAGGGTTTCCTTGTTAGATAACCCTAATAGCCTCACTATATATAGACCCCTTATGACCCAAAAACGTGGCTAAGCTTTATTATAGGGTTTCACACGTTTTAGGGCAGCCTCTACCCTCTCTCCTCTTCATCCTCTTGCTCTTGGTGTTTGTGAACCATTAGAGGAGTGACATTTGTGACTCTAAGCTTTCTAAAGTCAATACAAGGAGGAATTGGGATTGTTATTGCTACATAACAATCAAGGTATGATCTAAACCCTTATTATATGGTATATTGATTATCATATGCTAGATCTAGGGTTTATAGTCTTGGATAACTTGCATGTACAATAGAGAAACCTAGATCCAAGCATTAGGGTTTGTATGAGCACATAGGATGTTCTTATGACCAAAACCCATCAGTGGTATCAGAGCCTAGATTGGTTTCTATTGTATTGATACCTTGTATGTTGAAAAAATTCGTTTTTTGTGGTTCTGCTTGCTGAACTCGCCGATTCTATAGATGAACTCGCCGAGTTCATGCTAACTCGACGAGTCCATGCCTGACACGACGAGTCGACTGGTCAGAATGAGGGAAAACCGGGATTTCTTGCTGTTTTTGCTTGAGGATACTTCCCTTATCATATTAGATCACTATAAATCCGATTTTTTGATATATATGTGTGACAACCCGAAATTTCCATTCTGTACAAACTATATCACTTCAATAGAAGTTATAGCAGTCACAGTTAATTTTCAGACTTTTTCGCGTAAGTTTGAGTAATTCAGGGTTTACACTTCAGGAAATATCAGGAGAGTGGTGCACTAGGGTTTTGTGCAACACTGTTATTCCAACACTCCATTATATTAGAGATCATTACAGGAATAAAAATATTTTCTGCCAAAAATATCTCAGGACTATAAATAGATTTCTGAACCAAATTCATACATTATTCACATTTCCAACTAGAGAAAAGCCATATTCTCTCTCACGGATCTTCGGGTTTTTATCCCAAATCGTGAGTACCTCTTTCTAGTAATGTTAGAAAGCTTTATATGTGTTTATAACATGATTTAGAAGGCTAAATCACTAGATCTAGGAGTTTACTCCCCAAGGTGTTCTTGGGCGGTAAACTCCCGAAACAAAGCCGAGACCGACCCTTGGGTTATGCAACTGCCTTAGACTCATATGTATGTGTGTTAGGGACAAGAAAACAACCAAGAATCACCCAAGTTTGGGAGTTCACGGCCCAAGAGTTTCTTAGGCCATAAACTCCCTTTTCAAACACAAAATGGTGCTTTTAGGCACCTAAAGCTTAGGACTTTTATCTAGACTTGTTCCCATTTAATCTAAGGCCTTAAGCACATCAAAATCACTTATCAAAGTGAGTTTACGGCCAAGACTTTGTTCTTGGTCCGTAAACATGAAAGAAGGGCACCAAAGTGTGCCTAATGTCTTCATATGCTTGGAATAAAAGGCTAGAACTTATACCACCTATGCTTGAGGCTTGAAATAAACAAGAACACCATTCCAAGGGAGTTTATGGCCGTAAACTCCTAAATGGAGTGTTTCTAGACCTTAAACCCTTTCAAGAATTGAACCACCAAGTTGGAATAATTCTAGGAATCATTTGGAACTTCAAAACACACAAAACACCCATGGTTGGGAGTTTACGGCCGTAAACTCAAGAGGTTACAACCGTAAACTCCATGTGTGTTGGTATATGAGGAGTAAACTCATATATGGGGTCCTTTGGAACCCTAAACACAAGTGCCTTGTCCCACAATAGCTTAGATGCAGTCCTTAGGGCTTAAAACACTTATATAAAGTGTTTATTATGTCTAGGATGTCTTAACATTATCAATTAGTGATTTGAGGCTAATTGAGTGCATATATGTGCGATTATATGTTCATTAGGATCGTAGTGTGTGTACAAGTCCTCGCTTGACACCTAGCAATCCTATACCGTTCAGTTCGTCCCAATCACCAACTACAGGTGAGTTCATACCCCTAATCAATGTTTTAAATGATTTTAAATGCTTAAATGGGGGGGGGGGGGGGAATACAAGTAGAAACAAACATGTTATTAAATCATTAATATGTATTTTATAACTGTGTTTGTCATTTAACGGATTTCACATGCTACAAAATATGATGCATGAAATGGTTTTAAATCTTAAAAACACATTGTTATCAAATGTTTTACCTTTGAAATGTATATTAAAATGACATCAAGTCATTGTTAATTATTGTTCAAAACCAATAAGATGTTTTACAAAACCATTTTACATTCTTGAACTAAACTATGCATATACACTTATATTCTTATATATGTATCGATGTTATAGTTTACACCTTTCATTCAGTTTCCCACACCCTTGAGTAGTAAGAGTGTATAAACCTACATGATCAACCAGTTATATTACAGTAAATTATCATAGGGATAATTTGAAGATATCAAACATTACTTCTATTACAAGGAATCACACAAGAGTCAGTTCATTCATGAGTCTATACTAGCACATTACCTGATACATGAGTACATACATATGTTTACCTGATACATGAATATGTTTACATATACTTACCTGTTACATGGACACACATACATGAATACCATACAGGAACACTTTTACATAGGTGTATTATCCTGTATTGACTTACCTGGATACTTGTACTTAGAACTACGAGGATGATTTATTAATACTTACTGTGTAAATTATCTTTCCTATCCCGGTTCAATGGGATAGCTCGGCGGGACTTACCATTCCGAACCCCACTGATTAGCACCAGTGGTCGATGACCATCTACAGAGGTCTAAGGTTACTACTTATACTAGGTAGATCGATAACCGGGGCTAACCCCTCCACCCACCTGTTGCTGCTACAGAGGACAAGTGGACAATCTTCGATTGTTCATTTGGTTATACCTTTCGCTTATTGCGATGTTGTGTTACTCCTAGTACCCAACGATGACACTTACATTAATACTTTTTCTGAACAATCTTCGGATGTTCATTAGGTTACATATTTCTCTTAATGCGATGTCGTGTTAGTCCTAGTACCCAGTGACAACACTTACAGTAGTACATTTTCCTGTTTACTTTATTTTGTGATACTTTCACATAAACGATGAGTTGGACTAAGTAGTTTTAGTACTAGTCATTAGAAAGGAAAAACTATCATTTTACTTACAAAACATTCGGGTCTTGGTAGAAGACTACATCTCAAACTGATAGAAAATAAGGGATTTTCTAGGGTTTCATACTTACATCAACATTTTCATTTAAAGATTTACATGGCCTTCATAACAGATTTTCATAAACAAGACAATGACACTCAAATACTTATGAATTCACCAGCTTTAAAGCTGATACTCTCTTTCAAAATAACTTGTATTCTCAGGTCAACAGTAGACAGGTACGATGGCCAGGTTTTGAGAAGACGGAGCAGACAAGTCTCGTCTTTTATTTTGATTGTATATTTTTGGTGTCTTACTACAATGAAAGAACACACATGTATTAAAACTTTACTTATAATGCAATGGATGATGTTGTTGCTTGTTTATTATATTACACTGTTGTGATACTGTACATGACGTCCTCCACCCCTGAACGTTTCCGCCGTTCGTGGTTTTGGGGTGTGACAGATTGGTATCAGAGCATAGTTTATAGTGAATATAGTATATCAACCCATAAAAGATATACTAACTATAAATACATTGGGATTAAAACACTCTGTCTAAGAGTTATACTTTTAAATAATAAAATATTTAACAAAGTATACATGCTTGCATTCATACTAAAATCAGTGTCACAATGACAAGAACAAAAGTATTACGATTGTTGAATATCACAAGTAAGCCTGGGGATATATGGTCAGTCTTGGGAATGGCATAGCCTGATCAACTATGCTGGTCCGAGGAGTGATTAGCATATGCCCAAGAATGGTTGTGATATGGCAACAAGTCTAAAAACTTACCAACACAACCATAAAGAAATACCATAGGGGTATTTGGTATTACTGTAATTATCTTAGTCAGTTCGTCTATTTAGCTATTTCTTATATCCCTTTTCTTGCGTAGATCAAATGGCTGGATTTCACCATGGCGATCCGTACTTCCCAAACCAAGGCAATGCTGGTTGGCTAGAGGCAGAACCAGAAGATGATCACCCAATCCCTTTGGATGATCACCATGCTGAGGGTTTTTCCGATAGTTCTGACTCAGAGCCTGAAGTCAACAACCTACCCCCAGGTGCTCAAAACCCAAACCTGAACCCCCGCCCTGTGTTTCAAGGACCCACACCCTTGTGGGCCGCTAACTTGACTACATGGAGTCATGAACAGGGTCAACCCATTCCCTACAACGGAGACCGAAGTTTCTACAACCTCACTGAAGGAGGTTCTGCTGATAGAGTCCTACCAATCATGGTGCGTAGGATTTCTCGGAACACGATAATGGCTCAGGCGACTATCAATCAAGTCTTGGAAGTTGACACCAACTCTGGTGTTAACACTGTCCACATTCGCCAACTAGAGTCTGCTCATGAAAGGACTCTGGTCCGCAATGCAAATCTGCAGAGGGAACTTGCTGAAACCCAAGCTGAAGTTAGAGAACTTCGAGCTCAGCAAGCAAGGTCGGACAGGCGTATAAGGGACATTGAACGTCTACTGTCGGGATCGAGGACTCATGCTAGCAGTTCTCGTTTCCGATAGAATATCGTCAACTCATCTTTTGGATATAACCTAGTTTATGTAAAACTTTGGTCTAATTTCATGTCTTTATATATCTTAGACCTGTTAGGTCTTGATCTAATCTTAGTTCTGTCAAAATTTTCCATCTTGGTTGATGTAAGGCCTACTTCTAGGCCATTTTTCCCGAACTTGTTACATCTGTAATTCCAGTATTATTGACAGATATCTAATCTTATGGAAAGTATTATCCAAATACTATCTTCTTCATTTAGTCATACTATTCCTTCTATTGTTGGGCTATGGGGATTTAGTCCATGAGACACATTCATTAATCATTTATTCTTATCCATGCCGTCATCTTTTAAACATACAGTTAAAGATGCCGCCACGCAGGAATCCAAGGCGTAACCCAAACAACGAAACACCGATACCACCACCTCCACCACCACCTGTACCTCTTCAACCACCAAATCCTTTCGATGCCAACATATTCCAGGTAGCTGTCACAGCAGCAGTTGTAGCTGTTGTGTCAGCAATCAACGCTCCTGACCCTAGTGGATCAGGAACAGGTGCACCACCCTCGAACCACGGCGAAAGCCATGGACACCCTCGGGAATGCACCTACAAGGACTTCACAAACGCCAAACCCCGCAGCTTCAATGGAACTGGGGGTGTTATGGTGTTGAGACAATGGATTGAAAAGATGGAATCTGTCTTTGAAATTTGTGCTTGTCAGGAGGGCAACAAGGTCAAGTTTGCAGCTTGTACCTTCTCTGACAGAGCACTAACATGGTGGAACAGCCATGTTAACTATCTAACTTTGGTAGTGGCGTATTCCATCGGCTGGGAAAAGTTGAAAAACATGCTGATGAAAGAATACTGTCCTCGAGGTGAAGTACAAAAACCCGAACAGGAATTCTGGGGTCTTCAAATGGTTGGATCCGACATCACGACCTACACAAATAGGTTCTGTGATCTGGCAAACTTATGCCCTGACATGGTTGCTCTCCAGAGCAAAAAGATAGAGAGGTATATCTGGGGACTGTCGCCCCAGATCCAGTCAAGTGTGATCGCTTCCAGGCCTATTACCTTCAATAGCGCCAAAGAACTGGCACAATCTCTCATCGATCACCAGAAACCTCAGAACACAACAATACCTACACCCGTACCCCAAAAGTCTAACCCTGACAACAACCAGAAAGGGTGGTCTAAGAGGAAAAGGGGGGCTTCGCAAGGATCCTCCAAGAGACAACAACTTGTGGCAATCAATGCTGCCACAGTGACTCCTGTTGTCCATGCGAACCCCTTACCAGCAAAAACTTATGCTGGATCTCTCCCGAAGTGCAACAAATGCAGCTTCCACCACCGCAGGCCTTGCAGGGAGATGCAATGCACCAACTGCAACAGGAAGGGGCACACAACCCGTTTCTGCCAGGCTCCAACAGCTCAAGCCGCCCAGGTTCCTAACGCCGGTATGGGCCAAACTTGCTACGGTTGTGGCGAAGTGGGCCACTACAAGAGGAACTGCCCTAAAGCAGGAATGGCTGGAGGGGTAGGAAGAGTTATGGCCCTAGGCAACGAGGAAGCAGTAGCTGATCCTACGATAGTTACTGGTACGTTTCTCCTCGATAACTCATATGCTTGCATACTTTTCGATAGTGGAGCAGAGAAAAGTTTTGTAAGTCACAAATTTGCACACCTGCTTAAACAAAAACCATGTGCATTAGAAAATTCATTCACGGTAGAAATGGCTAACGGGAAAACAGAGAGTATAAACTGCATATACGTAGGTTGTACTTTAACTTTAGATGGCCATACTTTTAAGATAGATCTCATGCCAGTGCCAATTAAATGTTTCGACGTTATCATCGGTATGGATTGGTTGAGTCTTCTTCGCGCCGACATCATGTGCTTTGAAAAAGCAGTTGGTCTTAACCTTCCTAACAACGAAACCTTAATTATCTACGTTGACAAACCTAGTACGAGCCTTCGCATCATTTCGTGCATTCAAGCCCAGAAGTGCTTGCGGAAGGAGTACCATGCATTTCTCGCACACGTCGTCGATACCAGTCAAGAACTGAAAGGCATCCAGAAAATCCCAGAAGTACGTGACTTTCCCGACATATTCCCAGATGAATTTCCCGGTTTACCACCGCAACGCCAAGTCGAGTTTAGAATCGACTTAGTGCCAGGGGTTACCCCCGTAGCCAAATCTCCTTATCGTCTGGCACCGGCTGAAATGCAGGAACTTTCCAGTCAACTTAACGAACTTCTCAAGAAGGGATTCATTCGACCAAGCTTCTCACCCTAGGGAGCACCGGTCTTGTTCGTCAAGAAGAAAGATGGATCGTTTCGCATGTGCATCGACTATAGAGAACTCAACAAACTTACAATTAAAAATCGTTATCCCTTGCCCCACATTGACGATTTATTTGATCAACTTCAAGGAGCCAACTACTTCTCGAAGATAGACCTGCGATCCGGATATCACCAACTACGAGTGTTAGAGGAGGATGTTCCCAAGACAGCCTTTCGAACTCGTTACGGGCACTACGAGTTTGTAGTGATGTCGTTCGGATTAACTAACGCGCCCACATTATTCATGGATCTGATGAATAGGGTGTGTCGTCCTTACTTGGATCAGTTCGTCATCGTCTTCATTGACGACATACTCATCTACTCTTGAAGTAAGGAGGAACATAGCCAACATCTTCGTAAAATCTTAGAAACATGGCGATCGGAGAAGCTCTACGCGAAGTTCTCCAAGTGCGAATTTTGGATTCGGCGAGTCGAATTTTTGGGCCATGTTGTTAGCGAAGAAGGTATACACGTGGACCCTTCCAAAATTAAGGCCATCGAGAACTGGTCAGCACCAAAGACATCTACTGAAATTCGTCAATTTCTAGGTCTAGCTGGCTACTATCGCAGGTTCATTCAGAACTTCTCCCGCATAGCAAAACCCCTTACAACACTGACCCAAAAGGGCTCAGCCTTTGACTGGGAAGAGAAGCAAGAAAGAGCATTCCAAACGCTCAAACGAGCCTTGTGCACCGCACCAATACTGTCCCTCCCCGAAGGGATAGAAGACTTCGTGGTCTATTGCGACGCATCAAACCAAGGGCTCGGATGTGTTCTGATGCAGCGAGGTAAAGTCATAGCCTATGCCTCGAGACAACTGAAGACACATGAGGTTAACTACACAACCCACGATCTTGAACTAGGAGCAGTTGTGTTTGCTCTGAAGATCTGGCGACATTACCTGTACGGCACAAAAAGCACGATCTTTACAGACCATAAGAGTCTGCAACACATTTTCGACCAGAAGGAGCTCAACATGAGACAACGACGGTGGGTCGAGCTACTCAGTGATTACGAGTGCGAAATTCGTTATCATCCGGGTAAAGCCAATGTAGTAGCCGACGCCCTAAGTCGGAAAGAATATACTGGTCGTAGAGTCAAATCTTTGACTCTAACTATCCATTCACACTTGTCCATGCAAATAAAGGAGGCTCAGCTTGACGCTTTAAAACCTGAAAACGTGGCTGGTGAATCCCTTAGAGGGATGGATAAGAACTTGGAGGTCAAGGGTTGTGGAGCCTTATACCTCATGGATCGGATCTGGACACCGAAACACGGTGGCTTCAGAGACTTGGTCATGACCGAAGCTCACAACACTCGTTATTCCGTCCACCCGGGTTCAGATAAGATGTATCTGGATCTTAAAAAGTTATACTGGTGGCCTAACATGAAAGCAGACATTGCTACCTTCGTGAGTAAATGCCTTACTTGCGCAAAGGTCAAGGTCGAATACCAGAAACCCTCCGGCCTCCTACAGCAACCAGAGATACCAGAATGGAAGTGGGAGCCGATCACTATGGATTTCATAACAAAGTTGCCCAAGACGACGAGTGGACTTGATTCCATATGGGTCATCGTCGATAGACTGACCAAGTCTGCACACTTCCTACCGATCAAAGAGACAGACAAGATGGAGAAACTTACCGGAACTTACATTAGGGAGATTGTAAGACTGCACGGTGTTCCTTTATCTATCATCTCGGACCGAGATAGTAGATTCACTTCGAGGTTCTGGCAGTCATTACAAAGTTCCCTAGGAACTAGGCTGGACATGAGTACAACCTACCACCCACAGACCGACGGGCAAAGTGAGAGAACTATCCAAACCTTAGAAGATATATTGCGTGCCCGTGTGATTGACTTTGGAAAAGCATGGGATACTCATTTACCCCTTGTTGAATTTTCCTACAACAACAGTTATCATACGAGCATAAAGGCAGCTCCATTCGAGGCCCTCTATGGCCGAAAGTGCAGATCCCCTCTGTTCTGGGCTAAAGTGGGTGATACCCAGTTAGCTAAGGGATGAGTTCCCGAAAGCACTCTCACGGGTCCGGAGATCATTCGGGAAACGACAGAGAAGATCGTTCAAATTCGTGAACGATTGAAAGCCTCTAGAGACCGACAAAAAAGCTACGCTGACAAGCGTAGGAAACCATTGGAGTTCCAGGTGGGCGACCGAGTCCTACTGAAGGTCTCACCCTGGAAGGGCTTGATACGCTTTGGAAAGCGTGGGAAGCTCAATCCAATATACATAGTGCCTTTCGAGATTCTCGCAAGAATCGGCCCTGTGGCTTACAAGCTCAATCTACCGCAGGAACTCAGTAACGTACATCCTACCTTCCACGTGTCAAACTTGAAAAAGTGTCTATCCGACGAGACTCTTGTTATTCTACTCGACGAGATCGAGATCAACGAGAGCCTCAACTTCGTGGAGGAACCAGTAGAGATCATGGACCGAGAGGTCAAGCAAACAAAGTAGAGCCGTATCCCGATAGTGAAGGTGCGCTGGAACGCAAAGCGTGGACCGGAATTCACTGGGGAACGTGAGGATCAGATGAAACTGAAATACCCTCACCTCTTCGCTTAGTTATTTGTAATTTCTTATTTGCTTAAATTCTAATTTCGGGACGAAATTCCTTCTAACGGGGGGATGATGTGACAACCCGAAATTTCCATTCTGTACAAACTATATCACTTCAATAGAAGTTATAGCAGTCACAGTTAATTTTCATACTTTTTCGCGTAAGTTTGAGTAATTCAGGGTTTACACTTCAGGAAATATCAGGAGAGTGGTGCACTAGGGTTTTGTGCAACACTGTTATTCCAACACTCCATTATATTAGAGATCATTACAGGAATAAAAATATTTTCTGCCAAAAATATCTCAGGACTATAAATAGATTTCTGAACCAAATTCATACATTATTCACATTTCCAACTAGAGAAAAGCCATATTCTCTCTCACGGATCTTCGGGTTTTTATCCCAAATCGTGAGTACCTCTTTCTAGTAATGTTAGAAAGCTTTATATGTGTTTATAACATGATTTAGAAGGCTAAATCACTAGATCTAGGAGTTTACTCCCCAAGGTGTTCTTGGGCGGTAAACTCCCAAAACAAAGTCGAGACCGACCCTTGTGTTATGCAACTGCCTTAGACTCATATGTATATGTGTTAGGGACAAGAAAACAACCAAGAATCACCCAAGTTTGGGAGTTCATGGCCCAAGAGTTTCTTAGGCTGTAAACTCCCTTTTCAAACACAAAATGGTGCTTTTAAGGCACCTAAAGCTTAGGACTTTTATCTAGACTTGTTCCCATTTAATCTAAGGCCTTAAGCACATCAAAATCACTTATCAAAGTGAGTTTATGGCCAAGACTTTGTTCTTCGGCCGTAAACATGAAAGAAGGGCACCAAAGTGTGCCTAATGTCTTCGTATGCTTGGAATAAAAGCCTAGAACTTATACCACCTATGCTTGAGGCTTGAAATAAACAAGAACACCATTCCAAGGGAGTTTACGGCCGTAAACTCCAAAGGAAATGGCCTTAGGGCCGTAAACTCCTAAATGGAGTGTTTCTAGACCTTAAACCCTTTCAAGAATTGAACCACCAAGTTGGAATAATTCTAGGAATCATTTGGAACTTCAAAACACAAAAAACACCCATGGTTGGGAGTTTACGGCCGTAAACTCAAGTGTTTACAACCATAAACTCTATGTGTGTTGGTATATGAGGAGTAAACTCATATATGGGGTCCTTTGGAACCCTAAACACAAGTACCTTGTCCCTCAATAGCTTAGATGCAATCCTTAGGGCTTAAAACACTTATATAAAGTGTTTATTATGTCTAGGATGTCTTAACATTATCAATTAGTGATTTGAGGCTAATTGAGTGCATATATGTGTGATTATATGTTCATTAGGATCGTAGTGTGTGTACAAGTCCTCGCTTGACACCTAGCAATCCTATACTGTTCAGTTCATCCCAATCACCAACTACAGGTGAGTTCATACCCCTAATCAATGTTTTAAATGATTTTAAATGCTTAAATGGGGGGGGGGGGGGAATACAAGTAGAAACAAACATGTTATTAAATCATTAATATGTATTTTATAACTGTGTTTGTCATTTAGCGGATTTCACATGCTACAAAATGTGATGCATGAAATGGTTTTAAATCTTAAAAACACATTGTTATCAAATGTTTTACCTTTGAAATGTATATTAAAATGACATCAAGTCATTGTTAATTATTGTTCAAAACCAATAAGATGTTTTACAAACCATTTTGCATTCTTGAACTAAACTATGCATATACACTTATATTCTTATATATGTATCGATGTTATAGTTTACACCTTTCATTCAGTTTCCCACACCCTTGAGTAGTAAGAGTGTATAAACCTACATGATCAACCAGTTATATTACAGTAAATTATCATAGGGATAATTTGAAGATATCAAACATTACTTCTATTACAAGGAATCACACAAGAGTCAGTTCATTCATGAGTCTATACTAGCACATTACCTGATACATGAGTACATACATATGTTTACCTGATACATGAATATGTTTACATATACTTACCTGTTACATGGACACACATACATGAATACCATATAGGAACACTTTTACATAGGTGCATTATCCTGTATTGACTTACCTGGATACTTGTACTTAGAACTACGAGGATGATTTATTAGTACTTACTGTGTAAATTATCTTTCCTATCCCGGTTCAATGGGATAGCTCGGCGGGACTTACCATTCCGAACCCCACTGATTAGCACCAGTGGTCGATGACCATCTACGGAGGTCTAAGGTTACTACTTATACTAGGTAGATCGATAACCGGGGCTAACCCCTCCACCCACCTACTGCTGCTACAGAGGACAAGTGGGCAATCTTCGATTGTTCATTGGGTTATACCTTTCGCTTATTGCGATGTTGTGTTACTCCTAGTACCCAACGATGACACTTACATTAATACTTTTTCTGAACAATCTTCGGATGTTCATTAGGTTACATATTTCTCTTAATACGATGTCTTGTTAGTCCTAGTACCCAGTGACAACACTTACAGTAGTACATTTTCCTGTTTACTTTATTTTGTGATACTTTCACATAAACGATGAGTTGGACTAAGTATTTTCAGTACTAGTCATTAGAAAGGAAAAACTATCATTTTACTTACAAAACATTCGGGTCTTGGTAGAAGACTACATCTCAAACTGATAGAAAATAAGGGATTTTCTAGGGTTTCATACTTACATCAACATTTTCATTTAAAGATTTACATGGCCTTCATAACAGATTTTCATAAACAAGACAATGACACTCAAATACTTATGAATTCACCAGCTTTAAAGATGATAATCTCTTTCAAAATAACTTGTATTCTCAGGTCAACAGTAGACAGGTACGATGGCCAGGTTTTGAGAAGACGGAGCAGACAAGTCTCGTCTTTTATTTTGATTGTATATTTTTGGTGTCTTACTACAATGAAAGAACACATATGTATTAAAACTTTACTTATAATGCAATGGATGATGTTGTTGCTTGTTTATTATATTACACTGTTGTGATACTGTACATGACGTCCTCCACCCCTGAACGTTTCCGCCGTTCGTGGTTTTGGGGTGTGACAATATGACTATATTCTTGATCTAATTGAAGATATTTATCAATTAATAAAATATTTGTTTCCTTATGTAATAATTGATTAATTATTTTGATTAAATTGGTAAATTGTTTTTCAAGAAATCATTAAATAAATCAAATATGGATAATTATGTGATTAAATGTTAATTTAGATTATTTGTTATTTGATCCTTGTGTTATGAAAAGTTTCACATTTTCCCCTTTAGGTTTTATAGTTTAAATTTGACCTCAAAAGTTTTGTTGTTTTGAAATTTAAATAGTTGAAACCCTAATGTTTTGAAAAAGGTTTCAAAACTTGCCCTCAAGTTTTGGAATTTAAATTTTGATTAATTGTTTAATTTTGATGTATATTTAAATTCTAAACCCTAATGTTTTGAAATGTTTCAAAACTTGCCCTCAAGTTTTGGAATTTAAAAGTTGATTAAAAGTTTAATTAGGAATGTTAAATTCTAAAACCCTAGTTTTGTTTTGAAAAGTTCAAATCACACCCTTATGGTTTTTTTAATTAATTAAGGTGTATAATTAAAAGAGGTTTAATAAATCCATAAAAGTTTAGGTTTACAATTTAATTGAATTAAAGGTATAATTATTAAATTTGACCACCTAGCATTTTAAAAGTGTAAAATGTACCCTATACTATATATAACATTAAAAGTCTAACATTATATATATGTATGAGTAAAAGTCAGTCTTGCCGTTAGTAAGCCTCATTCACGAAGCTGGTCTATAAGGGGTGTTTAAGGAAATTTGCTATAAAATGGCGATTGAGTGCGTATCCACTCTTACCCATCGCACTCTTGACTAGTGGAGGGTCGTTAGCCGAACGGGTAGGATAGGACGAAACCTTCCATTATAAGTATAATGAATTACAAAAGTAACTAAATGTTTTACAAATTCCCAATCTTAGTTACTTAGGCAAAAGTGAATTGATGCAATTCCATGAAATTACACTTTGTGCCCTTGCGAAGATGTTAGTGGAGCGTGTGTGGTTTACTGGCACACTAAATGGTTCTAAGCAAAGGTAGAAAAGGGTGACTCAATGTTTGTCATAGTTTGGTGGAGCGTGTGTGGTTTACCGGCACATCGAATAGGTGACTGTAACATGTGGGGACAGCATGTAGTTTGCATGGTTATTCACACCCGCTTTGTGATCCTCGGCATCCTAGTCAGAAACAAGAGGGGCATATCGAGATTTAAACATGCCATTGAAATGCTCAATGAATCTCAAAGGATCTAGGAGTTTTCATAGATTTAAAACTTAAATTTCTTTTTCGTTTTTCATGGTCGAAATTAGTGAATCGTCATTCATTTACCTTCAAATGTTCTGCAATTTGGGTTACGGCATCCCTCTCCCGAGTTGTAGAATATTGTGTTGGGTCCTAGGCTTAGTATCTCATTTGGGTGATTTACTAAGGACTCAATCAATCAACTAACTTGAATTCTTTTTCTCCCGGTTTGTAGATGTCAAAGTTCGACAACTATGGTCTTCCCAAATCCCATGGAACAAGCATTCCGCATGAAGATGATATTCCACGATTTGATCGAGGAACAAGAAATCATGCTTCACTTCCTCCACCTCCTCCAATTATTCTCCCTAACCCACAAGTTCGAAGACTTGAAATGTTCAATCTCACTCAAGCCCTTTTGGCAAGTAAACATAAAGAAGGAAAGTTAATGTGTGCACACGTCCTAGGGATGAAGTCACACATTGATAGGTTAAGAATGTTGCGATCCGTTGTCTGTGAGGAGATGGCTGTTGACTGGGTTCTTCAGTCACTTCCTAACTCGTATAGTGAGTTCGTAAGAGAGTACTATATGATGAACCACGACGTGACCCTTATAGATCTCACTTATATGCTTATTGCTGAATCAACAATGATTTGGCGCAATGGAAAAGCAAAGTTGGTGAATCTGCCTTCCAGACCTCTATGGATATAGGCAATGGCAACGAAAGACATGCTATGATAAAAAAGTTTGATCATAAGAGAAAGGCAATGTCTGAAGTAGTTCCATGTCCTGTTCCAAAAGAGTTAATTTGCTTTTATTGCCAAGAGAAGGGGCATTGGAGTCGAAGCTGTCCTATTTACCTAAGAGATCTAAGAGATGGGAGAGTCAAAACGTATGGCTCTGCTTTAGGTAAAATCCATTGACTAACTCTTTTAAGCTTCTATTCTAGATTCTTAATACATAATGTGATAAGATTACAATTGATGTTTTGTAGGATCGAAGAAAATAAAGGAAGCTTAAGGGAAGAAGTGAGCAGAATCTAACCGTGAAGAAATGGATTTCGATCGCATTACTTGAAGATTAGATTCTTGAGCTACTACTTAGAGTTAGAATAAGATTGCTAAGAAAGATGTATTAGCATAGTTTTTCAATGAATTGCATTGTAAGGACAAATTTTTCCGCAATAAAATAAATTTTGATTTTAAATTATTTATTTATCCTTGCAATGGCGTGTATGAAAAATTGATGTTTGAATATTAGCAATAATGGATTTGATTCTTAATTATATTATTTGTGAAAATGTCGAAAATTTACCGAATAGGGAAAGTTTCTCATCGCCCAAGTTTCAATTGGACAGAAACTTGGAATTATGCAACTTGGTTGCACGATGAATGAGAAATTTCATATTTGGAAATTAGACTAATTCATTGACAAAGTGTCAAGTGAAGGACTAGGAGATCGAGCACACAAAGTTGCGTGTTGATTAAGTCCACCACAAGAGTAACAAAGATATTCGTCATAATTTACTAAAGGTTTAGTAAATATGATTACACTTATAAGATTAAGTGTAATTGTGAATTGATTAAAAGGTTCTAAATCAATAGTAGAACGAATAAGAAGAATCAAGTAGGCAGAAAGATAAAAGTTTCTCCATTCTAAGAAGAAGGGAGAGTACCTTTTATGCTTTATGATAGGTCTTAATGATTAAGAACCACATCTCAATTGATCCTCTAACTGAATCTTAGTACAATTGTATGTCTAAGAAGAGGAATCAAGAATTGAAGAAATGGTTAAATCAAGAAGTCAATCATACTTCGTTCCAATAACAAGTCTTAAAGTTAAGATTGTGACAATGAGTGACAAGTATTAAGAAGGTTTATAACATCCATCAAATGTAGAATATGGAAAAAGGTTTTCTTGTTCTCACACATTTGAAATTGGTAAGCTGTGATGTCTTCGATAAGACAAAGACCAAGTAGGACCAAATTATGAAGTGTTTTGATAAAAGCTACACTAACTCTTGAATATTTGTTTGTCAAGAAATGTTTATTGACAAGAGAATCTTATTTGTCAAGGAGTAAGTGGGAGTCTTAATGGTCTTGAAAGGTTTCAAAAACAAATCAAATAAACCTTATCGATCATCACTAGCACACGAGTTGAGGTTTACAACCTATCGTGTTGACATTATTTTGTTTATATGCTGTTCCAATTGAGTTAATTATGCATGTGAGTCCTATGAGTTCTCATTTGAATGTATAAAAGAAAAGGACCTTGATCAATGAAAAGTACATTGATAGGAAAAGGTTAGTTGCTTAACTACTTGGAAGACATGGTGGGCAGCTATACTACCATAAGGCAAGAAATCAAGATTAAGGAAGTTCGGTCCATATGAGTTTGAATTTGTCGTAAACTTTGGTTTTGACAAACTCACATGGATAGGAACACATACACCATTTAAATCTAAGTGTCATAAGATTTCCTCCTTCATGAAAATGATTGTGAGGAAATGCTTTCACTAAGAAAGATTTTAAGAAGATAGTGATTGTAAAATTGCATTCTCGAATTCGATTATGGTTACGGTATCCCTTTCCATAATTTGAGTTGTGAGGTTTGGGAATTAGTCTTAATTGTTTAGACGCACAAATAAACTATCTAAGGCAAATGTGTATAAGTTCAAGAAGCCTTGATAAAAGATTATCAAAGCACTAAGTATTAGAAACATGAACTTAAGAAATTCAATAAGTATTGTTTGTCTGAAATTTAAGATGTTTCTAAAGACATGTCAAAGCTAGTGGGAGCATAAGTGTTATGTTTATAATAATCATCATGAAAGTGGGAGCATAAAAGTTATGATTGTATGATTATTATGGAAAGTATTGCAAGTTGGAAATATTAATTATAGAAAACAAGAGTCATTCTTTGAAAAGTCATAAGGATGGAATAGTTGTTTTGCAATAATTAAGGGAGAGAATATTATGCTTCATTTCAAATCTAAAGGCTTAGGTTGTGGAATGTTAATAAATTTAGTCAAAGGAACGTAGTGTGTTCTTAAAATTTCGATTATGATTACGACATTCCTCTTCATAACTCGAATTTTGAGAACGTAGCACATAAAATATTATGGCAGAAGATTGATAAAGTATCGAATCTTAATGTAAGACATTATGCATCGTGTCCCATACGCTTCGGGTATAGGATTGATTGAAAATGCTATCATATTTGACCATTTTAAAATTTTCCAAATGTTTAGCGCATTTAGAGGGAAAAAGGACTAGAATCGGTTTTGACTAAAATAATTAAACAACTATCAAAGGACAATCCAAAGTTCGCTGATGATTGGTTGCTTGTGAGTAGTTGGAAGTATAGTATTGGATGGACCATATCGACATTATTACGAATAGATAAGATTCTACTAAGAATGAGTTGTCATATGGAAATATGGAAACGTGTCCATATTGGGAATTGAATATTGAAAAAAAATCTATGTCTAGATTAGAAACTTTTATGCAAAAGGATGTTCAAAGGAATGTACTTTGAGTGAGAGACATCATATCTAAGGAATTGTCTTGTAACAATCTCCGATAGAAGACTTTGTAATATCATTGGCAATAGTCTTTGTGACTTTAGTGCAGTGACATTACGAAAGGATCGTTGCATAGAATGTTAGAATCTAGCATATTCTATAAGTAGCAAGAATTTGATGTTCTTTCACTTATGAAAAAGTATTTGGAGTTGTGAAATGAGAATGATTGGAAGTGTGTTCAATTTGATCTATTTCATAAAGTAAGAACCATAGGTAAACATTGTGTGCATGCTAGGAGCATGGGACAAGTGTAATAATTCAAGTAAGAAGTTGATTACCCGAAACGACAAATAATGAGTAATCGATATGGTGATAAATAAAAGGAGTTTTATTTATACTCAAAGGTTTGAGGCCATATGGGATTAGTATTATTCTTGTGTTTCACTTTGCATGTTTTGACTTCTAGAATAATTGAGTTTATTAAGAATAATCGAATTATTCAAACGGACCACAGTTAGTCATACGTTGGAAGTAAGTATGAATGAAGACTGTAATGAATTGGTTTGTAGATTTTCTAGAGCGTATTAGACATAGCAAAGGTTTGCTGCAATGTTCGTGAGTGCTTATGAATATGATTTGAGCATTGGATTAAACCCACGCTCACTTGGATCATTCCATGGATCGTATCACGAGTGATTGGTGAGACGATAACATCTTATATTCTTGAAACCGAGATGTGTGAGTTGTATCTTGCAAATCGGTTGCACATTGATAATATGTAAACGCACTAGTAACTTGGTGTTATAAAACATATTGTTGTGTGTGATTCGGTGAGTGAGTGCAAGCAAGCATTGTATCAAAGTTTATCCGTTCCTTTTATCCAAAGTAGGATAAAAGCGATATCTTTGGGTCCCTCGATGATTTAGTGATGACAAACGTAAATGCTCGGCCGGGCTAGGGCTAATTTGATTTGTTCAATTAGTCAGTCATCATAAATCGGAATTCGAGAAATAGTACAAAGAGAATGATTTGAAATCATGTCTCATACGATATCCAGAATGGAGGAATATATGATCCCTTATCTTAAGGACACACGTGTCTGATAGGTTCAGAGTTAACAGCGGCTTTGGAAAGCTACGATTGCAGATCAGGATCTGAAGTCATACGCATAATAGTTATTAGACTTATCCAAGTGGGAGACTATTGGATTAGTGTCTAAGTCCATAACTATTTTGGTATGTACTTGACCCGATGGTGCATGGTCCTTTTGGGCTGCCTTCACCAAAGCAACTTGATAGGATGAATTATGGAGAGAAATGATTAAATATGATTTATTAATATATTATGAGAATAATATATTAAAGGAGCAATCATATTGTTTAATTAATATTAGTCAAGAATTAATTGGTAATAAGTTTTTGTGACTAAAAGAGATTAATTAAACTTAAGGGACTGAAATTGTAATTATAAGATAATTGCAATTTGGGCCATGAATTGCCTTATATTAAGGAGTGGACGAATTCTATGGGGAAGCCCATAAGAAATCGTCCAAGGCCTTAAGGAAAGGGATCCATGGGTTGCTTAGGGCTTAAGCATCCAAATTAGGGTTTCCTTGTTAGATAACCCTAATAGCCTCACTATATATAGACCCCTTATGACCCAAAAACGTGGATAAGCTTTATTCTAGGGTTTCACACGTTTTAGGGCAGCCTCTATCCTCTCTCCTCTTCATCCTCTTGCTCTTGGTGTTTGTGAACCATTAGAGGAGTGACATTTGTGACTCTAAGCTTTCTAAAGTCAATACAAGGAGGAATTGGGATTGTTATTGCTACACAACAATCAAGGTATGATCTAAACCCTTATTATATTTTATATTGATTATCATATGCTAGATCTAGGGTTTATAGTCTTGGATAACTTGCATGTACAATAGAGAAACCTAGATCCAAGCATTAGGGTTTGTATGAGCACATAGGATGTTCTTATGACCAAAACCCATTAGTTTTGGCCAATGATCTTGTAACATCCCAATGATAAGGTACTTCAAATTTCAACCCTATAATTTTATTACGATGCATTTTAGCCCCTAAGCTCAAGAAAGTATGCAAAAAAATCCCTAATGGCATTGTCGTAATTTGGGCCTTCGAAGTACATCATGCGTACGTGGTATATGCTGAATGTACTAGGCCACACCCTAGTAAATTGGGTGTACATCAATGTACACTGGGCGTACTTTCCAGTTAAGGAAACCCTAATTTTATCATATTTAAGCACTCTTATGGCCTCATTTCTTTCACCCTAACTACCTCCATCTCTCTCATACGTCCTTGCAACCCTAGTTTTACCTTAAGGAGCATTTTGGAGCTTAGAGTGTGTATTTTGGTGCCTTAGAAGAAGAAGGAAGGAAACCAAGCTCATCTTGAAGGAGTCGAACACTTCAATCTAGGATTTCTACATCTTTTGCAACCATTCTAAGGTAAAAAGCTTGCAACTTTATCCATCTAGCTCACAAATCTTGTTTTGGTTGTCTTTATGGAGCTTTTTGGTCCCAAAAATGTTAGATCTTGAATATGAAATGTTCTTGATCTTTTAGTTGTCCATTCAGACCCTAGGAGGGGTCTTAAGTCATAAAAATGGGTTCCAAATGGTTAGTTTTGCTTCTTGAATCATTTACATGGTCTTAATGGAATAAGACCTTGTGTTAAGCACTTATTGGACATGCTAGGTCATAAAGTTGGAACCTTTATGACTCCTAATAGTATTTTAGCCATGGATCTGAAGTTTAGACATAAGAGCTTAAGTCATTAAGCTCTTAATGGGATTTTTGGACTTATGAGGGTACGCCCCGCGTACTCGGACTACACCCTGCATACGAGGTCAACTACCCCGATGATGGTCAACTTGCGAGGCTTCGTGTACGCCCACCGTACCTCAGGAGTATGCCCCGCGTATGCCCCCTAAGTTGACTCGGTCGAGTTGAATCGATTGGTTTGAATCGAATGGGTTGAATCAGTTGACCTAGTTGGTTTGACCAGTTGACTTTGACTAAGTTTGACCTTGAGGGTATTTTGGGATTTTGATGGAAATTGGTCATTTGATGGGAATAGATGTCGGTTAGAGAGCTGAGATTCAGAGTCGAGACCTCATCAGCTTCTGTTCAGTTTGTGAGGTGAGTTGTCCTCACTGTACTTGTGGGTCGAAGTTACCAAGGTCGACCCTTTGGATTTGATGTCCTATTATGCATGCTATTATATTGTTGTGATCTGTTAGATCAGTATCTTAGTATATAGGATGATGATATGCTTAGTGATCTGTAGATCTGTCTTACTGTCTTTAGACTGTTGTATGATTATCTGTTATATGTGCACATGTGTGGTTGATGGTTGAGGCTTTACTGCTTTGTGTGCGAGCCAATAGACCGAGGGCATTCCAACCCGATGGTTGAGTGGGCCTGAGGGTATTCCATTCCAACGATGACAGGACCCGTTGTGTATTGGCATTCCAACCTGATGGTTGAGGGGCCTGGGGTATTCTGACCCAATGGTTGGCTGAACCCGTAGTGAATTGGCATTCCATCCTAATGGTTGAAGGGTCTGGGGTATTCTAAACCGATGTTTGATTGGACCTGCCATGCAGTTATAGTATATTTTATTTGTTTGTGTGTTGGTACTTTACGGGAACTCACTAAGCATTGACTTACAGTTTTGCGTTATGTTTCAGGTACTTTAGATGACTGCGGGAAGGCGAAGGCGTGACCGTACACATCCTCATGTTTTGACTTATGATTTTGGGAGACTCTGATGTCGATAACGTTTTGAAAACTATTTTGTAAACATTTTATGAATTTGGGTTTTTTTTTTTAAGTTTAAATTTATCATGATTTTTATGGATGTTACAGATCTTGACGGCGAACAACATCCTATTTACTATGTAAGTAAAAGTCTATTGGATCTTGAAACCAGGTACTTTCTCCTTTAAAAACTAATACTTGCACTACTTACAATTTCTACCAAATTAAGACATTATTTGAAACTCATACTATACATGTCAAAACTCACTATATTATTAAGAATGTGATGAGAAAACCAAAAATTCCAGGCAGAATAACTAAGTGGTTAGTGAAGCTCATCACATATGACATCAATTGTGAGCCAAGATCCTCAATAAAGTCACAAGCATTTGCAGATTTTGTGGCTGATTTGAGTGATGATTTACAACTTGAGGAAAAGTTAGAAATCTAATGACTTCAAAAAGAAGAAAAAAATGGGGGGGGGGGGAGTGGATACTCTTTACAGATGGAGCATCCAACTTTAGAGGAGCCGGCCCTGGGATCATACTAAAATCGCCATAGGGGGACATCCTACCCTAGACAGTTAGTTGTGAATTCAATGCAACTAAAAATGAAGTAGAGTATGAAGCACTAGTCATGGGGATACAATTGGCCAAGGATCTTGAGATCAAGGATCTTCAGGTATACGTAGATTCATTATTAATAACTAACCACATTGATGGATTATATGTATTTAAAGGCGAAAGACTACCACTATACCCTCAAGTTCTTTAAAAATTAGCCTCCGAATTTGAAGATTTTAGTCTCAATCAAGTTATTAGAGAAGATAACATAAAGGCAGACACATTAGCCAACCAAGAGTCTTCCCTCAGGATCCCTCTAGAGATCAGGATCCCAATAACCCACATAATGATCATGGCAGTAGAAGATCCCTCGAGGAGACCAGGCGACCCGACAACCATAATCAGATGACCAACATAGTAGTAATTGAAGGCCCAATTTCTTGATCCTCTGACCAGGATCCCGATGTTCAATATCCCGATCCAAACAATCAGGATCCTCAGAGAGATTTGAGATCCTAGACACAACCCATCATAGAGTATATTTAGAATGGTACAACCAAAAGAAGAAAAAAGTGATAAAGTGTTCAAGATGAGGATCTCAAGCTTTGTAATGATCCATGGAGTATTATACAAGAAATCCATAATATGTCTATATCTAAGATCAAGAAGCCATGGAAGTTCTAAAAGACATACATGAAAGGGATTGTGGCAACCATACTGGGGGCAGATCCTTGTGTTCTAAACTGAACATGATACTATTGTCCGACCATGAAGAAAGATGTCTTCGTGTATGCTTAGAAGTGTGATGCCTATCTCATTGATTCAAAAGCATGAATGAGGGCATATTGGCTAGCTACCCTAGAAGGAAGCATCTTGCCAAGATCCTGAAATTCTATACACCTTGAAGCGTACTTTATGTAAGTAAATTTAGACACAATTCATCATAATCGAGTCGAGGTACATACCTACTCCTTAACCTCATTTCTTTTCTTTTTTTATTTTTATTCTAAGAACACTACTGACTTAAGCATCAAAGGGATGTTAGCTAGGCTAACACGTACCTCAAGCTAACATTTGCAACATGCAGAAATTCAAGGATCCTAGCCACTACAAATAGAGACTGATCATCTCTCATCCGATTAAGAGTACTTAATCCCCTCTAAGGGTTAAAGAGTTAATAACCTCTTTCATCTGTGTTTGGGTTTCCACACCTTTCTTGAACACACGATATCTTACTATGGGATGTGAGTAAGGGGATCATTTCACGCTTTAGTGACTTGGCAACCCTCTTATTTCTAAACATATGTTAAGATCTTAAGGTTTTAAGAGTTAATGACCTCTTTCTCATGAGTTTAGGTTTCTAGACCTCGCTTGGACGCACGATATCTAACTATGGGATGTGAATAAATGGATCATTTCATGCTTTAGTGACTTGGCAACCATCTTATTTTTGAACATATGTTAAAATCCTAAAGTATAATCTATGGTGTATAACATTATCATGTTATATTACGATTTGGGATATTCCCCAGTATTTATTAAGTTGGGATCTTCCCCAGTGTTTCTTAAGTTGGGATAGTCCCCAGTATTTCTTAAGTTGAGATTTTCCCTAGTGTTTCTTAAGTTTGGATTTTCCCCAGTAAACTCTAAGCTAGGATCTTCCCCGATTAATATCTATGAGGGATGCTTCCCGATATTACCCGAGTTGGGACTTTCCCAGTAAATTCGGAAATCGAGATTATCTCCCAAAAGCGTATTCAGAAGAATTCTCTACTAGGTGATAAGATCGGAATCCTAAATAAAAGTTCAAAGAGACAATTAAAAGTCTAATGGAAATCTAAGGAAGAAGCTTTCTCCAGGTTATATCTATCCTTATATTTTATGCTTACTACACCCAAAGTCGTTCCTAAAAAAATATATATACTTTTCTTCTGAAAGTTTTCCTACTTTTCAAACAAAAACTTACCTCTTCTAAAACCTCAAGATCCTGACTAGTTCAAGATCCCGATCAAGTAACTTTTTATCTTTAGGATCCAAAAAAGTTTTTGTAAATCCTAAACTTATTAGGATCCTAATCATTGGAGAACCCTTAGAAAAACATGTTTTAAACCTATTTATACAACCAAATCAACCATGCAAGAAAAGAGATAAACCAAATCATTAGTATTAAAAGGGGTTGCCCTCCAACCTAACAAAAAAGAAAATATTGTTTTATAGAACAAAAAGTTAAAATTGTTTTTACATTTTATCAAACTTAGTTCAAGGTTTGTTCACCCCCAGCTGGGATATACTTAGTCTCTTTCTTCTCTTCTTCTTTACATGATCCTGAGCAGCATTTACAAGCCTTGCAGTAAACTTAGCTAGGGTTTCACATCAAACGACCATGTTCCAGGATCTTGCATTCTCCATATCCTCTGTCAGCTTGATCTTTGCCTCCCAGATGGCCTCAATAACAATGCTCTTAACCTCCACAATCACCTCCTCGATCTCCAACACATGCTCCTCCTCTTTCTCAGCTTTCTCCTTACTCAGTTTCTCCACCCTCTTCAGAACCTCCTTGTTCATCCCCTCTTGTTATTTCAAGGCATGCTCCGCCCGATCAAGCTTAACCTTTAGATCTTCGATGGATTAAGAAACATGATCAACAACCTATAAAGGACCACGATAAGTGAATTGAAATCAAACAGAAGAAATCACAAAGATCCTTATAGTTTGTGAGAAAGAGATCAACTTCCTTAGCGCCTCGTCCACCCTAAGGCTCTCCGAATCCAAGGTCTCAACCGACTTCCTCTTTCGGGATCCTGTAGTCTTAACGGTCAAATCTATCAAGGTTCTCTTTGGAGGAAGATGAGATGAGGTTTTCTCCTTCTTGACCACAATTTGGCCGCTGGACATGGCAGAGTTGATATCAACAAAGGTGAACCAAGCACTAGAGTGTGTAGCCTTGGATCCTAAACATAACGAAGGAACTCAATAAGTTCAAGATCCTTCATGAAAAATAAAAAAAATAGATAGACAGAGGATCTTTACCTGTCGACATGGGTAGTAGCAGATGTAGTCTTAGGCGCAGCAAGGAAACTCCCAATCTTCTCCTCGGTATCTTCAGCAGCAGGGACTGGATCCTCAAACTTGAAAGTTGCATCAAAACAAATAAAACAAGGAAGTGTGAATTTTAGATCCTCAATGAAATAAAATAAAATTCTACCCTTTTTAACCTAATTTCTTGGTAGGAGATCACCGTCAGGGATGGATGCACATTTCACAAAGAAATATTTCTCTTTCCAATAACCATCATTTTGTTTCAATTTCAAAATATGATATGATTTATTTTTTTTGACTTTGAGCAGGAAACGAGAAGACCTGAAAGTTTGGAGATCATAAACATGGTCCAACTCAACTAATCCCATGTGTAGATCCTTAGATTGATTCAATTGATCACCTTAAAATAGGATCCTCCAGATCACAAACATAATCTGGATGGAAGCAAACCCAAGTAGGAGAGACGAAGTCAGGTTGTGCCTTAGCATTAAAACGCTTGAAAATGACATCAACAGGAAAAAATCTGATCAGTTTTAAGAACTCAGAGTCGTTATCATCAAAAGAGCAAGTACCCTCATAAGACAAAATGTTTTGACCGAGGAAGTCCTTGTCGGGAAAAGAAAGAATGCTCAAGCAAAAACAGAGTGCCTTTTTCATCAAACAAGAAAGATGAGAAGAAAGAAAAAAGAAAATTTCCTTCAAGATAACCGATAACACTTCAAAGAGATCTAAAAGAAGTAATAGATTAACCCCTATTTATGTGGATCACAGAGGATAGAGAAGAGATTTGACAACATAATCATATCTTTTGAACATATACAATTCTATCCATTATGGTTTGAATTTCAAATCCTTTATTTCTAATTAATTAAATTATACACTTTAAATACTTGAAATAAATTCAAGTATTTTGCAAATATAATTTGGGGGAAATTTTTAGGACCAAGATCCTTAATCCTATCTAGGAACCCGGATCTCATAGATATCTAAGGATCCTTAAACCTATCCAGGATCCTGGATCATAAAGGAGTCTTAGGATCTTGAAGATACATCAAGATCCAGAACATCGCCATTATTATTTCGTAACAAGTTTAATGGCTATCTTTCTTGTTTATTTCTCACATATGCAAAATGGTCAATATACCACTCATTCTCAACGAAGAAACGTTCCAATCAGGATCAAGCCCCAAAAATACCAAGTCAAACCACATGCAAATACCAGCTCAACAACATCATGTAAATATTGGAATTGTATTTACTTAACCTAGACTATAAATAAACTTGTAAAAGACACACAACATGCAAAATCTTTTTACATCGTACATACCTAGGATAGGTAAACACTTGTAATGGTATTTCTATCATCATCCCTGTAATTTGCATTCAAATCAATAAGATCATACAAGGCAGATGATCATTATCACCTCTTAAGGATTTATGCCGGAGATTCTAACAAGGTTCAATGGCTTTCCTTGTAAACCACTTGTACAATCATGTTCTAATTTCATTTGCACTTCAACTACAACACCACAACCTCTCATGCAGCTTGGTTACTATCCATTTCATCGATTTTTGACCAAAACAATATTTTGTTTCATTATATGTTTTACTTTTAGGCATTTTATTTTGATCCATTGAAAACTATCACAATTTTTATTTATAGCTTTTACTATTTAACACTTTATTTTTTACCTTATATATATATATATATATATATATATATATATATATATATATATAATGTGTTGTAAACTCGCCGAGTTGGCAGATTACTCAGTCGTGTACTCCTTACTCGGCCCCTTACCGATGCGAGTTACAAAATCCGAATACTTCCCGATCGGTCCCTTACTGAAGTAAGCAGTATTGTAAAACCCAACGAACTCGGTGATTATGTATAATAAACTTAATGATTTATTATTTAACACATACACATGTGATTATTACTACATATATCGTAAATTTTCAGTAATTATTCACAAAGTGAGACCATTCTTTTTTCTTTTTTTTTTCTTTTTTTTTTTAAATTTTTTTTAATGTATTCACATGTATCTAATTTTGTTATATATTTCAATCAACTAATGGTCTTAACATATGATTTTAACATATATAATTTCTCTAAAAATGTTTCTACATGAATTACCGAATCTGATTACCCCCTGAATACTCTAGAGTACTCGCTACTCGGTTGTCGGCCGAACAGGTACCGAATAGCGAGTTCTACAACAATGAATGTATGTGTGTGTGTGTGTGTGTGTGTATATATATATATATATATATATATATATATATATATATATATACATGGTTGCAAAAATCGGGATTAATCGATGATTAATCACTTGGCGTTCTCCAACCGTCGAGGATTAGGACATTAATCGGAAATTTAGGATTAATCGGGTTTGGCGGGATTAATCAGTCAACAAAAGTCAACAAATGTAACATCCAAAAATTCAAGGCCAAAATTTTCATTTTTTAAAAAAAGTTATTATAAACCAACAATATAAGACAACGTCTATAATATCATGTCATGTCAAAACCTAAGTAGAAATAGTCAAAACATATTATCATAAAACAATATCAGAGTGTAATCCCAAAGATCTCATGTGCGAAAAACCATAGTGTGATGCGCTGCGATCGAGCCGAGTCCTTTCCTTTGGAAACGAAGTACCTGAAACCAAAACTAAAAACCGTAAGCACAAAGCTTAGTGAGTTCCCCCATCATACCACATACCACATATTATACTGTTAGCCAATTCTGGGGCGCCTTACTTACCCAGGTCAAACCATTCTGGGGTGTTTGACGTACCCAGGTCAAGCCATTCTGGGGTGCTTGACGTACCCATCGGTCTGTTTCACCCGACTAACGAGGACTATTTCACCCCTACTACTACCACATAAACACATAGCATAACATAATGTACCGTCAGACAATTCTGGGGTGTCTGACTTACCCAGGTCAAGCCATTCTGGGGTGCTTGACGTACCCGTCGGTCTATTTCACCCGACTACCGGGGACTATTTTGGTGGGTTAGTGTCTAAGTCCATAACTATTTTGGTATGTACTTGACCCGATTATGAGCATGGTCCTTTTGGGTTGCCTTCACCATAGCAATATGTAGGATGAATTAAGGAGAGAGAGGTTTAAATATGATTTATTAATATATTATGAGAATAATATATTAAAGGAGAAATCATATTGTTTAATTAATATTAGTCAAGAATTAATTGATAATTAATTTTGTGGCTAAAAGAGATTAATTAAATTTAGGGGACTGGACTGCAATTATTGGATAATTGAGTTATTGGGCTAAGGAATGCTAAAGGAAAAAGGGGTGAACGAAATTATGATGGGAGCCCATCATATTTTCGTCCATGGTCTTTATCCAGAAGGTTCCATGGGCTGCTTAGAGTTTAAGCTGTCCATTAGGGTTATGACTGAAACCCTAACAGCCCACACAAGTATATAAAGGACCCCTTAGGCCCCAAAAACGTGTGGAACTGATTCTCTAGGGTTTCTAGTCGTTTTTTGGGCAGCCTCCTTTCTTCTCCTCTTCATCCAAGTTGTATATGGTGTTTGTGACTCCATTAGAGGTGCAACACTTGAGGCACTAAGCTTTTGAAGCCAATCCAAGCAAGGAATTAATTGTTATTGCTATATAACAATCAAAGGTAATTCTATATACCCTAATTCAGTTTATAATATGTTAGATCTAAGTTTATTAGTCTTGGATTCAAAGCATGTACAATAGAGAAACCTAGATCCAAACATTAGAGTTTGTATGAGCACATAGGATTGTTCTTATGCATAAAATCCCATCATATTTCACCCCTACTACTACCACATCAACACATATCATGCTAGCATATAAACATATCAGGTAATAGTAATCCTAGGTGAATATCACAAGGACAATCATCTAACATACGACTCCTACTAGTGGGCCGACATTGTGGCCTTAGACCCACCGCTACTGGAAGGTAACTCACCTCACACTGCTGAAGTCCCGTAGACACAATTCCACACTGTTGAAGTCCCGCAGATTCAATCTCACACTGCTAAAGTCCCGTAGACTCAACTCCAACTCTTGGATGACAGATTCTCGAACTGTCAACACCAAAATAACACCCAATTAATAATTGGGTTCCACTACATAAGCATGATGAGTACATACTTTGGATAATTACTACATTACCCCAAGCTTGGCTTTATGCAAACCCAAGGCCCAATCCATAGTCCCAAATTCAACTAAGAAATCAAAGCCCAACACATGGCCTAGTTTTCCAAATTGGGCCCAGGCCTATACATGGTCTTATTCAAAGGCCCAACCAAAAAGTCCAGTCCAACATTTGGTATTCTAATAGCCCAATATCTCATAATCATGAAGGCCCAAACTATGGCCCATCTATGGCCCAATTTTCCAAATTGGGCCCAAGCCCCTTACATAGGCCTTACCCTATACCCATTAAATTATTCTAGTCCAATTGCTTGACTTTGCATGGCCCATTAATAACCCAACCATCAAGGCCCAACAATAAACCCAAGTGAAATTAGGGTTTCTCATAAAATGATGATTAGGGTTAAGTTTCCTACTTAACCCATTAAGGACTTAATCCATTAAGTCTCACATGGCCTTAGGTTAATTTGCAATGATTAATAATTAATATTTTAAGTTATTAAATAATTCCCGTGTGTCCCAATTAATTCCCTAAATTAAGGTTTTATTGGCATTAGGGTTTTCCAATCCAAATATTAGCCCATTTATCAATTTGTTGGGCTTTTAGGTCAATTAGGGCTTTAACGGGCCTATTAGGCCCACTAGAATATCATTAAGCCCATTAGGGTTTTATTGGGTCAATTAGGGTCCATTAAGCTTCATTGGGCCCACTAGGGTTTCAAGAACCCCAAATGAATTGATCACAACGAGGCAAAACACACCGCCACCCGACACGACGGCCGGTGGCGGTAGGAGGCGGCAGTCACCACCCTAAGGTGGCGGTTTTCAATTTCTTTTCATTATACCATTCTTGTTACAATGACAACGAAAAATCCGATATCACACACACACACAAATATAGACACACCCGCAGCCACCCTAGTAGTGGTCGACGGTGACACATGGTGGCAGCTACCACCTTGCGGTGGTGGTGATGCCTTGTACCTAGAATTCCGGCCAAACACACACATTAAGGAAATAAACACACACACAAAATTAATCCATACATCAGCATACACAGCCGCTATGGCGGTCCTTGAGGTGGCAGCCACCATGGCCGACAACCATGGTGGTTATTCCTTGGGTTTTTCCGGCAGCAACAACACATAGTGCGGACATGGCGATGGAATAAATAGAAGAAGGAGAGTAGCAGCGATTAGAAACAGCTACAACAGCCGTGGTGGCCGCGAACGACAGCGACAACGACGGAAGGCAGAAGAAGAAGAAGAGAGGTGGAGCGAAGTGGCGGAGATCGTCGGTTTTGGCTTCGTCAACGACTGCGCAAGGCAGCAGCAGTAGCTACAGCGGCGACTTAGTGGTTCACGCTGCCGGTTCTTGCTCCCGACATTGGTGGTCGGAGGTAGCAGCGGTGCCGACGATTTAAGAAGTCAATGGTGGCGGCGGGAGGGAGGTACAAGGTTGGAGGTATAAGAATGGTCAATTGTAACGCCTGTGTTTTTGGGCCTGTCATTAATGTTGATATAATAGTCTAGGTTAACCTTTGTAACCCGTTTTGAAATAATAGAAGTATATTATTTGAGTATTATGTGTTTTGTGCTTAATTGCTTAATTATGTGGTTCAATTAATTAAGAATAAAAATAAGCGTCAAAATTAAAGTATTAGATATGCTTAATATCTTTGGATAATGTTGTAGTAGTTGAAACGAGGTTTCCGAATATATAAAGAACGCCCAAATCTGACTTCGTATGAGGAAGTTACGATTTTCTGAAGTTTCGGCTTAGCGGTATGCAGCCTGAAATACTCGATTTGAGATCGAGCGGTCTTTAGCCGAAGCAATCTAAACGAGGATCGAAGGTCTCGTTGTTGGTATCGAAGCGTTGAAAAGTTAGGCGAGAACGGACGTCAAACGAAGAAGTTATGAATTTATAACGAAGTTTTTCTGTCCCGGCCTATTAAAAATAAATAATAAAAATAAAGTTAAAATTAGCCAACGGAGTCTAAACGAAAGTTGTAGAGCGTAGTCTCACCTACGCGTGGATATAAAGAACGTCGAAAACGGAGTTCGTATGAAGAAGATATGACTTTTCGAAGTTTATTAAATAATTAATAATTAAATTTAATTATTAAATTCGGCATTATCCGAAGAGGAGTCATCGGACTCATCCGAAGTACGCCCAGCGTACTGGCGTACGCCCCGCGTACAGCGAAGCATGACACGCCTCACACTCGAGTTCTTTGGATACGTAAGCAATGAAGATTCTAAGGCAGTACGCCCCGCGTACTCCGAGGCTCCAACCTCCAATAAATAGGATGCGAGGGCAGCCGACTCCTTTGCTATTTTTCTCTCTTCTCTCTCCCGTTTTGCATCGATTTGCGTGCCAGAAGTACCCCGAAGCCCCGGTATCATTCTCGAGCCCCGAAGCAAGTCCCGAGATCCCGAAGATCCCGAGAAGTGAGGTTCCCGAGCCGAAGCTCTGCCCGCGAGAAGTTCGATTTTTGTGGAGATCTTCCAGATCTACCGAAGAATACTACTTCTACAAGCCGTAGTGCTGTCCGATCATCTTATGATCAAGTGAGTGTATACTACCTTTGATAAACACGATAATAATACAAGTATGGTTTGAGTGTATTAAGTATATTGTTGTTTATGTGTATAATTTTGTTGTTATAAGTGTGAATGTATATTCATTCTCTACTATCTCATAGATCTGATTTACTTTCTATGAAATACGTGTTATGTGGGTGTGCCTCATCTGTTGTGTGGAATATGTATTGAATGAAAATGATATACAGGTTTTAAACTATGTATGAAAATATATATTTTTATCTACTAATATGTTGGGTAGAACATGGGTAGATAGTTGGTGTGTAATAAACAGATGAGAGGCCTCGATGTTGTTGTTGTTGTTGTTGATCTAGTTATTCAGCGAAGTATGGATAACGACCACGGACTCTTTCTAGACAGTCATGTGGAACGCTAGCAGGTTCATAACCTGTAGGTGTTGTGAATGATGTGTTCACCGGTGTACTCTATCCCCCTCATGGTTGCCTTTAGGATATCTATTGTTGAGGAAACCCCTTAGCAGTAATGTCTGTCCCGATGAAAATCCTAGATTAGGTCCCTTGAGATAGATGTTGTTTTTAGGGACGTAAAGTGAAGATAACGGGAATGGGTAATCGGGATAGTGATTGGTTGGTGAAATTAAATATAATTTATTTATTGTGGGTTGAAACCCCTATATGCTCACCAGGCTCCCGAGCCTGACCCACTCAGTTTTATTTGTATTACAGGAAATGGCGCAAGGGCGTAAGATGGATGAATCATCGAGTTGTTTTGCTTACAAGTCTGTATATGTATATATTTGTTGAATGACTTGTAATGTTATCGTTTATGCTTTATGGTATGTATCGGAACATGATATCCTGAGTTTTGATTATATAATGAAAATGCATCTCTTGATGAAATGCTTTGATAAATATTATTTTATCATGTTTTGTTTTGGGAACAAATTCCGCAACTCTTTCAAATCAAAAGGATTTACTCTGAAATTATTTTAAAAGCATAAATGAAAATCGGTCTTTTCTGGCTGTGATTTTGGGGATGTCACATCGATAGGGTTAGGGTTCCATGTTTATGGGAGGGGAGGCTAGTGACGGGTTTAAACCCGTCTCCACTATAACTTCGATCTGATTTTGACAAGATTGGTCCCTCCTTCCCTTGTGTTTTCCAGAGTAAATCCGAAATATACCGTTTTAACCCCATCCATGTAAATCCTTTACAAAATAAGTCCCATATTTTACTAAGTGGCCCCAACCTCTACAATTATTTTCAAATGAGGTCCTTAATTAACTCTTTAGTCCTTGTTTTCATAATTCCTTTCATATCGAGTCCTAGTTGTTACCAAGCATCCCTTGTCTTCAATATTACTTACTAATTAAGTCCGGATTTTACACTTTAATCCCCGCGGCCGCCTTCTAAAATTATGACAGTTAACTCCTCGAGACCAACCTTTGATATATAATTATTTATTTTAGGGCTACTATTCGCTCATTATTTTATTTATTTATTTAAAAAAATAAACCGGTGTTACAACAAAAGTCAAAAAAGTCGAAAAAAGTCAAAAAAATGTCAAAAAATTTTAAAAGAATTTTTAAAAAATTCAAAAAACCAACTTTCTATTTTTACTCCAAAATTTTCAAATTTTCAAAATTTCAAATATTATACCAAAATGTTCATATTTTCGTATTTCCAAATTTCCAAATTACAATTTTTTTTTTATTTTCTAATTTTGAAGTACTTGTTTTTTCTTAAGATATATTAACATTTAATTAATTTTAATATTTTATTAATAATATATGGTCCCGATTAATCCCAGCCAAGACCGATTAATCACTTAACACCAGTCGACCGTCGAGCTACCGCCAAGCGATTTTTACAACCTTGATATATATATATATATATATATATATATATATATATATATATATATATATATATATATATATATATATATATATATATATATATATATATATGTGAGAGAGTTCAATTGAGAAAAAAAGGTTGAGAACGGTGGAATGAATTTAGGCTACTCATTTTCAATATGCCGTTTAAGCGCTCCAGCATACCAAGCTACATAACAGATCATATTCATATATGAATACATATATGAACACATATATATATATATATATATATATATATATATATATATATATATATATATATATAAAAGTAAAACATAAGTGATTATTAATTTATGAATATGGTGGCGGTGGGTGGTGGCAGAGGTCGCGACTGTTGGTGGTGTTTGGTTGTGGATATGGTGGTTGTGACAATGGTGGTTGGTGTCGATGGTAGTTGTGGTTGGTGGCGGTTGGAGGTGGTGTATTCATATATGAGTACACTTATATATATATATATATATATATATATATATATATATATATATATATATATATATATATATATATATATATATATATTAATCATCCTTTATCGGTTTGATACGCCATAAAGTTTTGCAGCAAAAATAAAAGACTGACTGAGAATGATTCCCCATTCTCAATCTTTTTTATTCTCAATTTAACTTACTGTTCTCTTTCTCCTTCTTTTTCTCTCTCTCTCTCTCTCTCTCTCTCTCTCTCTCTATATATATATATATATATATATATATATATATATATATATATATATATATATATATATATATATGTTTAGGTTCTATGGAAAAAAAGCCCTAAAAATCATAAAAATGCATAAAAAATATTTAGAGATCACAAATCTTTTTCTTGACTTTATATTCATGAAAACCGCACGTTTTTGTATAAATTCATTGATTTTTTTTTTGAAAAAACTGAGAAAATAAAAAAAATAAAAAATTGATTTTTAATTTTTTTTATCAACGAATTTATAAAGAAATCTGCAATTTTTAAGAATATAAAGTCAAAAAAAAAAGATTTGGGATCTCTAAATATTTTTTTTATGCATTTTTGATTTTTTTTGTTATATATATATATATATATATATATATATATATATATATATATATATATATATATATATATATATATATATATATATATATATATATAGGGTTCTGATCCGGTAGGAAACAAAAAATTAGCAGAAACTACGATGACTAATCTCCACCAATGATTTTGCCAACGACTCAAACATCAAACTCATTTGCTTGGTTGTGACGCGTTCGAACGCGGCACACAGAACGTAATACAGACCCAGTGTAATAATCATGTGCGATGAACGTTCATAGAATGCTATTTAAATGAGTTTTTCTTTTCTTTTTCATTTATTTTGATTTATTTTTTGTTTTTTTTTTTATTATTTTTTTATTTTTCGTTAAAAAAAAATTTAATTTTTTAGGTAGATATATGCTCGGTTTTAAAGATTTTATTTTTTTTTTTCGTTTTTTTAATTGTTTTCGTTTTTTAAAATTTTTTCTTTTAAAAAGAAGTTATTTTTTTTAAATATCTTTACTAATAGTAGGGTTTCTTTTGTTTTTAGTTTTTTTATTATTTTTTATTATTTTTGATTTTTTAAACTTAATATTTTAATGTTTTATAATTATAAATTTTGAAATAAGATGTATATTAAGGATTATAATATTTTTGGTTCATATTTTTCAGTTATATTAATTTTGAATTTATAAAATTTTAAATCATAGTATTTTGAATCGTAACGATATTATGCATCATACATTTTTGGATCAAATTAATTTGGATCATAATATATTGAATTAAACAATTTTTTTGTTCAATACAACATTTTGATTATTATATTTTTTGAATCATTTAATTCTGAACATAAAAAATATGATAATTAAGGATTATTAAATATTTGAATTAAAATATTTTTAGATCATAATATGTTAATGATCATAAACATAATGAATCATAATATTTTTGAATCATAAATAGTTTGAATCATCTCTATTTGCATCATATTATATTCTACATTTTTTTAAAAAAACTGTCTTTTTAAAATCAAGTTTGGTGTCTAAAACACCTTATTTTTTAAAAATTCTTTTTACAGAGTCATTAGAATAGTGAGTAGTAGAAATCCTTAAATTTTTATAATTTTTTTAGAATTTTTTTTGGGTTTTTTTATAAATAAAAAAATAAAAAAGATATATTTTTTGAAGGTTTCATGATTCTGCTTATTTTGTAGAGAATTAAATTTTATGAAATTTGGTTTTTTTCAGATATTTTCATCAAAGAAAAAAAATTATGATCGAAAAACGAAACAAGTAAGAAAAAAAACCCACCAGCCAATAAGGGTTGGGCATTTGTCATGTTAGGGGCGGGGACACATGACATCTGCCTGAAGAGGCTACATGGCCGAATTTTCATTTTTATTTATATTTTTTCTTTTAATCTTTTTGCTGTTGTCACCTGTACCCTCCAAACAGTTAACATTTCCGAAAATTATCAAAATGTCGCAATTAATTACAAAAATGTCATATCATCTTACGTGATTTTGACGATAAATAAAATTAAATTCTGACAATTTATTTTTTCAATATTAAGGCCAAAAATTGTTATTACGGTTCTTACCATTTTTTGAGTTCCTATTTATATATATATATATATATATATATATATATATATATATATATATATATATATATATATATATATATATTATTTGTTTGATATATGTATTACATGAGTTAATTTAAAAAAAAGTTAAATATGAAGGTTTAAATAATTGAGAACTTTGAATTTATCATTTCTAATAAATGAAGGGTTTTTTTTGCTACTGGTTACTTTCTCAAAGCTTTTGCCAAATGTCATTATATGAGATTTTACAATTATTTAAATTCCACATGTCATTATGTGGTATCTTTATTTTTTTATTGATCAATAATCAATTCCACTAATTAATGATTCTACTATTATATATGTAAAATATTCATTCTATTTAAAAGTTTATTAATTTACAAATATATTTGAAATCAAATGGATGCTCTAATGACACAATTAATGTCCTGTATTTGATGATATATTTGAATTTATAACATACATTTAATTTTTTGTACTTTTAATTTGAATTTTAACAAATTTATTATTTATTCAAATTTTATAAATAAATAAGCGTATAATACATCTCTATCTCGACCCTAATAAATAAAAAAGAACACCATCTTCAAATAAGTATTTGAAAAGTTTGATTAATAACAACTATTTACAATATGTCAATAATTTTTTATTAGTTTAGATTCAACAACTATTTATGCTTCATTTCGTTTGTATATATTTCGAAAATTAATTTAAAAAATATTTAATGTTTACACCTTAATTTTCAACATCATTATTTAAAATATGCCAATAATTTTTTATTATTATAGATTGAATTACTTACTCATTATATCGTTCACTTTTTATGTAAAAGTATTTTTTTTTAAAATATTTAGTATTAATACATTGATATTAAACTTTTACTTTTATTAAATCTATGTAATACATGGGTCTGACACCTAGTAAAAAAATCAGAAAAATAATGAATTAATAAAATTGAAATGTTTTTTATGTTTTAAATTTAAACAAATAATTCAAGTAAATAAACAAAAGAACCCAATAAACTTTAGTTTAAAATTTTGAAATTAAAAGATAAGCTCATTAATTAAATTGATATCAATTTATTACTATATTTTTTTTGTAATTATTACACTAATATATATATATATATATATATATATATATATATATATATATATATATATATATATATATATATATATGAAATTTAATAAAATTGGAAACCCCATAAAATGACAAGTGTAAAATAATTTAATTCAAAATTACAACAAATTGACATTTGTCAAATTGAAGTAGAACATGCCATGTGACAAAAAGTTCTTTATTTATTACGGAGGATATATATATATATATATATATATATATATATATATATATATATATATATATATATATATAATTGAATTACTTTTAGCTAATTATATTTTTTATATAACTGAGACCAGTATTATATATATATATATATATATATATATATATATATATATATATATATATAATTGAATTACTTTTAGCTAATTATATTTTTTATATAACTGAGACCAGTATTAAAAATTATTTGATACATTCAAAAGCATGTTTCGCTAATCATCCAAAAAATTAGAAAAATAGCTATATTATTCCAAAAAAACATAGTTTTAACTTTTTTGCTAGTGCTTATTTAATTGTCAAAAATGGTTCAAGCGATTAACTTTTTTATATTTGCTCGCTTTAAGTCTGCTCGGTATGGGCAACGCCCCTTGGGGCGTTATTGGGTGTTATAACACATAAACACCGCCCCTTCACTGTTATTAGGCGCTATATGTATGTGCTTTGCTACATATTACCACCATTACCTTCACATAACGCCGTTCATTTATTTATTTATTTTTTATTTTTATCTTTTTCTAAGAAACGCCGGTGTCAGCATTGCCCAAACCTACCAGACTAAATGAGTGTTACGGATAAGTTAAAAGTAAAAGAACATTTTGATTTTAACTTTTAAGGGACAAAAGTTTAAATTTAGTTCTAAAAAGTGTTTGTCTAATATTTTTTAATTTTTGAAGGTAATTTACTTTGTAAGAAGGAAAAAGTCACAAAAAGTCATGATTTATTGTCTTTTAAAAAATCACCAATTCTTTCTTACCAAAATGTTAATTTCAAAAGGCCTTTTGCAAATGCCAAACATATTTTAGAATTTTTGACTTTTGGAAAAGCTAAAATCAAAAAGTCACTTAAACAACAATCCCGAACACCCCTAAGTAACTAATGAAAGGATATCGAGATTAATTATCTTTGTTTAGCTACCCTCTCAAGCGAATAAAACTTAAACAAGTGTTGTAATTTTAGTTAATGTTCTCGTTCAAATTATAAATTCAAGCAAATGAGAATACATCCATCCTTAGTTCTGTTATAATAACTCCAACAATCTTCATAATCGCTTCCAAGTGCCATGGATTCAGCTATGTCTTGATGTTCTCAACACCTCCAATACTTGAATTGATAAATACCATCCACTGATGATATTAATATTGTGAGGTAATGATCATTTTTTAGGAGAGTATTATCAAGGAGATACAATGAGTGTACTCATTTACAACTGTATTTATCTTTGTTTATAATTAGATAGTATCTATTCCATATATAGCTCCTTAGTTTATGATCTTCATATTGTACCAAGGTCTATTTATGTTCCTATGTATTTTAAATACATACACGGTTCATCAGTCTGTTTATGGTATTAGAGCCATCTCTGCTCTAACGAGTCTCCATCCTCCTTCTTCCTTCAAACAACCCTAATTCAGCCGCCCTCATGACACCTTCTGAAATTATTAAACTTACAACTACAAGCCATTTTCCAATAAAACTTATAGCCACAAACTACCTAGTATGGCACAAAAAAGTCCATTCTACCCTCATTGGGCTTGATCTCGATGATTTCATAAATGTTTCAAGTAAATCAGCATCACAAACCATCACCAAAGTCAACATAGTCAAGCCAAATCTTGAATACACCATCTGGTATCGCCAAGACCAGATTATTTTTAGCATATTACTTGGAATCTGATCTAAAGCAATTCAACCAAACATTACCTATGCGATAACTGCAAAAGAAGCCTGGGATCGGATAGGAACACACTATGCAAGCCAATCTCGCTCCAGAATTATCTCTCAAGTCCAAACTTACGAAGAATCCTAAGGGTAGTCGTCATATTGCTGACTTTCTCAGTGATATGAGAATGATTGCAGATGAACTTGCAATTGCTCAGAGCCCCATTGATGAGGAGGGCCTCATGTTCCACATACTCAACCAGCTTGGAGAAGAATGCAGTCCAATCACTGCTACCATCAAAATTCGAGAAAATTCAATATCGTTCCCTAAACTTTTTGATAAATTGGTTGACTTCAAATGCTCACTGAAAGAAAACAAAGTTGCTCCGCTTATTGCTACTGCCAATTACACTCACCATCAACAAGGAAAAAGCAACAATTGACAATCAGTTGGAGCTCGTCCTCGAAACCAAAATACCTATCACTTCAACTTTGACAGTCAACCATGCACCAGTCGCTAAAATAACAACAATTAATATAGGAACAATCGTTCTTCTTCCTACTATTACTTTTGTCATATTCTTGGCCATGAAATCCGTGACTGCAGGAAGTTTGTTCGATTTCTCAAAGAGCACAACATAATTGGTACTCATCACTCCAACAATCCGGCGGCTAACTCTACTACCTCAATCTCAAACTCAACTTCAGCCAATGCACCTTGGATGTTCGACACAAGAGCTTCACAACATCTAACATTAGATCACTACTCTCTTCATCATATTTCAGAATATGGCGGCACCGAAGAGATTGTTCTTGGTGATGGTACAACTCTTCCTATTGGGTCTAAAATTTGGTTTATATTTTTCTTTTCTAAGTCTTAATAGTTTTCGGTTCATGTTGTGTGTGAGGTTAATCGTGTTCACGACCCAATGAGTGTTTATGGTCGTGATTGGGTCACGGATGTGACCCTGTTCACGGCCCATGTGCCTTATATAAATAGATGTAAGGGTGAGGATTATATAAGGGAGTCTGTACGACTAAAGGGGAGAATATTGTAGAGAGAGAAAATAGAGAAGGTGCTAAGTGTGTGTGAATCTTGTAGGGAACTTCATTCTATTCATCAATACATAGAAATTCATCTTATTCTTCTTCTCCTTCATCTTATTTTGATCTTGCATCATCCAACTGATTGAGATTCCGCACCATTAGTTGGATCTGATTGATACGTCAAGGGAATTCAGGACTTACAGTTAGTATCAGAGCTTGGTCTGTATCAATCATTTTGGCTAGATCTGGAGTGTTTTTTGATCTTATTCTTGAAGGATTTTTTCATTTTTGGATAGTTCTTGGCAAAATAGTGGGGGTTTGTTCTTTGCGTTTTTCATAAAAACGAGTTTCTGATCAAGTTTTGGAGCAAAAGAGGTGAAAAACACTGTTTTTTCGCGATCCGAAGAAGCTTTCACGGCCACCGAAGCAGTGTTCACGGCCGGGAAGAAGGGTTCACGGTCCGAGGTTCGTATACAACCATGAAGTGTTCATGGTTCAACATTCTCGCACATTCACGGTCTTCACTTGTTCACGGTCTTCGCCTCGTTCTCGGTCCTAGCTTCGTTCTCAGCCCTGGAAAGTATACTCGCATTCGCAACCAGCAAATATTCAAAAAAAAATGGGGTTGCAAGGATTCAAACCCGGGTCACACGATTCATCAACCAGGCGCCTTACCATCTCATCTAGCAAGGATCTTGTTACAAGCCTTCGTGATTTAACTCAAATATTATACTTTCGTACCTAATTTTGCATTTTTAACATATTTTGCCCAAAATTCAATTTTTCAAATTTTAAAATTTCGTTTTCAACCCAAAACATTGACTTTTTATTTTTGACCATTATTTTTGACTTTTGACCTTAAATTTTTGACTTTGACTTTCAAGTTTGACCTTTGACTTTAAACTTTGACTTTCTCGATTAACCTTCAAATTTTTACTTTTAGCTTTTCGGTTTGACTTTTCAAGTTTGACTTTTAAGCTTGACTTTTAAGGTTGGCTTTCTTGGTTTTTAGTCAAAGGGCATTTTTGTTAAACAATGAGTTCTTTAAGCATCCCGATCAATGAAGTTTCATGTACTCCATCTTGTGAAGGTACAATGAAATTTCTTCACGGACAAATTGATTTGCTAAAAAGGGAAAATGAGGACCTTAAATATGAAGGATATACACTTAGGAAGGCACAAAAACCCCTAAAAACAAAACTAGAGGACAAAACTAAGGACTTTAGAAAGCTTCAAGAAGAATATAGTAGTAAATGTGAAAACTATAGCTATGTTAAGAGACAACTTGCTGAATTAATTGCCGAACTTGATGCATTGGAAGCTAAATATAATGATGCTGAATTTAACATTAAAAAGTTTGATGTATCAACTGAGGTAGTTGCATCCATGATAAAAAAGCAATGAAAATTCAAAGATAATCAAAACAAGGGTCTAGGGTATAATAGCGTTCCACCTCCCTTTAATGACAACTATAACCCACCCCTTGAAACCAATGAGGAAGAGACACCTGTTTAGTTTGTCCAACCCCTTGCACCAGCTTCAGTTAACATTGAACAATCTAGGCCAACTGAGGGTGTTGAGATAAATAATGGTAATGCTTCTACTTCATGTATAGGTAAAGTAGTAGAGGATGAGAACACGGAGAACACTATTAACAAACCAATGACTCCTTGAACTCTAAATCTGTTGCTTCTAACTCAGTTGCTACTAATCAACCAACTATTGGTAAATACATGCCACCAATTCAAGCGAAATAAAGTGCTTGCTACAAGTGTGCTTGTGGGAACAATCAGAGACATGGCAAGGTCACGCCACTAGGGGCAGGAAGAAACAATTCCTATTTGAAGAAACATATGTGTTTTCACTATGGAACATCTGGACACATTGCCAGAAATGCTCCAAATTGCGCATACGTTCCCTACTATGCACAAGGCTGGTAGAACGCTCAAAGAGGGAGCTCTTCTAAAATAAACCTTGCGAGGCCACGTTCAAGCAATGGTGACTGGAACACACACAAGGCCAAGAATCCAAATCCCAAGAACAAGAAAGGAATGTCGGCCAAGAAGTCCAATCCAAGAGATGCTCCGGTGAAACCAAGATCAGTTAGATCAAAGTCATCTCGAAGATCGACTTCAAGTTCAAAAGCAAGTACTAAGCCACCCATCCGATCGAACAAGAAATAGGGTAAACCTGACTACAGATGGGTTCCAAAGGTTCAATCTCCCAAATCTTCTAATGATTCTAATATTTCTACATCTTCTGTTTGTGATAAGCAGGATATGTTATGGGAGAGAGTACCTTGCACAAATGACAAAGGTCAACCCAGATTCAAAATGGACTGGGATCCAAAGATCAACTGATCCCACTATGTACTGGAGCAACTATCGAGGCATATCATCAGACTTCGGATTGTTGATAGTGGCTGTTCCTGCCATATGATTGGGAACATCTCTCAACTATACAACATTCAGAACTTTGTTTGAGAGTATGTGTCCTCTGCGGGAAGGGAAGAAAGGAAAGGATCACACATGGGGTTTTGTGCTTAATGACGTGAAGAATTTTCGGACTTGTTCTGAGATTATGCGTACTGTTCTCAGACCTTCTGGATGAAAATTCAATCGGTGAATTACGATTTGAGTTTTCTTCTTGATACTCCTGAGTTTTTCTTAAAATGATTCGTTTCAAAGACAAAATTCTTTTAATTTTGCGCATTTATTTTATTTCTTCCCCGTGCTCATATTTAGGGGGAGGAATCAAAATGCAAAAAAAAAATTCTAAAAAATAGTGTCTAGTGGTTGTTTGTTTGTAGGTGATCATTTGGGAAGTGATATCAATAAGTGATAACATGCAATCTTCTTTTGTGTAAGGTACCAATGCTGAACTCTCTAGGCTTTGTGTTCAATGCACTGGTAGGCACGAAAGATTATATGGATTGTGTGACAACCCGAAATTTCTATTCTAAATCAAACCATTTCAATCCAATAGAAGTAGAGCAGTTACAGTGAAAATTCAGACTTATGGAATAAGTTTGGCAGTTTTAGGGTTTTACACCTAAGGTGTTATTAGGAGAGTGGATGCACTAGGATTTTGTGCAATACTGTAATTCCATTACTCTAGGTCATTAGAATCCATTCCGAGAATAGAAATATTTTCTGCCAAAAATCTCAGGACTATAAATAGAATTCTGAACCAAATTGGTTCATTAATTGAATTCCAATTAGAGAAAAGCCGATTTCTCTCTCACGGATCTTCGGGTTTTCATCCCAGATTGTGAGTCTACTTTCATAGATGTGTTTTAATACTTGTTATATGCTTAATAACATTATTTGCATGTCCAAAGTACAAGATCCGGGAGTTTACCGCCCAAGAACGTTCTTGGGGAGTAAACTCCAAAATCAAGCCTAAAGGCCACCTAGTCCCATTTCCGTGTTAGGCATCTAGCTAAGGACCTTAAGTATGAACATTAGAGGCTAGAAACAAATCAAAACCAAGTAGTTTGAGGAGTTTACGGCCACGGAACACCTCTTGGGCCGTAAACTCCAAGTAAAGGGCACCAATGAGTGCCTAGTGTTCCTTTAGCCTTAGAACAAGAACCTAGAAGCCTTAAACTCATGATTTAGACCCACAAAACAATTAGAAACCAACTTTGGAAGGGAGTTTACGGCCAAGATGCTCCTTAGGCCGTAAACTCCAAGATTAAGTGCCAAAACCACTTCAAACTCTTCCTAGGGCTTACTATTCATTTTAGGCAAATACCTTAAAGTGTTTAGGACCTAGGAAACTCATGAAAAGCACAAGTATTGAAGAGTTTACGGCCAAGAGTATTTCTTGGGCCGTAAACTCCTATTAAGGGGTCAAAGGACACCCTAGACACTTCCTTAGGCCAAGAGACTTTTAGGGCAAGTACCTAGTTGAGTTTTGGACTAGTTAAAATTCTTAGAACCTCATGTGTGAGGGAGTTTACGGCCCAAAGAGTTCTATGGCCGTAAACTCCATCAAATGGTTCCATTTTGGTGCCTTAAACCTTCCTTAAGCCAAGTGTTGAAGCCTAGACTTGTTCCTAGAATTGTTGGAGACTTGAAAGAACAATAAGAACCCTCCCAAGGGAGTTTACGGCCGTAAACTCCAAGGGAAAAGGGTCTTTGGGCCGTAAACTCCCTAAAGGAGTCAATGTGGTGCCCAAACACTTGTATAGCCTTGGAACAATTCCCCTCTAAGGTTGTAGTACTTCTAAACTCCATTTCATGACTTGGTTGAGAGTTTACGGCCAGGAGCTCACTCCCCTGGGCCGTAAACTCCAATGAATATGGTCTTTTGACCTTAAACTTCCATTAGGGGCATTTCACTTCTTTGTTGCAACCCATTAGCCTCCTAGCACTTGACCAAAAGTGTTGTCCTCGTGCTTAAATGTTATACTTGTATAGTTAGTGATTAAATCTCTAATTATTTATATACATATGTCTTCATATGTATTTAGGATCATTGTGTGTGTCTAAGTCTTCACTTGACACCAAGCACTTGTCCGATCCTTCCATACGATAACAGCCCGTTCAATTCCAGTCACATACTGCAGGTGAGTTCATACCCCTTAACTAATGTTTTAAACTATTTTAAATGTTTTATGGGGGGGGGATACAAGTAGAATCATGCTACTTTTTATGTCAATCACATGTAATTAGTAAGTAGGATTATATTACTTATTACATCAATCACATGTGATTAATATACAACATTCAAAAGATTTGGCTACTCATTAGCCGTTTTACCAAATAGTTTCCTTCAAATGATTTTTATAAACATTTTATATGTTTTAAACTACTTATTACACTGTACATCTTACTCTGTACATTGCCTTTCAAACTTATTTACAACTGTGTTTCAAACGATGATTTCCTTATACTCAAAACTGTTTTATCATACTTATGCCTTTAAATTGTTTTATAGATTGACATCAAGTTGATCTTTTCTTAAAAATAATACTTATATTTCAAATGTCTTACAAAATTTATTTATGCTTTTATATTATAAATTGCGTGCCTCTATATGTATAGATATATAAGAAATGTTTAAAAGACTTAGGAAGACTATCCACCCTATTTCCTTTTCGCGCCTTGAGATGTGGTCTGGTGGGATATTGGGTATTCGTCCGAAAGTCGTTTAAAGATTTTTTATATATCATATGTACATATATAGTCATAAAAGGTCTTTCCAGTTTCATCCTATGCCCTTGGGTAGCAAGGGTATACCTCCACGTCCATACGTACCACTTAGATTACAAGTAAGCTACCATATGGGTAGTTCAGGAAGATACTAGAATCATTACTAGAACGAGATATCATACAATGAGTCAGTTCATTCATGAGTCAATACTTTCTAGAACATTACTGTACATTACATGTACAACTATACTAGGACGAGAACACATACATCTATACTAGAACGTTTACATTACTATACTTGCTAGATAGGGAGAATACACATTACAGCTAGCACACGTTGAACATTACAGTACAATTACTATACTTGCTAGATAGGGAGAACACACATTACAGCTAGCACACGTAGAACCTTACCGTACTCTATTATAATATTTACATTATTATACTTATAGGAGTACTTGTGCATAGATATATCAGTAGGAGTCCTATTACATTTTATATGTATCGACTCTGTTATCAAATCCTCATTCTTACCTTTAACTTGTGATACAATCACATATTCGACGAGATAGAATGGATTTATTATCCTAGTGCCAGAGGATACGAATTGGGGGATTGACCATTCCTAGAATCTCTGTTAGCTACAGAGGTAAAAGCACATCCACGGATGTCAAACGGTTGGTACCATTATAGGTATACGATTAAGGGATTAACTATTCCTATACCCAACTGTTATCAACAGAGGTAAGAGTACGTCTACGGATGGCTTAAAGTTAACGATGATAGTTACCCTAGTACCAAAGGGTAGTATTCAGATTAGTTATATTATTACCCATATGTTATGACTCATTCACATAACCAATGAGGTAAATTATATTTAGGTATCCTAGTACCAAAGGATACAATTTCTTATAATGATAATAATAGTAACACAATTAGATCTTGGTAGAAGATTACAAAGAGAACAGTTAAGTCTTGGTAGAAGACTCCTTTTGTTACTAATAGGAATCATAGGGATTTCTAGGGATTTTCAAACATTTACAGTTGATCTACAAACATTTTCATACTTATACGAGCTTTCTTTCAAAGCAATGTCAAGTCTTAAAAATTATAAGTTTTTACAAATTAAGACACATTAATACTTATGATCTCACCAGCTTTATAGCTGATACTCGCTTTCAAAATTACTTGTATCCTCAGGTCATCATAGACAGGTACCGATGCAAGGAGAAAGGAAGATGGAGCTTATTCAAGACTTATCTTTCATTTTGATTTATGCTTTAGTGTTTATCAAAATTTGACAGAACACAATTGTATAATAATTATTTTATTAATGCAATGGATGATGTTGTTGCTTGTTTACTACTTTACATTGTTGTTGATATTATACATGACGTTCTCCGCCCCAGAACGTTTCCGCCGTTCTTGGTTTTGGGGTGTGACAGATTGGTATCAGAGCATTGTTTATAGTGAATTAAGTATATCAACCCATAAAAGATATACTAACTATAAATACATAAGGGATTAAAAATACTCTGACCAAGAGTTTATAATTTAAATAGTAGAATATTTAAGTAAGTATACGTGTTGCATTCATACTAAAATCAATGTCATTAGGACATTACAAAAGAATTACGATTGTTGGGCAACACAAGTGGGCTTAGAGACATATGGTCAAAACTGGGAAGATATAGCCTGATCACCTATATTATCCGAGGGTTGACTAGCATGTGCCTAAGTTTAAGTGTGTGGTTGCAACAATGCTAAAATCTTACCAACCCTACCACAATGAGAACAATAGAACATAACAATAAATTTAAAATACTATAGGTGTATTTTGGTGTTACTATAAGTACTTCATACTTGAGAATTAAAATGGGATCTTCATTACTAACGATACACTGAGGCTACATGTAATTAGGATGTTATAGACTCAGAATCTATGATAATTTTGCCTTACCCCTATTCTGTGTGAATAAGGCGTTAAGGTCACTTATTCGAAGGTCTATCCTGTTTAGATTACACATAGCTGGTATGCACTTCACAAATAGCGATGTAACTAATGAAGGTTTTCTAAATAATTATCTAGATAGTTCGTCTAATAATTATCCACTTACCCTAAATTCTCGCATAGAAATCATAACTGGACTCCATCCCCTTGACAACCAGTATCTTCCGAATGAAGTCATAGCTGGTTGGTTTGGAGAAGAACCAGAGAATGATCATCCTATTCCCTGGATGATCACCGTGATGAAGACTTTTCATATGATACTAACCCCGAGCTAGAGGTTGAGAACCTACCCCGAGCAGCTCCCGTTTCAATTCTTAACCCTCTTCTGGCTTTTCATGGCCCGACCTTGAGTGAGTGGAATGCTTGGAAACAGGGAGCCGAGGACAAGATCAGCTTATGCTATTTGATGGTGACCGAAGCTTTTACGACTTGAGCAATGGGGGCTCAGCAGATAGAGTCTTGCCAATCTTGGTCCGCAGAAGGGCCCAAAAGGAGATTCAAGGCAGGACAGCCGTACGTCAGATTTCGGAAGTAGTCGCCTATGCTAGAATGCATACCCTCCACACCATTCATCCAAAAGATACTCACGAGAGATCAGTGAGAAACCATGAAACCCTGTTGCCAGCACTGGCTGAATCACGAGCCGAGGTCATAGAGCTCCGAGTACGCCAGATGGTGTGCGGAAGACACCTACTTGACAATGGAACGTCAATTGGTTGAACTAAGAGTTCACCAGAGGAATGACCGTCGCCAGTAGTAGACGCTTTACTTTATTTCCCTTATAAAAAAAAAGAAATCGTGTTTTCTGTCTATGCCCGATGTGGCATTTTCTATGAAATTATCTTGTACAGTAAGTACTTTAGTTAGGTCTTTATGCTGTCACGAACTATCTTTTGTGGATATGATGTAAGACCTTTACAAGGTCATTTTCCAGAATCTTTACATCGTGCATATCCAAGATATTGACAGCCGGCTAACTTCTGTGTCATTCTTCATTCAAGTACTTTTTATCTTACTTTCCTTGGAGTCTATCTGAATCATACTTTAGTCAAGTCATTGGACTATGGTGATTTATCTCCAGAGGCATTTCCAAGTCTCTTTCAGTGGTTGGATCTTGTTATTCACCAACCCACGATACCTCAGCTCGAACGACAAACGTCTTGATACCATTCTACGAACATACTTCCATTCCGTACTAGGACTGCATCATAGGGATGTAGGTCAAACCTTCGCGAACATACTTTCATTCTTTAACCAGGACTGCATCATAGTGATGTAGGTCAAACTTTCGAGAACATACTCTTACTCTTTTCATGAACAATCTAAGTATATCAGGGTCAACCAGAATCGCTCACAAATCTTTACTCTTTCGTGTTACAGAATCATGTTGTCATCCGGAAACAACCAGCCAAGCAACGAGACCTCTACTTTTCCCATGGACGCCGCTACCTTTTAAACGACATTTACAGCTGCCGTAGTGGCTGCCGTAACCGCAGTCATTGCGCACCGTAACACTATCAACACGGTCAATACTGCTGATGGGAATGAAGTTCCCAATCGTGATATCCATCCAGGGAGTCACCAAACAGTAACAGTTACAGGCTCGCAAAGCCAGAAAATAGAGAACAAGAAACGAAAGCGCCAAGCCCGGAAAGAACGCAAGAGAGCTCAAAAGCTGGCTATACAACGAGCAGCAAACTACCACGACACCCCGGGTTCCGAGACGAAGAGTAACAAACGGAAGTTTTGAGATAGAAAGAAGGACAAATCGCGTAAAGGAACGAACAAGAAACAACCTCGGGTAACGACCTTCATAACTACGACATCTGTACCTCCTACTACCATCCCTTCGGAAATACCAGTTCTCCCTAACCCAGCCCGACAATATGCTGGAAATCTCCCAAATTGCGTCAAATGTAATTATCACCACCTTGGACCTTGTCGGGGGAAGCAGTGCTCAAACTGCAACAAAAAGAGGCACACCAAACGTTACCACAAGAATCTATCAAAACCGACCAACAACTCGCCCAACGCCGATGGAAACCAGACTTGCTATCACTGTGGTGAGTTTGGGCACTATAAAAGAGATTGCTCGAAAAAGGAAAGAACCTGCGTCCCCATAACTCCTACTCGACGTTTCACTTCCACCACCAATGTGGGTACTGTCCATATATGTCACCAATGCGGTGAAATTGGACACCTCCAGAAGGATTGCCCGATAACGCAGAACTCTGGCATAGATGGGAGGATTCTCAGGATCACAGCTGCAGGAGAGCCTGCTCAGGAACCACGTTAATGTATTTAAGGCGTTTCGTTGTAACAGACTTATAAACTATCTAGAACTAGTGCAACTAGAGTCTTACCTTTTGCGAGATCCTATCTGTATAGGAATTCTCGTGCTGCGTATACTTGTCTTTTGTAGTATATCTTATTCGCGGCAATAGCCTTGTGGTAAATCTAAAGTACTGTAACTCTGTTCATGGTTGCACGGTTGTCTCTTGTCTGTAAACGTCTTATGTTCAAATCTAATGTCTTTAAATTTCAGTATGATCCCGACATTATCATACGACTCGATTAAATTTGATCCTCGCGAAAACAGCTTCATACGTACATCCCTATCTTCTAGATCACTTTTCCAAGCGAAGTCGTCATATCAGAACGCCGAAGTACTCATTCCAGGAGTACCTCCTAGATATTTTCTTTCCGAAGAAATCCCCGAAGTACTCATTCCAGGAGTACCTCTTAGTTATTTTCTTTCCGAAGAAATCCCCGAAGTACCACTCATGCAGTACGTCAAGTTTAATCCAGGAATTCATGCGGATGATCTATCACTGAGGAAGGTATACATAAGAGTGTTATATAATCAAGGTTCTACAGGGGTAGAGGGGAGGATATTGTAGAGAGAGAAAGTAGAGAAGGTGCTAAGTGTGTGTGAATCTTGTAAGGAACTTCATTCTATTCATCAATACATAGAGATTCATCTTATTCTTCTTCTCCTTCTTCTTATTTTGATCTTACATCATCTAATTGATTGGGATTCCACACCATCAATTGGATCTGATTGATACGTCAAGAGAATTCGGGATTTACACATCCTATTTCTCATACTGGTCACACAAATCTTTCTACCTCATCTCAATCATTAAACCTATCTAATGTTCTTTTTGTTCCTACTCTTCATCAAAACTTTCTCTCCATTGCCAAGCTATGTCATACTAACAAAGTATTTATTGAATTCTTTGCTTTGTATTTTCTTGTCAAGGATCTTCACACGGGGGCGCCACTCATGCGGTGGGGGGGGGGGGTAGAATCAAAATGATGTCTACTATGCAAACCCACACTTGATGCCACAACTCAACAAAACCATCAAATCGTCTCCCATGATCTTCATCATGCCTTGGCTCATCCAACTACTTGTGTTTTTAAGTCCCTTTTTAAAGACTTAAGTCTTCATTTTCATTCTCTGCCTGATTTACATTTCCATTGTTCTTCATGTTCAATTAATAAAAGTCATTAACTTCCATTGGGTACAAACTCCTTTAGTTTAACTCAACCACTGGAACTTATTTACTATGATGTTTGCGGGCATGCTAAAAAAAAATTTCTTTGATGGTTTTGCTTATTATGTAATATTTGTTGATTATATTCAAGATATATCTGGCTATAACCTATTAAATATAAATTTGATGTCTCAAAATTTTCCCACAGTTTAAACTCTTAGTTGAAAAGTACTTTTACCAACCCATCATCTCCATGTTCACTGATAATGGTAGCTGCTACCAAGCTCTTATTCCCTTGTTTCAGTCCATGGGAATCTCTCACTACACCACACCTCCACACACTCCCAAACAATATGGCATTGCTGAACGTCGCCATCGCCACATTGTTGAAACATGCCTTGCTTTACTTCACATAGCGCGCTGTTTAGAGAAAAACTTTGAACAAACGTTAGTGCAAGATAATGCTGCAGAATAATAAGTTAATCTCAAGGGATCTTGTTATCTCAACAATAATAAGTTAGAGGTGTTAGATTACGGAAATATAAATGACAACAAGTTATATCAAGTAGACACCAAGTTAATTTATAACAAGGTTCGCATGGAAACACAAGTTAGTAAATTTGATCAACTTAAAGTGAAAAGGAACTCGGGATATCAGTTAAGATAGAACATAGATGAATGATCTTTGTATTTCGATACTATTTCTGGAAGTGATAAGATTATACATGAAGAGGGAGTCTCTATTTATAGAGTCCCAAAAAGTTACATTGGAAATAAACAAATACTAATCTACTAACTTTTGTGACCATGAAAGTTTCACTGGACAAAACAAAGCATACACACTACGTCAGTAAAGTAACATGGAAGTCTTCATTCATCATTTATCTTTGCATTAGTTCTTTAGGTTGCGGTTCACAAAAGATCTTCTCCAACTTTAGTAGTAAACTTCTTCTACGATATCAGCAACAATCCAGGACTGCGGTTCCTTAGCTAAAGAGGGCCACTTTTTGTTTCAACAATTTCCCCCAAAGTGGCCTATTAGCTATCTTTCTTCACTTGTTTAACTTGAGGAACCAGATGAGAATCCACCAGAATTTTCTACCTTCGAACAACCACTAGATTCTTCTTAAGATTTCAAACTTGGCTTCATCCGTAGTGTGCTTTGATTTTTGCAATGAAGCCAAAGTGACGTCTAGTTTTTTCTTGGTGAATCGATGGATTTTGGTCACTAGAATGAAATATTTGGGACCAACTTGAGCTCTTTTATATACGACCCCTAGCTCAGGGAAGTTTGTTGCACCGAGTGATATGTCTTGGATTCCGTCAGTAAGGCTTGGCATAGGTTCGAATTCAGGAAAATTAAACTTCTTGGCAAGGACTGGATGATTTTCTACATCAATCTTTCCAAATTCGCATATCAATGCCTTGAGGAAATCACAAGCTCGTTCATATTCGAATGCTTTTCAGCTTTGAACTGAAATACTCGAGCTATCAAGAATATTTCTTCAAGGTTCATGTTCACAAAGTCTGCTTGGGTTTGGATGTATTCATCTCCTCTTCTGGTCAGAGTGTATTGATAGAACTCAACCTTTATGAATTTTCTCACTTTGTAGTTCTTGAACATGTTTGTTCTATCATTAGACCATATTTTCTCGAACTCAGAACCATGCTTAGCATGAAAGAGGTTCAGGCGTTCAAACTCCATGGGGAGTCTTTTGTCATCCGGAAGGCTTGGATCAAAAGATTGAAAGACTGGAATAAACTTGGAGTTTGGGGAGATGAGAATGTCCCAGTAACCATCTGATGGAGGTTCATCGTAAGTGAGGATTGGAAGATAGTCATCATCCAGTAGTCTGCGGGTGGGATTTACCCAAGAGTTGACTAACGACTCATCCATCATTGTATCAAACCCATGAGCTCTCTAAATATGTTCTACAAACATTGCTTCCCTCCAGTCATGTTTTCATTGAGTTGTGGTCAGAGAGCCATCAGAGTGTTCATATGACATTTCAGGTGCTAAGTTTTGAAATGAGGAGGAGTTTGTTGTGGAGAGCCTTGAGAGATTGAATTTTGTAGAGATTTCAGTGAACACCGCGGAGTTGGTTGTTTGTTGAATTCTACAGTATGAGGTGGTTGATCCCGTGGAGGAGTTTGTTGTTGATGATCTGAGGGAGTCTTGGATTATGAAGGGTCTTGTTCTTGTTCTCTTCTTGAATTACTTTCACTTCCCTATTTTGAGGAAGCAAGATCCCGTTGCTCCTCAAACCATTGCTTTAACCCATCGATTTTCCAAAACATCTCATTGATCTGGGTCTTCATTTGCTCACAAATTTGTTGATTGTTGCGGATCTCCTTGTTGAAGAGTAGTTGATAAATCTCCATTGTAAGACGAAGGATTTAATCAACACTCGAGTTTGCAGTGAGTGATCGCCTTAACCCATTGATGATGTTTTGGAGAACCGCAAGCCCTGATTCGTATGCGGTGTGGGTCTCTTCAACAAGCTACTTGGAATGACTTGCTTGTTTTTCAAGAGTTTTATTGAAGTCATTCTTCAGTCCAGTTACCTCCTTAATGAGATTTTCAGCTGTTGACACGAACTCCTTGTGATTTGCGGTTCCGCGGTTATCAAGATCCCTAATTCCTATTTCAATTCTCAGAAGGATTCTTTGAGCGTTCATCCTTTCTCTTGTCTCTAAAACTTCAATACGATCAATAAGGGACTGAGGTATTGGAGTTTCAGTGTTTTGCGATGCTTGGGTAGTTACTGCAGCAAGAATTTGATCAAGCTTAGCTTGAAAACTGAGAAATTCTTTCCTAGAGACTACAATTTTCTTCTTCTTCTTTTGTTTTGGTTTGGAGGTGGAGTGTTGAGATCCACTCTATTCTTCATCATCAAGCACCATTATGAATTCATCTAAAGGAAAGGGTTGTTGATCATCATCATAGTTGTCATCATTAAGCTCGAACATAGGAGTTGAGCTTATTTCAATTATAGTTTCGTCTTCATTTAAATCATGAGCTTCTTAATTTGGAGGGGGATTTGAAGGACCAACACCATCCTCCATGTTGTAAAATTGTTGAACCGTGTCTTCCATCGACGTAATCCATTACTGGATTGCCAAGATATCATGGGTTGTTTTGGCGTTGGTGATCATCGAAGCCTAATATTTTGCCACAAGTTGAATGGCTTCTTCCTTTTATTGTTGTTTTTGCACTTTTTGAGTTTTCCGTGCTTGCACCGCCCTCTTGAATGCTTCAAACTTTCTCATTCTAGACTCGGTAGTTGGACGATAGCAAGTCCAAGAGTCATCTTATGCGTAGCCGTTAAATCCTTGATTCGCTGAGGTATCCCTTGTGTTCATGGTTCCTAGCACATTGGTGCTCCCCATGCCAAGACCACTTGTAAGTAATGATGGCGGAATAGGATTTCCAGAGCTTCCTCAGTCTCCTTGATCTAAAATCAAGTGTGGCCTCGACTCTATTCTGGCAAGGGCTGAGAAAGAGGTGCCTTGCTGTGCAAATTGTGTATCACGTGTTTGTGTGACACAAAACAAAATGGAGTTTAACTCCTTAGGATTAAATATGTGCAAATGTGATAATTGGATCTACTTGGGTTCCAATTGGGGGTATCTCTCAATTGTGTGATGAAACAGATACAGTTTCTGTACCTGAGTGGTGAGTTTGGGTTTTAGAGGGTGAGTCTACGATGACTCGAACAACTACAAGAGTCTGTTGAGAGACTCCAGTATGTGTATTGTACACATTTGTATATGACTGGGGTTTAACCTCAATTTCTTTCTTCTAAACATGTCTTGGGATTCAGATACCTCATCTTGGTTTTCTTCAAGGACATTGACAGGTATGTCATGAATCGGAGCTGTAGGGATAGGCTCTATGGTTTGAACTTTTCTTTTCTTTGAGGGAGCAACACCCTTTTTACAACGTTCTTGGGATTTTTTTTACAACAAGATATTTGACACTTTTAGGTTTAGGTAGAGGATCTTGGTATGTGGTGGTCTGGGGGTTCTATGTTGTGGAGGGCTGGCAGGGTCTTGGCGGGGATGAGTGATATGGGGCAATATCACTCGTAGCCATGATATAGTCAACCGCCTCTACCATAGTGAGTCCAATGGACTCTAAGATGTATATGGGCAGTCTATGAATGGGAACGAAAATAGTTTGATCTTTGTCAGTAGTATACCTTTTGAGATCGCAAGCTGAGAATAGATTGGTGTCGTTGTCCATGCTCAACTTGGAATTTTTATGTAGATCAACCAGACACATCGACCAGAACCTTGCAAAAGTAAGCTCTGTCATATTTTCCTTTGGAGCATCCTTTGATATGTATTGCAAGAAATCAACCCAGATGATTTGACCATAATTAAATGCATTTCCATTGAAAAGGCTCCAAACAATTTCTAGTATCTTGATTCCCATATTGTCTGTCCCCCCAGACCTTCCTAAGAGTCATATGATCACAAAACGACAAACGAATTGCTAGACAGCTGGTAGTTTGTTCTTTTTTAATTCGCCTACACCTTTCAACTTTGCTTGGTACCCCATTTGATAAAGGGCAATAAACACATTGGTTGTGTTGGGAGAGTAAAATTTTGTTGAAGGCATCATTTTGAGACTAATTGCAGACATGAACTTTTCCTTGGTGAGAACCACTAATGAATCATCAACCAAGTTCAGATGAACCTCTTGGAGTTTGTTGCTAAATCGAAAAGCTAAGAAGGAACATTTAAAGAGAACCACCATTGGAACTACTTCAGTAAAGGTTTATAATGCACCAAATAAGGGGTGAGTGGGAAGGAACTTGATCATTAGGTTTATGGCTTCATTGTAGGACATATAATATTCAAAGATCCCTCTAAAGTTATTGGAAGCAATCGAAGGATAGAGGTCCTTGATCGTTGATTCTGACCTTGTGGGATGAGCTGAGCTTGAAGCTTTTGATTGCTTCTTGGAAATTCTAGATTTCACCATTTTGCAGAGAATTAAATTTTTGAAGAACTTGCAGAAAGATTTTGGCAAGAAGGCGAAGGAGATAAGAGTTCGTCAAAGAGAGTTCAGATTGCGTAAACGCTATTTTGGGAAGAAATGGGGGTCTTTATACTTCCGGATTTCAAAAACAGTTGTAATTACTTTAATGACAAGTTTTAAATTTAAAAACCCTTAGGTTTTCACCTTTATCATCTAAGATTAAAATAAATCAAAATTAAAACAATTTAGGGAAAATTGGAGCATTTATGGTGTCGTAGGACCATGATGGCACGCCGACTGATCATGGGGTGAGAGGTGGTTTTATCTGTTGTAAAAATTGGGGAAGTGGAATGGATTAGACCCCAAACGGCCGTGTGACATGACTAGTTGAGAAAAAAGATTTCTTCAAAAGATTGTGTTTACGGAAAATCACTTTATTTGTTTTTTATCCGAAAATGGGTCTGACTAAGGAAAGTCAGTTAAAAAGGACTGAAATGTCATGTGCGATAAAATGAATGTTTTTATTAAAGTCCATTAAATAGCACACAACATTTTTAAGGCGTTTATGAAGTGATGACTCCAGGTTCATTCAATACAACTGAGGTAGAATGTAATGTGACCAAGGTAGCAGTAGCTGAAAACAAACTTGATCATGAAGGTTAGAAATAAAATAAATAAAATACCTAAAGAATATATGGATCATATGAGATTCTAGTATACAAAGTATACTGAAAATTAAAGATGAAGAATATATTAATTGTTGAGAAGAACTGCACTGAAGGAAGTGCTTTAAGAGTTTTGGTTTTTGAAAAGAAAAGAAGCAGTTCATTCACCCCTGGAGACCTGAAGTGGTCTGTGGTACCTATAATTTCAAAAGGAACTGCAGGTCTGGGTTTATCATTCCTAGCATTTCCAAAAATCCATTTAACTTTGTAGCATCGAGTGCCTTAGTAAAAACGTCAGCTATTTCTTCGTGAGTGGGCACAAAAAGGACTTCGGTTTTATCTTTGAGGATGTGATCTTTGATGAAGTGGTACCGTAGTTTAATGTGTTTCGTCTTTGAGTGATGAATAGGATTATGAGAAATCACTATTGCACTCTCTGAATCACAATAGATGGGCACCCGCGTCATCCTGTAACTGTAGTCCATAAGTTGAGTCTTCATCCAAAGGACTTGGGAACAACAACTGGCTGCGGCCACATATTCGGCCTCTACGGTAGACAAAGAAACACAATTTTGTTTCCTTGAAGACCAGCTAACTAACCTTCCTCCTAAGAACTGACATCCACCCGAAGTGCTCTTACAATCTATTCTGAAACCGACATGATCTGCATCTGTGAACGCTTGAAGACTAAAGTCACTACCTGCAGGTTACCAGAGGCTCATTGCTTTACTTCTCTTTAGATATATGAGGATTTGCTTGACTGCAGTCAAGTGAGACACTTTAGGGTTAGCTTGGTACCGAACACACAAACCCGTTGCAAATACAATATCCGGTCGGTTGGCAGTGAGGTATATCAACGATCCAATCATTCCTTGGTATGTTTTCTGATCAAATGACTCTCCGGTAGGGTTATTTGACATTTTATATCCAAAGGCCATCGGGACCTTAGCTGAGGAGCAATTATCCATCGAAAATTTCTTCAACAACTCAGCGGTATTATTTTCTTGATGAATGAATATCCCTTGAGGGACATGTTTAACCTGTAGTCCTAGAAAGAAATTGATTTCTCTACTCATACTCAATTGAAACTTGCTTGTCATGAGCCTTGCAAATTCATCCACCATACCCTGATCCATTGATCCAAATATGATATCATCCACATATATTTGAACACACGTCAAGTGAATTTCATTTGATCGTCTAAATAATATGGGATTAATCACACCTATTTTGTATCCTGAGGAGACAAGAAACTCAGAAAGAGTCTCATACCACGCTCTAGGTTTATGCTTAAGACCGTATACTACTTTCTCTAGCTTGTAGCAGTGGTTTGGAAATTCTAAACTTTCAAAGTTTGGAGATTGTTATTGGTAAAATTCCTCTTTCGGTTCTCCAATCAGAAAGGAACTTTTTACACCCATTTGATGAACTTTGATGTTTTTGTGACCAACATATGCTAATAAGATACGTATGGCTTTGATTTTTGCTGCAGGGGGATATGTGTCACTGTAGTCAACACCCTCAAGTTGACTATACCCCTAGGCGACTAATCGAGCTTTGTTTCTCACCACCGTACCAGATTCATCTAACTTGTTCTTATACACCCATCTTGTACTGACAATTGTGTGACCTTTTGGTTTCGGTACCAATTTCCAAACTTTATTTCGTTAAAACTCAGCCAACTCCTCTTGCATTGCAATGATCCAATCGGGCTCCATAAGCACTTCTTTTGTTGTTCGGGGCTCGACTGAAGACATGAATGCTGCATAATCACAATGGTTATTTAAATCAGTAGATAAATGAGTTTGAATACCTGAGGATGGGTTGCCGATGATTTCACCCGGTGGTTGATCTCTTGTCCAAGCATTTAGCCGTGATTATTGATGATCTGCAGCCACAGTTTAGGGAATATCCTCTATGTTTGAGGAATTTGTCGTAGGAGAGGGTAGTTACCCTTCAAATTGAGAACAATCGGTAGATGTGTCTTGGTTTGTTGAAATGGGTTATGTGGTAGGTAAAGGAAGTTCCTGCTGGATTGATGGAAGGAGTTCCCCGTGAACCGTGGATGGTTCCCCCTGGACAAGTGACGTTGGTTCCCCCTGAATTTATGAGTGATGAACAATCCTTGGATCACTTCTTGTATCAATGTTTTCAATTTCTCCTTCAGAGTCTTCAGAAATGGTGATTGATTAGTCGGTATGCGGTTGGGTACTGGAGCATTATCTTCAAGTATTGGAACCTATGCGGTTGTTACTGTTGGGTTTTGTATACTACAACATCCTATGGTGCACATACAACCCTAAATGCCTTGGATCTATGTTTTCTCTAATTATACATGTAATAGTATTTCCAAAGCATTAAGCCTATAACTAGCATGAAATTGACATAAATAATATGAAATACTAGTTAGGATGACGTACCTCTTATGTAGCTTGAAACCTTGTTGTATTTGGCCTTAAGAGCTTAGCACCAAAAGTATGAATGCCTAAAATGGCTCACAACTCACCTAGGACAAAGGTGGCTCTTGAGAGAGAATCTCCATCCACCAAAAACACCTCCAAGAACTCCAATAACTATAAGTGGGCGGTTTTAGGATATGTAGTATGTATTTATATGTAGGATTTCAAGGGTCATGGGTATAAAGCAAATCCATACCCATGGGTTCTATGATCCTTGGTTCATATGTTCCAACTCTTTATGTATCCATACATAAACTTGGTCCAACATGGATCATAAGCCCAACACATATAAATATAACTAATTACCATAATTAGTTCCCATAGATTTAATTGGTCTCTTTTGATTACTAAATTAATTCCAAATTAATTCTTGATCAATACTAATTAAAACACATGATTTCATATTAATATATTAGAACTTATAATATATTAATAAATCATATATAACCTTTTCTCAAGAGTCCATCCTAACAAATTGTCCTGGTGTTATGCAACCTAAATGGACTATGCTACTCTCAGGTCGAGTACATACCAATAATAGTTATGGGCTTAGACATCTAATCCAACAATCTCCCACTTGGATAAGTCTAAAACTATTATTGCAAGTATGACTCCAAAACCCGACTAGCAATCGTAGCTCTTAAAGTTGCTGTCGAACTCTGACCTAGTCAATGACATGTCCATTAGATAAGGGATCATATATTCCTCCATTCTAGATATCATATGGACTGAGACATGGATTATAATCATTCTCTTTGTCCATCTGTTGTTTCCCGATTTCCAATTTATGACGACTGACTAATTGAACAAATCAAATCAGTCCAGGCCTAACCGAGCACTTGGGGTTGTCATCACTAAATCATCGAGGGGTCTACATGTATCACTTTTATCCACATGGGGGTAAAAGGAACGGATAAATTTTGACTCATATGCTTGATCTATCTACTCATCAAATCACACACAACAATATGTTTTATAACATCGAGTTACTAGTGCGTTTTCACATTATCAGTGTACAACCGACTTGTAGACTGCAACTAATATCTCTCCGTTTGAAGAATATAAGATATTATCATCTCATGATCACTCGTGATAAAATCCATGAATTGATTCAAATGGGCATGGGTTTAATCCATTACTCGAATCTTATTCGAGGAGCACTCATGAATACTGTAGCTATGTCTAAAACACCTAGAAAAACTACAAAACCATTCATGATAGTCTGGCCTCAATACATACTTCCAAAGTATGATCGAATGTGGACGGTTTGAATAAACTAGTTATTCGGGAAGTCAAAACATGCAAAGTGAAACACAAGAATAATACTAATCCAATATGGCCCCAAAGCTTTTGAGTGCCATATTGAATACTCATTATTAACTGTATAATGTTTTGAATAATCAACTTTATACTTGAATTAAAACAATATTTATGCCATGCTCCAAGCATGCACACTATGTTTACCTATGGTCCTTACTTTATGGAATAGATCAATCGAAAACATTTCAATGATACTAATTTCACAGTTCCAAATCCTTAGGATAAATGTAAGAATACAAGATTTTTTGCCATTTACTGAAATCTGTTAGATCCTAAACTTATATGTAATGATCCTCTTGTAATGACTATGCACAAAGGTTACAAAGACTTGGCAACAAACATTACAAAGTATTCCAATGGAGAGCAATTCCATGGAACCAAAGTCTTAAATTCAAAGTATATTCCTTTGAACATCCTTCTTGCATTAAGTTTTCTAATCTTGCACAGATTTAAAGAATAACTTCCACATATGGAAACATTTCCATATTCCTATTTTGACTATCACTCTTGAATAAGAGTCTCATCTTTTCAGAATATGACAATATGGTCCTTTCCAAAATTTACATCATACTTCCAACTTTCCATGAGCAACCAATCTTTGGTAAACATCAGATTGTCCTCGACAATTGCTTAATCATTTTATTCATATCCGGTTCTATTCCTTTTTCCTCTTAATGCCTTAGGCATTTGGAAAATTTAGAACAAATGAATATTATAGCACATGTAATCGATCCTATACCCGAAGCATATGGGACATGATTCATGATGTCTCATATAAAGACATGATACTCGACCAGTCTTTTGCTATAATTTTTCTATTTGCCATGTTCACAAGATTTGGACTATGAATAGGGATGTCGTAATCATAATCAAATTTTGAGAACGCAATTAACATTTCCATATATAGAATTTCCTTATGTTGAACCCTTCCAACATAACATTCATATATATACTTGACTAAATTTGATTAAAATCTCAGTCTAAGCTTTTAGAATTGGCATGAAGTATAATTTCCTCTCCCTTAATTATAGCAAAACAACTTTTCAAATCTTGTAACTTTGCAAATTGAACCTTTAGTTTTCTATAATCAACATTGCTAACTTGCAAAACTTAACATTATAATCATGCTCCCACTAACATGATAATTATATCCATATTAGCATAACACTTATGCTCCCACTAGCTTTGACATGTATCCATAAATAAGCTAGACTTCTAGAATCAACACTTTATTGACTTTGTTACTAAAGTTCAAATTTTTGATACGAGACGGTTCGATAAGACTTTATCTAAGCTTCCCAAAATCATACACCTTGTTCAATCTTAATTTCTTGCTACTCGGCAGCACAAGGGCCTACCATTACTTCCAGGTTGTTATGCAAACAATTGAGAACTCATAGAACTCACATGCATAGTCAACTTTAACTGGAATGGGCATAGAAACAAGAATATGTCAACATGATAGTTTATAAACCTCAATTCGTGTGCTAGCGATAAAAATACCCTTGATTAGTTCTTGAAACTTTTCAAGATCTTTAAGACCCCCACTGACCTATTGACATATAAGATTCTCTTGTCAAGAACCATTCGTTGACAAAGAAAATATTCAAGAGTTAGTGCAGATTCTTATCAAGACAAACACTTCACACAATTGGCCTTAGTTGGTCTTTGTTTTATCCAAAACATCACAACTCACCAATTCCAAATGTACAAGAGTAGAAAACATTTTACTCTACATTTGATAAGTGTTTTAAACCTTCTTAACATTATGTCACTCAAGGCTCGATCTTGGAGTGTTACTCTAAGACTCAATTCTGGAATGAAGCATGATTCATCTTTTGATTTAACCATTTCAACAATTCACGATTCCTCTTCTTAGTCAAACAAATGCACTAAGATGTCCTTAGAGAATCAATTGTGATATGGTTTTTCCTAATCAATAAGTTGATCAAAAAACATGATACTGAAGTACTCTCCCATCTTTTCAAATTGCAAAAACGTTTATCTTTTTGCCTAATTTGATTCTTCTCATTCGTCCTGCCATACATTGAAACTTTTCCAATGTTTTAGAATTATACTTAAACTTCTAAGAACAACCATATTTACTAAAATTTAGTAAATCACGATAAATAGCCTTATCGTTCTTTGTGGTGGACCTGATCAGCACACAACCAAGTGTACCCGATCTCCTAGTCATTCAATTGACTCACATAGACATGTGAACAAGGAATTAGTCTTAATTTCCCAAAGATGAAAAATTCTCATTCATCACACAATACAAGTTGCATGATTCCAAGTTGCATGATTCCAAGTTTCCTTATTTGGTAAATCATGACACTACCACAAACGAAAGAATCAAATCCGTTTTCCAATATTGCTATCAATGGAATCATATGAACAACAATTTTTCACAAATTCCTTTGTAAGGAAACTTAAAAAAAAACTTTTCTTTTATTTAAAAATTTGCGGAAAACTTTTCCTTAGAGTGCAATTACAAATGAAAAACATGTTGTTATATATTCCTAAGCAATCTATCATGACTCTTAAGTAGCAGCTCAAAATTCTGATCACCGAACCATGCGATCTAAATCAATTTCCTAGTGAACATAATCAACTTACCTCTTCTTTAAGCTTCCTTTCTTTTCTTCGATTATACAAAACATCAAAATGCGACCTGATCACATCATGTAATAAGAATATCCAAATAGGAACTTAATAGAGTTAGATAATGGAGTTAACCTGAAGCATAGTCAAATTCTTTGACTTCTACCATCGTAGTGAACTTTCAGGTAAATAGGGTAGCTTTGCAACCAATGCTCCTTCCATTGGGAAGATAAAGTTCTTTTGGTCTTTTAATGTTACCATTGTCAATGTACATGGAAGTTTGGGAAGTAGATCTTCCAATCAATTTTTCCTTACCATTGCTCCATATCATTGCTGATATAGCAACAACAAGCAAATATGTAAGATCAATAAAGGTCATGTCATGATCTGTCATCAGGAAGTGACTAAAGAACCCAGTCAACAACAAACTTCTTCGAGACTTCGACACCCAAATCTCCCGGATTTTCAATATGTGATTTCATCTCCAAGATTCGAGCACATATAGACATTGCTTGCCAATAGGGATTGAGTGGCCTTGAACTTTTCAAGAACTTGTGGGTTAGGGAGAATAATTGGAGGAGGTGGAGAAAGTGAAGTATTAATTCCAGTCCCATTAATGCACAACAAAGGGATTAGTCTTTCAACTTGATCGCCATGTGGGATTCCATCTTCATTAGCAAAGCTTTATCCAAAACGATATGGAAGACCATAGTTGTCATAACTTAGACATCTCTGAGGGAGAAATTTATGTTTAGTTGATTTAAGTCCTTAATATAACACCCAATATGAAATATTACGGCTAGGACCCAACACAATATTTTATAACTTGGAAGAGGGATGCCGTAATCCAAGCTACAAAATATTTGAAGGTAGGTAAATGAGGATTTACCAATTTCCACCATGAAAATTGAAATTTAACATTAGGTTTTAAATGAATTAAAACTCCTAGATCTTTTGAGATTCATTGAACTATTTAATGGCATGTTTAAATCTCGATTGTACCCTTCAATTTTGTGACTGGGATGCCGAGGATCACAAACAAGGAGTGAATAACCATGAAAATTAACTTGTTACACTTAATGTTACAACCACCTAATCAACGTGCCAGTTAACCACACACGCTACATTTGATCTGTGATTAACATCAAGCTACCCTTTGCCACACATTGTCAGTCCCAGATTAGTGTGTCGGTTAACCATACACGCTCCACTAACGACTTAATAAGGTGAAAAGTGCAATTTCATGGATTAGCACCAAATTCACATTTTCCTAAAGTAACTAAGATTGAGAATTTAATGAAGTTTAGTTACTTTATATTTATAATTATACTTTTAATGAAATGGAGAATTAATGCCCTGTCCTACCCATTCGACTAACGACCCTCCACCAGTCAAGGAAGCGGTGGGTGAGAGTGGACACCCATTAAACTGCCATTTTATATGCAGTAATATTATATCCCTTTATAGACCGACTTTGTGAATGAGGCCTACTAACGATAACACTGACTTTACTGTTATAAATTCCAAAACTTGAGGACAAGTTTTGAACAATTCAAAAACTTTTGGATTCCATAACTTATGAGTTTAATATGACTATTGGATTAGATGTATAAGCACATAACTATTATTGGTATGTACTCATCTCGAGAGTAGCATGGTCCATTTGGGTTGCATAACACCAGGATAATTTGTTAGGATGGACTCTTGATAAGGTTATATATGATTTATTAATATATTATAAGTTCTAATATATTTATATGAAATCATATGTTTTAATTAGTATTGCTCAAGAATTAATTTAGTGATCAAAAGAGACTAAATAAATTTATGGGGACTAATTATTTTAATTAGTTATATTTATTTGTGTTGGGCTTATGATCCATGTTGGACCAAGTTTATGTATGGACACATAAAGAGTTGGGCCACATGAACCATGGATCATAGAACCCATGGGTATGGATTTGGTTTATACCCATGAACCTTGAAATCCTACATATAAATACATACCCCATAGCCTAAAAACGCGAACTTGTACTTCTTGGAATTCTTGGAGGTGTTTTTGGTGCATGGAGAATTTCTTTCAAGAGCCACCTTTGTCCTAAGTGAGTTGTGAGCCGTTTGATGAATTCATACTTTTGGTGCTAAGCTCTTAAGGCCAAATACAACAAGGTTTCAATCTACATAAGAGGTATGTCATCATAACTAGTATTTCATATTATTTATGTCAATTTCATGCTAGTTATAGGTTTAGTGCTTTGGAAATACTATTACATGTATAATTAGAGAAATATAGATCCAATGCATTTAGGGTAGTATACAAAACCGAATTGTTACTTCCAAAGGAATTGGTCTTTCCCCCTAAACCGAAGAGGTGGAAGTATTGAATGACGTTCTTTTAGACAAGATACGTCCAAATACTACTGCATGTTGTTGTTGTGCTACCGGTGACACCAAAATTTCTGAAAGGTGCGTTGTTTGTATGGGATCGAAAAGGTTTTTATAGTTAACTTCAACTATGTTAAATGGACTCAAGGAAAAGGGGATATCACTTTCCATAATGTGCTTTGTTTTGGTGGAAGGGGCAGTGCTGGGGACGTAATAGTCATCAAAATTAACGTCAAAGCTTTCTACTATTAGTTTGGTAGCTGTATGAGAACCCTATATGCAAACTTGTTGGTGGAATAACCCAGGAATATGCCTTTGTTAGAGTTCGGTGCAAATTTGTTAAGATGATTCTTGTTCTTGATCACAAAGCATCTGCAGCCAAAAATATAAAAGAAGTAGACGTTGGGTTTGTGGTTGTTGATACCTTCATAGGAAGTCTTGTTGAGGCGTTTGCAAATGATGCTTCTATGTTGAACAAAGCATGTAGTTCCCACTGCTTCCGCCCAGAAGTACAGAGGAAGGTTGGCAAAATTCAACATCGATCTATCTGGTTCGACCAATGTTCGATTTCTTCGCTCTACTACTCCATTTTTTTATGGTGTTTAGGGTGCCGAGAAGTTGTGATTGATTCCCTTTGAAACTAAAAAGCTATTTAAGAGCTGATTTGTAAATTCCATTCCATTATCAGTTCTTATCCGTTTGATGGGTAGTTTGATTTGGAGCTCTATTTACTTGATGAAGTTGATCATGATTTGCGGTGTGTTTGATTTGAGTCTCAGAAAGAAGACCCAAGTAAAATGAGTAAAGTCATCAACTATAACCAAAATATATTTCTTGTAATGAAGACTGGCTACGGTAGATGGACTGCAAAGATCAATGTGAAGTAGCTCTAATGGTTCATCGATTGAAGAATCAACTATCAGAGTATGGCTACCCTTTGTTTGATTTCCACATTCACAGGATAGACAAAATACATCATTGTTGTACTTCAAAGTTGGCAGTCCATAGACTAAATCTTTAGTTACCAGGTTTTTGATGTATCTGAAGTTGAGGTGAGCTAGTTTGCGGTGCCATAACCAACTTACTTCAGACATTGCTTTAGATAGAAAACACAACTGCAGTTTACCCAACGATCAAATAAATGTCCAATGGGTATATTGTCCCATAGGCTTCGGATTGATCAATCATGTGTTTCTATCATTCATCATGATGTAGCACTATTCATTATCAAATTCAACATGATGACCAGCTTCGCATAATTGACCCACATTGATCTTATTATGATTAATCCCTCTACATAAGCAAATCTTTGAATTGAAAAGCTTCCCATAGTCAATACTCCATAACCCCTGATGATTCAATTTGCATTGTTTCCAAAGGTGACGTGTCCACCACTATTGATTGGCCTGAAATCTCAAAGGTATTCTTACCTTCTCGTTATGTGTGAGGATTAGGCACTATCGATTAACAATTCTTCTTTTTGTTCCTCCTTGCACATTGCCTACAAGATCATAGGGTTAGTTTGGGGACCCAAACAAGTTTGGAGCCCTGAGTAACGTGTGATACTTTCTTAACAAATGCATGCTCATGAGACTTGTGGACAGGTTTCGTTTCTGATTTTAGTCCAAGTCCAAGATGATTTACCATCTTTGGAATGTCATGAATTGGGATTGGACGTGACTCTTCGAGTGGGAAGAAACCAAATCCAATGTGTCTTATGGGAGTGTCCTTGGGACTTGAAACATGGTTGTCACTTGGTCTAGTCATAGGTTTTGACTTTGTGACCGACTGAGGTGTTTTTGAAAGCTTTGGAGTTGGCAAAATACCCTTAAAATTAAGACTTGTTAAGGTATTTTGTGAAAGTGACAGGACTTGTTTTTGACATTTTACAAAATTATTTTGAAATGATTTTGTCACAATAGTTTCCTTTTTGTTTGATCTCTTTACTGCAGTGTGTTTTTGAAAGTTTTTTTTTGTACTGACTGATTTTTCAAAATTCTTTTTGGAGGTTTTGACTTGATTTTTGGAAGTGTTATTCGTGAAATCAGTTTCCCGCTTTTCACATCGGGATCTAATATCCCTTTGTAAAGCTAGTTTTTCTTGAACTTTTGGTGAGACAACATCAAAAACATTTAGTTGCAGTCTTTTGAAATTCTTTGATTGAGATGAAAATCGAGGACTTGAGTCATCGGAACCAGAAAGTTCATGATTTTGTGAACTTTGGAAAAATTCAAAATTATTAATTGGTAATTCATGCAAAATGGGCTGAAGTGAGGTTGTGCATTGAACCGGGGTCTGCGGTAGAGAACATTGGACTATCGCAGAGTAAGTCAAAGGTGACTTTTCAATGGGACATGTTTTGGAGGACAAGGATGGACCATTTTCAACTAATTCAAGTCCTTCCAAAACAATTTCTTCATCCACATCCGAGCTTTATTGAGAGCTAGGACTAACTATGCCAATAGTGGGTATGAACTCGTTTGAATTACTCGAGAATTCAGGGTGAATTTCCTCAATGACACGATTGTTGCTAAGATCATGATGTCTACTGAAATGACATTGAATATTTTTAGGATACATCTTGTCATTGACTGGATAATGAAAACTTATATCTGGTGGGACATAGGGACGTTCAACGTTGAACTTAGGAGAAGTGGTCTCATCGGTTGAGTATCCATTAGACCATCCCCAATTATAAGTGTTGTCTACAGTCCCATTGTTAGCTAGATTCTCAATAGCTTCACTTTCATTAAACAGTTTTTCAATTAAAAGTGTTAAATGTACAATCTCTTTTCGTGCAAGATCCTGTTGATTTAAAGCAATATCTAACTGAGTTTCACTTAACATCCTAGCATATTTCTCTAACAACAAGTCTTTCTCTAGTATAATGACCTTAAGCTTTTTGTCTTCTAGTCTTCCTCTCACATGGTACATCTCTAGGGAAGCTATGTTCTTTTAATTTAAGGCTATGTTGTAGTTTGAAAGGACGACATCACAAGTGTCATTAAGTCTTTCTAAGTACAGTTCACAATCATACATGCTATAATTATTAGACTAAATCATAATTTTTACCTGTTCAACAATGCTGAGAGTTCCATCTTTTTCCATGTAGCAATAGTTCTTCTTCAGGTTTGTTGATCCATCTTCTTCACTAGTTGCCACCATGCAAAATTTCCCTTTCTTCTTGTTGTTGTCTACGTCTTCATCTTCATCACCCGAAGACCAAACTTGATAATCCCTTTTGACTTGAGAAACATAAGCTCTTGTTTTTTCTTTTTCCTCCATTTCTTGAGCCATTCTAAGATAAAATGCCTTGTCTTTCACCATATTTTATTTGCAGTCTTTGGCAAAGTGGTTTTTCTTGTGACACTTATGGAAAACAATGATTATGTATTTGTATTCAGTAGTCGTACCAGAGTCTGAAGGTTTGTTATTCCATGGTGGCTCCTTTAGAGAATCGTTATGTGGTTCTGAAGAATGATGAGGATTTCTGGGATATCTTGGATGGTTATTCTACAGGTTGAATTTGCGATTGAAAGGTGGATTGGTGAATTGTTGGTTTTTCGAAAGGATGGTGGTGCGAGTCTATTGAATTGTTGATTGACCAAGGCAATGACATTTTGAAACTCTTCTTCATCATCTAGTTCTTCATAAACTTCATATGATTGCAGTGGGTTGTCATATGAGTGTTGGTATGATGATTTTGCGGTATATGGGTACCGAGGAGTTTTGAACGGTGGAGTTTGAACCATCAATGCAAGTGGTCCTCCCAAGTCTGCAAAACCTTTTAACACCATCAATTGTTGTTCTTGTAGTTCACCGTAGAGTTTGAACAGTGAAAGAGTGTGTATTTTTCTGTCTCCTTGGACTATCATCTTAGCCGTAGTCCAATGTCTACCAAAACCATTCAGGAATTGTAGGTTTGTCTCGTTATTACTTCGAACTGTACCAACATTTGACAACTTTGTGATGATGAGATTGAACATTTTGCTTGAATCTTCAAGGCTTTCACCAGGATGAGCTTTAAAGTTATTGAACTCATTGAGAGTAGAGGTGAGTTTCTCATCTTGAGCTTGTTCAGACCCCTCGTAAAGATTTTTCAACACATGCCAAATCTCCTTGGCAGATTTGTAGTTGATAATGATGTCAAAGTTTTCTAGAGCAAACCACACGAGATTTCATAGAAGGCTATGACATCTTTCTCCATTTTCTCAAGATCATCATTTCTTGGTCGATTCATTGCTGCTATACATGCGCCTAGTCGGGCCTAAGCACCATCTGCTTGAACTGGAGTGAGAACTAGGACATGGGGTCCTTCTTCCATAGTCTCCATACATCTCTTCTAAGCATCTTAAGATACCTTTCCATTATTTGAGACCAATGGTGGTATGCACTTGCAACAAGTATTGGAGCTCTGTTCGAGCCTCCAACACTGTTGGAAACGTTCAATAATAAAGCTTGTGCCATATTTCCTTGATTTGTTATTCTTTTTTAAGAATGAGCTTCAGTGGTATAGAAGGCTTTCTAAAATCAGAGTCTTGTTTAGAAAGCAACCACTATGGCTATGATACTAATTATTGTTGAGACCCCCCAATTTTACGATCGGTCAATGCAGAATAACAACATGTTGAGAATTAATGATCATAAATATGAAAGAAGAACATAATATGAATAATTTTATGATTTTACTAGAAAGAGAGAAATAAATATTACATGAACCACATGGGTTGGGAGAGATGAATCTCCCTTGGTGGGAGAGAACCCACCACACTCTCTCTTACTAGAAACTACATTGTGCACTCTTACATTTTACATGACCAACTCTCTCTCTCTCTCTCTCTCTCTCTCTATATATATATATATATATATATATATATATATATATATATATATATATATATATATATATATACATAACAGTGTTGCACTAATCGGTCACTATAATCGGGTTTGGTCAATATAGGTCAAAGTCGGAATTAATCGGACTTAATAGGGCCTAATCGGACCTAATCGGACTTAATCGGACCTAATCGTGTTTGGTCAACGCAGGTCAAACTCAGACCTAATCGGCCTTAATCGGACCTACCTAATCGCCGATTAATCACTTTTTTTTGTAGGATTAAAATTAGATTTATAAATTTTTGAATGATTTTCTTAATAATTAATGGTCCTCGATTAATCTCCCGATTAATCACCGCCTAGCCGATTAATCCCTAATCGCTAGTCCACCGATTAGCGGCCGATTAACGATTTCTGCAACCATGATATATATATATATATATATATATATATATATATATATATATATATATATATATATATATATATAGATTTCTGCAACCATGATATATATATATATATATATATATATATATATATATATATATATATATATATATATATATATATATATATATATATATATATAAGGATAGAGAAACCAAACAATACAATAAAGGGAATAAATAACCTAAGTTATCACTCATAGTTTGTAGAGCATTTACATGCTCCAACATTATCTCCCTAAATAAGTGATAAAATGAAACATAATGATATCCAAATGCTGAAATGTCTCCGAAACTCTAAAGTTTCGGTGATCTCTAATGCTGGCCAAACATGAGGCAGAAAAATAAGATCCAAATATTCAAACTAGTCATAAGCCCGATGATCAAGTAGAATATCCAATAAGAAAAACACTTTGGCTTCAAAAAGTCTTAAAAACATCTCTAGTTCTCGAATCATAACAAACCCATAATTCTTCAAAAGAACAACCTGCTAAAAATGTGAAGCATCTAAAAGTGAAGTCCGAATAATAAATAATGTGAATCCAAAGACATGGTTTAGCAATGCCAAAAAATTTGATCGGAAGATCAAAAATAAGTTCCATGTTACATCACCAAAATAGTCTTCATCCTCAAAATATCTCAAATCCAAACTCGAGAAATCATAGATCTGAACCAGATGCAAACAAAAATGAAATATCCTATGGTAGAGTCTGAATAATAAATAACATGGATCCGAGAAACATCTAGTGAAGCCAAAAATTTGATCAAGATGAGCAAAAACCAGTGCCACATCGTACCACTAAATAAATCATCGTCATCAGAAGTTTTCAAAAATCAAAGCTCTAACAATCATAAAAACATATATTCGGATGATAACATAATATTCTCTCCCTATTTTTGATAACCAATAACCGGATATCAAAAATCAACAAATCATGGAGAGTGTCGAATACCAAGAGCTATGGAAGCTCTCTCTAGATGTATAAATGGTCTCGATAATACATGAGAATGAGAGTAAAATAAATACTCTTCGTTCATATGTAGCTAGCTGATTCAATCGCTGAAAACTGCTCAAACAAATACCAAAGTAACAACAATAACTCTGCATGAAAAATCTCTACTGTGTTGAATAATACCGATGTACCCAAACTGCAATGACGGAACTCCTGAAGTGGTCTTCAAAAAATTAACTTCCACATGCTCAAGATACATGCTTCGTCAACCGAAGATCAAAAGGGACAAGTGATAAAATTCTCGTAAAGCGAAGGTTGCGAAACAATTTTGTTGATCAGACGCAATGGCGGTACAATCCTTGCGAAGAAAAATATGATGTCCGACTGCGGTATGGAGTAATCCTCATGGAAAGAATAAAATTCCTCCAATATAATCAACATGAAGTAAACCAATTTGACTATCAAAGGTTGGGTTGTTGCAAAAACTGGAATTAAAAAAATAATTGGTTTTAAAAAAATGGTATTAATAAAAAAAATTGGTTTTAACAAAAAGAATTAGTGTTAAAAAAATTGGGTGAAAAAAAAATGGTGTTAAAAAAATGAATTGGTGTTAATTAAAAAAATGAGGCAAAAAGAATTAAATGAAAGGGGGGGGGGGGGGGGGGGCTACTATGAGAGTGGAGGAGGAGGAAAGGGGGCTGGGGAGAAAGGAGGAGGTACTGAGGGGGGGGGGGGGGGAGGGCTCTGCGGGTTTGAGAGGAATGCAGTGAGAAAGGGTGAGGATGAGGTAGGTACCGAAGTGGGGAGGAGTAGTATGGGTACCGAAGAGTGCTATTAAGGTGGTAAGGTTGCAGTGCAAGGTCTTAGGTGAGGTTGCGGTACAAGGTCTTTAGGTTTGGTTGCAATACAAGGTCTTTAGATGTGGCTGCGGTAGGAGGTCTTTAGGTGTGGCTGCGATAGGAGCTGAAGGGGTTAGGTTGCGGTAGGAGGAATCTGCAATGCGAGGTGTGGGGGTTTGGTCGTCTGCAGTGCAAGGGGCGAAGAAGCGAGGAGACTATGGTCAGAAGTGTAGTCTGCGGTAGTAGCGAAGGAGCATGGAAAGGGCACAAATTCGATACCTGGTCTACGGTACCTCGGATATGGGTAAGAGGGTCTCCGGGTAGGATGGATTTTGAGAGGTCTGCGGTAGCTGAGAAGGTCTCCGGTAGTTGAGAAGGTCTCCAGTATCATGACTGCGAGGTGTACTGCAGTGGCTTCTTAGGAAACTTCGGTAGGTCATTTTAATGTCAATTTTTGGTATATGGTTTTGGGAACCAAGGAGGGGTATTTTGACGACGAAAAATGCCATTTTTCATGAAAAATGATACCGAAGAAGCCATAACTTCTGTTTTATCAAATGGAATCCTTCCTAAGGCATGTAGGGATGAGGTGGGGTGTTGGCAAGGCAAAAAGCTGAGAGGAAAAGGCATGGGTAAAGGGAATACAGTTGAGTGTGCAGGTGAATTAAGGGACAAAAGGTGATGGGATTGGTCAAGTCACATTGTTTTTGCCTTGGAGGGAAAATAAGTGTGGAGGACTCTTTCAAAAAAGAGTAACAAGCACAAATGAATTTTTGCAAACCAATTAACACGTCCAAAATCTTCTACACTAAAGATTCACAACAACAGTTTAAAGATGAAAGGCATGAACATCATACTTTTTTTATGATGAACTTAAGAAGTTGTTGGGAAAAAATCTTCACAGAAATATCTCCACTTTCTTCAATAAGAATCCTAAAATTTTGTGTATCATTTCCAAGGCATAAATAAAATGCATGGAGCAACAATTTTTAGACCACCACAATTTTCTTCTCCCCTTTTCTTCTTCTTCATCTTCAACAACATCATATAAATCTTTGTAAACTTGTATTTTCAAGCAGAAAATTGAACAAGCAACAACGACATTTTTATTCTTCTAAGCTTGAATCAACACCCAAAAATAGAAAAACTCATCATAAAAATTTTTAGTTTGAACCCGAAAATTCTTGCAAAAATAGGAAAAATCTTCAAGATAAACACCGATCGGGAGTCTTTCCCTTGAACTAGTCGCATGAACGTTCAAGGTACGACTCTGATACCAATTGTTGAGACCCATTTTGACGATCGGTTGATTCAGAATAAAAACGTCTTGAGATTTAACGATCATAAATATGAAGGAAGAACATAAGATGAGTAATTCCATGATTTTACTAGAAAGAGAGAAATAAATATTACATGAAGAACATGGGTTGGGAGGGATGACTCTCCTTTGGTGGGAGAGATCCCACCATACTCTCTCTCTCTCTCTCACTAGAAACTACATTGTGCACTCTTACATTTTACATGACCAAATATCTCTATATATAAGGAGAGAGAAACCAAAGAATACAATAAAGGGAATAGATAACCTAACTTATCACTCATAATTTGTAGAGAATTTACATGCTCCAACACGGGCCTTCCCTTTTCTTTTTGGTTGCATGCGTTCCAAACAATAGTTCACATCATAAATTGCTTGCCAATTCCCACCTTAAACTCTAAAAGTCCATGTGATGTCCTATATGACCACCCTGCTAACTACACAAAACTCAAGCCTTGTGGTTGTCTATACTATCCGTTGTTTTGCCCCTACTCTCCATCGAAACTTCGTCCACACTCTGCTCGCCGCCTTTTGTTGGGCTACTCCACAAACAAATCAACATACAAATACTATCACATTGACACTCATCGTGTCTATTATTCTCGACATGTTGAATTTATTCCTAATCAATTTCCATACAAGGTATCACCACTCTCAGATTCTGCTATCCCCACTGTTAATGAATTTTACACTCTCGCCGTTATCCTTAAACTGTTACAGGCCACACCCCACTCTTACACCCAACCCCACTTAGAATACCTTTGTCGCCACCTCAGTCAGCTCTTCATGTTCCCCCTTCACCAACGTCATCACCATCCTTAGCACCTACTCGTCCCGCTCGCCAACGATGACAAAACCCAAAATATTTTAATCCCACCTACATTAATTTCACCATTGTTCATCCCATTCCCACTGCCTTAGAACCCACCACCATTACTTAGGCCTTCAAAAACCCATTATGGTGTCAAGAAATGGAAGATGAATACAACGAATGAATCCATAATGCTACATGGGAACTTGCTCCATCCAACTCTCATCAACCAACCAGTTGCAAGTGGGTTTTCACATCAAGAGAAATCCAGATGGTACTATAGCTAAATACAAGGCACGACTTGTAGCTAAAGGGTTTCTTCAACAATATGGCAAAGATTACTTTGAAACCTTCATCCCTCTAACCAAACCGGTTACAATACACAATGTTCTCTCCATTTCTCTCTCAATGACTTGCCGCAGATACAACTAGATGTAAACAATGTGTTTCTTAATGGTACATTATTGGAAGTGGTATACATGGTCCAACCCTCAGGGTTCATTCATTATGAATATCCAAATCACATTTGTAATCTAAGAAAATCATTATACATAATCAAATAAGCACCACGTGCAGGGTATCAAGCTCTTACTTCCTTTCTTCTTGGAAGTGGCTTTCACAAATCTCAAAGCTGATGCCTTGTTATTTATGTATAATCGTGATGGCGTAATTTGTTATTTCTTTGTTTATGTCGATGCCATTTTTTTGACAAGAAATAACCCTTCTTACATGCTAACTTTGTTGACATGCTTGCAAACACATTCTCCATCAAAGATCTTGGTTCACTTAGTCACTTTTGGGGGGTTGAGATTATTCCAACCAAGTTTGGTATCCTCTTATCACAACATAGTCTCATCCAGGGCATCTTAACTCACTTCAAGATGGATGGTGCCAAGGAAGTTACAACTCCTTTAAGCACATCAATTTTTCTTACTGAAGACAATGGAGCTCCCAAAGTTGATCATGTTGGATTAAGTGTCTAAGCCTATAACTATAATTGGTATGTACTTGACCCGATAGTAGCATGATCCATTTTGGGTTGCAATCACCAGAACAATTTGATAGGATGGATATTTGAGAAAGAGGTTATTTGTGATTTATTAATATATTATAAGTATAATATATTAATTGAGAAATCATATTATTTAATTAGTATTGATCAATAATTAATTTGGAATAAATTTAGTGATCACAAGAGACTGATTAAATTAATGGGGACTGATTATGTAAATCAATGATACATATGGTTTGGGCTAATGATCCATGATTTATTTGTGATGGACTAAGCTTATGAGATAGTCCATGAAGTGTTAGTCCAAATTAATTGTTGTATCATAAGCCTAAGTGTAAGAACTAAGGTTTACAAATGACTTTTGGAATTCTACACCATATATGTAACCTCTAAGCCCCTAAAATCGGCACCAAGAGTATTCTAAAAGGATATAGCCGATTTTGGTGCTCAAAGCTCTCACTCATTGTCATCCAATTGTTGGTGGTGTTTTATTAAACACTTGAGGCATCACACTTGAGGTGCTAAGATATTGAAAGGCCAACTTCTACAAGCTACAACAAAAGGTAATCATCTAACTAGTTTTTATGATTCAAATATCAAATTTGTATGTTAGTTAGGCTTCATGCTTTGGAAAAATTGAAATTGCATGTATAATTAGAGAAAACTTAGATCCAAAGCATTAGGGTTGTATGTGCACCATAGGGATGTTATAGTGTTCAAAACTCATCAGTGGTATCAGAGCTTAGGGTGTTTTCTATTATATTGGTGCAATTGTTTGTTATTCAAAGCTGAAAAAATGTGTTTTCTGGCCACTGACTATTGGACTCGTTGAGTCCCATAAGGGAACTCGACGACTTGGATAATATGAGATGAACTCGTTGAGTCCATGCCATGAACTCGTCGAGTCCATGCCATGAACTCGATGAGTAGGATCCCCTGTTTGTAGTTTTTTGAGTTTTTTTGGCCATAATTGGGTTAGGATCATTACCGCAAACTGTTTTGTATCATAAAATTTGTTTTTTATGATATGACGATGATTATCCTTACCTAATTAAAAGACAATTATCAAATTTTAAGAAAATGAGTTGATTATTTGTATTATCTGATTTGAATTGCCTTGCTATGTGAGTTAAATTAGGTCAATTTGGTAAATAATAAATTATATGATAATTCTATTAGTTAAATTAGATCTAAATGGTTCTTGAAGAGTCTCATAACTTGTCCTCAAGTTATAGAATATGAAAAGTCTCATTCATGAAACTTTAACTCCTTAAGTTATGGAATTCATGAGGTTTTGAAGAGTTTCAAAACCTACCCTCAAGTTTTGGAATTGGAAAAGTCTCATTTATGAAACATTAAAATTCCAAACCCTACAATTTTAAAAGTTTAAAATTCAACCCTTATGCTATTATAATATTAAAAGTTTAATACTTATATATATATATATATATATATATATATATATATATATATATATATATATATATATATGTATGTATGTATAAGACAAGTCAGTCTTACCGTTAGTAGGACTCATTCATGAAGCCGGTCTATAAGAGGGGTATAAGGAAATTGCCTATAAAATAGAGATTGAATGGGTGTCCACTCTCACCCACCGCTTCCTTGACCGGTGGAGGGTCGTTAGCTGAACGGGTAGGATAGGACATTAACTCTCATTATTAAGTATAATGATATTATAAAGTAACTAAATGTTTTATAAATTCCCAATCTTAGTTACTTTATGAAAAATTTGAAAATGGTGCTATTCCATGAAATTGCACTTTGCACCTTGCCAAGTCGTTAGTGGAGCGTGTGTGGTTAACCGACACACTAATTTAGGACTAGCAAGGGTAGCAAAGGGTAGCTTGATGTTTATCATAGATCAATGGAGCGTGTGTGGTTAACCGACACATTGATTAGGTGATAAACGACATTAAGAGTGACAAGCACATTTGCATGGTTATTCACACCTTGTTTGTGATCCTCAGTATCACAGTCAAAAACTTGAAGGGCATAAACGAGATTTAAACATGCCATTGAAAAGTTCAATGAATCTCAAAAGAATCTAGGAATTTCAATTCATTTAAAACTAAATTCTCTTTTTTGTTTTTCTTGGTGGAAATTAGTAAATCGTCATTACCTACCTTCAAATATTTTGCAATTAGATTACGACATCCCTCTTCCGAATTATGAAATATTGTGTTGGGTCCTAACCTTAATATTTCATTTGGGTGTTATGTTAAGGATTCTTATCTAATCTAAACTTTGTCTTTCTTTTCAAATGTCTTCCAACACCGCTTGTGGCTCTTTCTCCCTCAAAAACTTGTGTGGGAGGGTCATTTTCGATGGATCGAATTTCAATGACTGGATTCGGAACATTCGGGTGGTCACTTGCTACAAGGACAAGGAATACGTTCTCGATAAAGAGCTTAAGGAGGTGGATGAAGCAAGTGCTACTCTTGAAGAGGTTGCTGAATATAGGGCTCGTGAGAAGGACGCGACAAAGGTGTTGTGTGTCATGCTTTCCACTATGACAGCTGAACTCCAAAAGTACTATTAGGACTAATATCCTTTAGAGATGCACCAAGACTTGATGGAAAGGTACCATTAAAGTGCTTGGCAAGAAAGGTATGAAATCATTTCCTCCATGATAACATAAAAAATGAAGGATGGAGAATCTATCACGACCCACTTACAAAAGATGCCAAGGTTTGTGGACCGCTTGTTGAAGTTGAATGTCAAATTTGATGAAGAGTTGCCTATTGACATTATCCTACACTCTTTTCCTTCTTTTTATGATCAATTCCGTATGACTTATCATATGAACAAGGAGGAAGTCTCTCTTAGCAAGCTTCAAGGCCTACTAAGAACTGCTGAAAGTAGTTTGAAAGGCAAATTTGTTGTTCCCACTCCTACCACTACTGCCCCAATCCTGGCAATTGGACATGGTAAAGGGAAGAAAAAGAAAGCTCCTTCAAATAATCACAAGGGAAAGTCTCGTGATTGGTCCTCTTCGAGTGGGTCCAAAGGTGGTTCTGCTGCTTCCTCTTCGAATCCAACGAAGCAGAGTGCTTCTACTGTCATGACAAAGGGAACTGGAAACGAAGCTGCCCCAAATACTTGTAGGACATCAAGGATGGGAAGATAAAGCCCATTTTTGAAGGTTTTTATACTATTCATTCTAATAACTCATCACATGCTAATTTTTGGGACCTAGATACAGGATGTGGTTTTCACATTTGTTCTTATTTGTAGGGACTAAAAAGAAGTAGGGATGTGGAGCACGGGAGGATGAACCTGATCATGGGGAATAGGAAAGTGTCACCTGTCACCAAGATTGGAGTTTATTCTTTATTGCTTAGTAGTGGGTTAGAATTAGATTTGAATAATTGTTGCTACTCGTCAGATATGGTGAGAAACATTATTTCTTTTCATGGTTTGTATAAATAAGGCTTTAGATTTTCATTTACTAATGAAATTGGTTCTATAAATGCTTTTTATGATGGTATCTTTTATTTTGAATCATTACCTTGCAATGGTATATATGAAACTGTAATGGTTGTAGACAACTTCAAAAATAATGTATTGCATATTAATTTATCCAATGGTTTGGACAAAGAATGCTTATGTCATTGTCTTCTTGGACTTGTTAACAATAAGTGAAAAGCCCAAATTCAAAAGGATGGATTCTTGGAGTCATTCGACTTGAATTCGGATGACACATGCAATTCTTGTTTGCTTGGAAAGCTGACGAAGTCACTTTTGACTGGTACTTGTGAAAGATGTGAGGGTTTGTTGGATCTCATACACACCGATGTGTGTGGACCCTTCAGATCTATTATAAGGGATGCTAGCCGCTTCTATGTGACTTTTACCAATGATTACAATAGATATGGGTATATCTACTTAATCAAGCATAAGTCAGAAACCTTTGAAAAGTTCAAAGACTTTAAACAAGAAGTGGAGAATCAACTAGGTAGGAAGATAAAGACGCTCTGATCTGATCGAGGTGGAGAGTATCTTAGTATCGAGTTCCATGAGTATCTTAAGGAATGTGGAATTCTTTCACAAATGACGCTACCTAGGACACTAGCTTAATGGTGTGGTTGAGAGTGCAATAGAACCTTGTTGGACATGGTTCATTCCATGATGAGTCAAGCTACGTTACCTATCTCATTATAGGGGTATGAATTAGAGACTACCTCCCATATCCTTAATTTAGTCACAAATAAGAAGGTTATCAAAACACCTCACGAGATGTGGATGGGAAGGTTCCCTCATTAGCGTATATCAAGGTTTGGATTTGCGAGGCTTTCATAATATGAGTGACCCACGACAAGCTTGAACCGCATAGTGGCCATTGTATTTTCATTAGCTATCTACAAAAATCCTTTGGATATCTCTTCTATAGATTGAATGACAATGTTGTCTTCGTTGCAAGGAGAGGGGTTTTCCGAGAGAGAGAGAGAGAGAGAGAGAGAGAGAGAGAGAGAGAAAACTCATATGCCAAGAGGACAGTGGGAGGAAAATTGACCTTGAAGAGCTTCAAGAGTTACGTGATGAAGGAACCTCGAACAGTAGCGCTCAACCCGAGGAGGAAACTCCTGTTGAACCAGTTGATGACTCCTTACCTCTGAGACGTTCCAGTAGAGTTAGAATGGCACCTAAGTTTTACGGTTTCCATATTACTACATATGGTGATACATTTATCAGTGATAGTACACTGGTAAATTTGGATGAACCTAACAACTACAAGGAAGCCATGGCAGGCCCCGAGTCTGCAAAATGGAAAGAAGCGATGAACAGCGAGATTCAGTCCATGTGTGACAATCAAGTTTGGGACTTGGTTGAAAATGTACTAGGTCGTAAGACGGTCGGGTGCAAATGGATCTTCAAGAAGAAGACCGACATGGATGGGAAAGTACCCACATATAAGGCGCGATTGGTTGCGAAGGGCTTCACTCAGAGTCCTGGAGCTGACTATGACGGGACCTTCTCACCAATGGCCAAAATCAAGTCTATAAGAGTTATGCTAGCCATAGCTGCATTTCATGATTATGAAATATGGAAAATGGATGTCAAAACCACTTTCCTAAATGGGAAGTTGGCTGAAGATGTTTACATGAGTATTCCAGAGGGTTCTGTTGATGCGAAGTACCCTACTAGAGTGTGTAAGCTTGAGAAATCCATTTATGGATTGAAACAAGCGTCTCATAGATGGAAACTTTGTTTTGATTAGAAAGTCAAAGAGTTTGGATGTTCAAGAAGCGAGGATGAGTATTGTGTGTATGTCAAGGCTAGTGGGAGTATAGTTAGCTTTCTGGTGTTGTATGTAGATGGCATACTTCTCACAGGAAACGACATTCCAACCTTGCATGAGGTTAAGTTATGGATTGGAAAGTGTTTTGCTATGAATGACCTCAAGGAAGCTGCTTACATTCTAGGGATAAGGATATTGAGAAATAGGAGTAAAAGACTAATAGGACTTAGTCAAAGTACATACTTGGACAAGGTGTTGAAACGTTTTAGCATGGAGAATTCCAAGAAAGGTGAATTTCCCATCCTGAGCAATACCAAACTGAGTAAGAATCAAAGTCTGAGTACCGATGCCGAGATAACAGAGATGAGCCGAGTACCATATGCTTCCGCAGTTGGCTCGATCATGTATGCTATGACATGTACTCACCCTGATGTGGCCTTTTCTTTGAGTATGGTCAACAAATATCAAGGGAATCCTGGTAGAGTTCACTGGACTGAGGTAAAGAATATTCTTAAGTACCTACGGAGGACTAAAGATTAGATCCTTACCCTCAGTGGGAGTGATGACTTAAGAGTAACAGGGTATAGTGACGCCAACTTTCAAACTGACAGAGATAATTTCTGCTCTCAGTTGGGCTGGGTATTTACCCTAAATGGAGGAGCAGTAACATGGAAAAGCTCCAAACAGGAGACTGTAGCTGATTCAATGTGTGAATCAGAGTACATAGCAGCAAGCGAAGCGTCAAAGGAGTTGATTTGGCCAAAGAACTTCATCGGAGACCTTGGAGTTGTACCAGCTGTAAAGGAGCCTATGGAGATTTTCTATGATAGCGAGAGTGCGGTCGCCTTAACCAAGGAACCTAAGGATCATGGAAAATCCAGGCACATCGACAAAAGATATCACTTTATAAGACACTGGATAGAAGAAGGACTCCTCGTAGTAAAGAGGGTATCGTCAGAGGAGAACCCAGTGGATCCCCTTACGAAGGGATTGGATAGGGGTAAGCACTTGCAACATGCTAGGATTATTGAGCTGAAGGACGATATTAGTTTAAGTGATTAGATTGCTATTTAGAAACTTGTAATAGATAAAATGTAATTGACATTTGATGATTGAATAAAAGGAGTTTTATTTATGAGTAAAGTTTATATCTTGTGCCAATTGTTTACTATTGTTTCATTTTTCATGTTTTGACTTCCAGAATAATAAGATCATTCAATTTTTCCACAGTCGATCATACTTTGGAAGTAGGTTATGAAGTTAGACTGTCATGAATTGGCTTGTAGATTGTCAAAGTGTTTAGACATAGCAAAAGTTTGCTACAACATTCATGAGTGCTCTTGAAATAATATTTGAGTATTGGATTAAACCCACGCTCACATGAATCACTTCATGGATTTATCATCAGTGATTGTGAGATGATAATATCATATAATCTTCAAACGAAGATATATGAGTTGTTGATTAAAAGTTGGTTGTGCATTGATAGTATGAAAACGCATCAGTAACTTGATGTTATAAAATGTGTTGTTGTGTATAATTTAACAAGTAATTAGTACAAGTATATAAGTCAAATTTTATCTGTTCCTTTTATCCTAAGAGGATTAAAAGCGATATCTTGGGACCCTCTATGATTTTGTTTTGACTTATGTGTCGGGCCCGGTCAAGACTCAATTGATATGTTCAGTTAAGTTCTATGTAAAAAAAATCAGAAATCGGGAAACGAACTGCTAGACAATAAGTATGACTAAGTTCCATATATATTTTCTGCATGATATCATGAAGAACAGAGGATTATATGATCCCTTATCTAAAGGATACGTCAGAATTCGACAACGGCTTTTTAGAGCTACGATTGCTAATGTGATTTTGAAGTTGCATTGGTAGTTATAGTTATTAGACTTATCCAAGTGGGAGACTATTTGATTAGGTGTCTAAGCTGATAACTATAATTGGTATGTACTTGACCCGATAGTAGCATGGTCCATTTTGGGTTACATTCACCAAAACAATTTGATAGGATGGATATTTGAGAAAGAGGTTATTTGTGATTTATTAATATATTATAAGTATAATATATTAATTGAGAAATCATATTATTTAATTATTATTGATCAATAATTAATTTAATGATCAAAAGAGTCTGATTAAATTAACAGGGATTGATTATGTAAATTAATGATACATATGGTTTGGTCTAATGATCCATGATTGATTTGTGATGGACTAAGCTTATGAGATAGTCCATGAAGTGTTAGTCCAAATCAATTGTTGGAACATAAGCCTAAGTGTTAGAATTAGGGTTTACAAATGACTCTTGGAATTCTATACCATATATGTAAATGCTAAGCCCCTAAAATCAGCACCAAGAGTATTCTAAGAGGATATAGCCGATTTTGGTGCTCCAAGCTCTCTCTCATTGTTATCCAATATTTGGTGGTGTTTTGTGAAACATTTGAGGCATCACACTTGAGGTGCTAAGCTCTTGAAAGGCCAACTTCTACAAGCTACAAAAAAAGGTAATCATCTAACTAGTTTTTATGATTCAAATATCAAATTTGTATGCTAGTTAAGCTTCATGCTTTGGAAAAAATGAAATTGCATGTATAATTAGAGAAAACTTAGATCCAAAGAATTAGGGTTGTATGTGCACCATAGGGATGTTATAGTGCTCAAAACCCATTAGATCCAACTCCGTATTGCAAGCTTGTTGGCACACTCCAATATTTTTCCTTTACTCGCCCCGTCGTCTCCTTTGTAGTCAAGAAACTATCAAAGTTTATGGAATCACCTTTCGAAACCCATTGGCAGGCTCTCGAACGCATTCTTCACTATTTAAAGGAACCATCAACCATGATCTACAACAACGTATGTTGTCTATCTTGCCCAAAATATTATCTCATGGCTGTCCAGTCGTCAAAATTCATTCTCAAGGTCCTCCATAGAAGCCGAATATAAAGCTCTAACAAATGCTGCAGCTGGGCTATCATGGGTTAAAAATCTCCTTACCGAACTTGGTGTTCCAGTTTCACATGATCCAACCCTTCATTGTGACAACAGATGTGCTACTTCCCTTTGTGCCAATCCAGTTTACCATTTGTGGATGAAGCATGTTGCATTGGATTACCATTTTGTTAGAGAACAAGTTACTGCTGACACTCTTAAAGTTCACCAAGTTCACACAATAGAACAGACTACTGGTGCTCTCACCAAATCACTAGGGCAAATTCCTTTATAAAAGCTAAGGTCCAAGATTAGAGACACCGATGGATCCTCCATCTTGTAGGGGCATATCAAGGAGATACAACGAGTGTACACATTTACAACTATATAAATCTTTGTTTATAATTAGATAGTGTCTACTCCATGTATAGCACCTTAATTTATGATCTTCTTATTGTACCAAATTCTATTTATGTACCTCTATATTGTGAATACATACATGATTCAGCCTCTTTATGTATCACCCAAAAACCACACAAAAGAGTAAACAAAAAGAAAATTGATGAGATTTGTGTTTAACACAATTTTCTTAAAACAAATTCTCCATATATAGGTTTTTGTTTCCTAGGACACAACAACCGAAAATGACTCTTTGAAACGCCCGCGTTTCCCACTAGACATTAATAAAGATGATGAAGTGGTTAGGGTCAACAATTGTAATCTTTTGAGGTTAATAAAATAGGGTTATTTTATTATTACGTGTATTTGTATGTATGTGTGTGTAAGTGTGTGTGTGTGTATATATATATATATATATATATATATATATATATACATTGTGTGTTTATACCTTTGTAATAAATTAGGGATAAAATTTGAGTCTAAATAGATTAAACATTAAGATGAATAGACTATGAGTGAGATAAAGTAGTCATAATAAGGATTCCGAAGGTATAAGCAACGCTAAAAACGAACTTATAACAGATAAGCTATGATCCGTTGAAGTTTCACGTTTAAACTGGCGCGACTATGATATCGTAAATAGAAAATCGGAGTTAGGATGATTATTAGACTTAGTAATCTAAACAAATGTCTTAATATTCAAACCGAGAGCGTATGTATAGAGAACACCCTAATTTGACTTCATAAGAGGAAGTTAAAATTTTTAGAAGTTTTAGCGTAGCAGTATACAACTCAGAAACTGAAGTAGAAATTGGTTGATTGTTAGTAAAACAATCTAAATGAGGGTTTAAGATATTATCCAAATGGTTCGGTCGATATAAAGATAGTCGAGAATGGATATCATATGAGGAAATTATGAATTTTTATCGGACTTTCACAGTCTATTTGTGTTAAAAATCTAGCTTTAAAAATAAATTCAAAATTAGAGGACGGAGTCTAAACGAAGGTTATAGATCTCATCGAGTGCTTTCCAGGGATATAAAGAACGTTGAAAACGGAGCTCGTATAAAGAAGATATGATTTTATAAAGTTTTCCGAGAAGCGCCACGTGTATGTGGGTTGCACGATGCACACCTTCTAGAAGGTGGGTAGCGTACCACCATATTTGTGACACGTGGTAGAAAATGGGAGGAGCAACGTCTCAGGTGTGCACGGCTCGCACACTAGGCGCAACGCGTAGTTGTACTATAAATAAGCTTTGACTAATCACTAGTATCCTCACTCCACGTCCTCTTCTCTCTTGAAATTCTCTCAATTTTAGCCCATTTCCCTTAGTTTTAGCCTTCAGCAAAGCCTTGTGATCCCTGAAGAAGTAGTAGCTAGCGAGTGGAAGCTCTGCCAGTTCAATTTCCTAACTTCTGTCAGGAAGAACCTTTGTAAGTTAAGCTACACTCTTGTCTTTTCTATGTAACTAATATTTATAGTTATAAGTCATCATTAGGAAAATATGAATAAGATTTATCTGTAATTCCATGTCATTATACTGATTGATCTACTTACGAGAGAGGTGTCTAGAATGGTTATGTTGGCTTGGTTGTTGGATTTCAGAAAAGCTAGTATGCCAAAATGATCCTACTTCCCATATGTCCTACCTGGATGATCCTTATTTGATAGATCTTGATGTTTACATTGGGATTAGTGAGGATCTGGGCTAATCTTAGTCTCCAAGATCATTAGACTAAAACTTTGTAGTAATTATACATAGGTCACGTCAAGGAATATCGAAGGTGTTAGACAAAGCTCTGTCCAAATCACCAGTTACCCATTTTATCATGTGAGTATAGTGGAACGTCAGCAGGCTCGCAACTTGTAGGTGTTTTTGAACTTAGTGTTCAATAGGTGTAATCCATCCCCCATGGGTGCCTTATTGACATATATTTCTAAGGAATCCCCTAAGCATTATTGTCTACCCCAAAGATGACCATTAGGATAGGTCCCTTGAAATTATATGTTAGGGACAGAGAGTGAGAATAGCGGGAAGGGGTAATTGGGTTGATGATTTGATAATAATAAATCATGATTTAATTATTGTGGGTTGAAAACTGTAGAAGCGATTTAATCGAGTATGAATGTATTCAGAGTAATCAAAGTAGTATGAACATGGAGAGTAAATAAGATCTGATTTATAGCTCAATTATACTTTCGAATACAAAGAGAATACTAGACAGAATGACTTGGAAAAGTTCTCTCTAACTATGAGTACAACTCCTATTTATAGGAGAATATGAAACTATACAAAAAATACTAAGGCTAAACATCAAGACTTAGAAACTATTATGCCTTAGTAAATAGATAAAATGACTTTTGAAACTGACTCAAATAACTTCGACACATTACAACATATTAGACAATAACATTCTCCCTCTTTGTAATCAGTTTCGAACTCAGTTTGTGAGAATTTGAGCAGCCATATGCATTGATCTTCGAATCTCTGTATACCAGCTCATAACCTTCTTCAGTTCAGCTCTATCTCCTTCGTTGTTTTTCTTACAATTATTTATACGAACAATAAAGTTCGTATATTGAGTAGTTGTATACCATTCCACTTCTGATGCTTGAAACATGAACCTCTTATCTTTTCCATTCTTTTCTTTTCCCGAAAAAACTAATCCTATTGGCTTTAAACAAATTTCCCCATCAGCAAGGTTCTTCAGTTCTGCTTGACTCTTCACAGCTTCTTGAGTGACTTTTATTTCCGTTCCTAGTGTTGTACACAGCTCAATATCAGTTAAGGCTAGACAATCATAGTAATTATCTATAAAGATTTTGATGTGACATAGACCAAGTCTCAAAATCTCTTTACCTGTCTCTTGAATTTTCGAAAAGTCTATATCTTTGAGAATCAATGCAACTTGTATAAGATCATTCAAGTTCATCAATGGAAAGTCAGCAACTGAAAAATCACAAACCACATTGTTTGCCCTTACCACATGAAATCGAAAAATATGAATCATGTTTTCAAACAACACATCCTTAGTCACGCTTATCACACGCACAATCTTGATAAGGGACCAAAACTCTTCCTGATCCTTTCCCAACACAACATGAAACCTCAGCTTCATATGTAGAAAGTCATCTTTTTTCTTGAATTTCTCAATAATTTTGTATTATGCTGTGATGAACATCATTTCATTAATGGGGAAATCAAGTTGATTCATATCTATGTTCTTTATTGCATAGCTCTTTCTTGGCTTCTTCTCGAATGCATACATTTCATTATACGGCACTCTCGAGTCAATATTTTCATAGCTATGTAGTTTATTTGGATCACCTTTATCCATTGTAGGAGGCTCATTTTCACGAAGCCTCAGGATGCTTTGAATTTGGCGCTGCTTCTCTAATTCAGACTCTATCTCATCTTTTCTTTCATCTTTCAATTTTTCAATAGCTATCTCTTTTGCTTTTTCCCTTGTCAGCTTCTGATGGCTTAGGTTTTGCAGAACTTGAACTCCCACCACTAACTGTCGAACCATTAACAATCCCTTTTTGAATGGGTCTTGTTGTGGTTTTGGTAGCTATTATTGTATCAACTTTTGAAATAATTCCTTTACTCACTTTTTCTCTTTCACCTTTGCTAGACTTCACATCTTTACCAACCTTCTCCTTTTCTCCTTCTTGCACTCCTGAGACAACAGGTGGGGCACTCGTTGGTAAAAGATTGATAAATTTGGACATAGGGGCCAACTCCTTCTTTATCGCCATTTCGAGTGAATTAAAGTTCTGAGTAAACTACTCAGGGGTTAATGTTGACGTTGAATCAGACTTTGTTAGAATCTCTTTTAATTCAGCAAGTAAAGTACCTAGCTTACCAAAACTAACAACATCATCACTTGCCTTGGCTACAATCTTTAGAATAAGAGATTGATAAGTTTCCACAAACTTCGTTACTACTGATGCTATAATATCAACTTTGAAAAGAATTGAGGAATAATTGGTACTCAACTCATTCAGCTTTTTGGAAACATTAACCTTCATTTCCACAAATTTTCTGTTCACATCCTCCCTCAAAATTTTAACATCTTTAACAAAAATAACATGTCGTTCTTTTGCCACCATCCTTAGCTCTTTAATTTCGCAACTAAATGAGTAAGAATGAGCCTTGAATCTAATCTCATTGTTTTTTTTTATCTATTATATCCAATTTTTCTATAAACGAAGCTCCTGAGCTTTAAGCATCACGTCAACTTCAATTCCAGATACTGAATGCTTACTCCCAACATCAGCTTGTGATTGAAGAATTGAATTGAGTTTTCTGTTGAGTATTTTAAACTATTTGCCAGACATTAGCATATCATCCATAATACTTTCTTCCTCAAGATCAAATTCTAAGTCTACAAATGTTCCTCCAAAACCCCCTCCATCAGTTCATCATCGAAATTGGGTTTAGGTGGATTAGTGGATTGGAATGTAAATAGAGTAGTGAAAGGTTGTTGTAGGATATTTTCGAAGGTAGGATATGTTGTGGTGGAGAGAACATTCGAAACAAACAATGGTAAAGAAGTACTAGGATTTGTAATGGCTTCGAAAGTAGAAAAAGTAATAATAGGAGATATACCTTGAGAATCAACAGGATTTGATACAACATCACCTATGATGACACTTGCATATATATATATATATATATATATATATATATATATATATATATATATATCAGATACGTGTGCAAGGATGCCTGAAGTTGGAACCTCCACAGTAAATGACTTTGTTACCAAATCTTCGGGTAGAATAACAACAGTTGTGTTTGGTGTAGACGTTTTGGATGGTGAACTCAATCCCAAAGGTGTTTCTGGGACAACGTCTTCGTCCATTGAATCCTCCTGAAGAACAAGCTTTCTTTTCTTTCTCTTCTCTGAGATGTGTTTGGCAACATATCTAACTCGTCTTTTCTTTGAGGATGGAGAAACTGATGCTGGGATTTCATGAACAATAACACCTCTCCTATTAAGTTGAGCTTTTCGAACTAAAGGAGATTGATCTTCAGAAGATGACTTTGGCTTGTGAGATAACGTCTTTAACCTCATAAGCACTCCTGAATTTCGAAGGTACTAACTCCTTCGAAGGAAAACTTTTGGATCTTCTACTTGTTTTTCAACTATCTTAGAAACTTTTTCTTTATAACCAGAACCTTTCTTTGGTGACATTGCAATTATTTTCTTGGGGACTTATTTCGAAGGAATTGCGCCACTCTCATGGTTGGATGTATTTGATTTCTTCGAAGACCCCTTGTCAGTACATGGTAAAAGAATTCCAATTTCCACTGAAGAATTGATGGATTTTAAATAAGCCACTAGAATTGGGTTTGCCAGATTTATATCTTAAGCATAGCATTAGGAATGTGAGCTATACTAGGAAACACCTCGTCATCATCTTCCACACTTTTTGGAAAATGATATTTCATGAATTCAACTACATGGTCATCTTGCACAAGATATCCCATCAACAACATTTGTATTCTCCACACTCTTCAAGAATTCCTTCCACATTTGAGCTGCATAATCCACTCGTAAATCGTAGTAAATACCAGCAACCATTGTATATACTTCGAATCTACCCTTATCTAGACCAAGACTTCGACTTGTGAGACATCAAAGATAAATTCCAAACAAGAAGTTCCGAATACTTGACAGACTAGACTTCTTGAACTCACTAATCTTTGTGAGAGGGGGTTGATAACCCATCTCGTTAAACATATGAAGGACTTGCTCATTCGAAAACTTGTAGAACGGCGGAGAATTAGGAAGTTCAAGAATTTGCATAGTTTCTTTGTCGGACGAAACCTCTTATCATTAATCATGTTGAAGGTAACAGTATCCAAAGTCTTGTTGTAAGTTGCTGTTGAGCCTGCCAAGGAAAGCCAAGACATTGGTACTGTATATAAACTGAACATTGTTGTTGATAATACTGAGTGCTTCAAAGCAACTATCAACATCTGAAGTTCTTCTGGATAAAGAGAAACATCCCCCTCAACTTGATAGTTTGTGCTTTAAAACTTCATGTTTGCTTGAGAAGATACATCTTCAGTGGTAGCGGATTGGTTTGCAGCCGTTGTTAGGGTTTGGAAAAGATTGATGAATAGAGAGCAAATAGGGCGAAGATCGTCTAAGAAATTCTTAATATCGTAAAGTGTTAATGTAAACCAAAACCCCTTTTTATATGTATCCAAATTTGAATACCAATCGATCACTTTAATGACCTAGCCACGTGTCCCCTTGAAACACGCACCACTAGCCGTTAATGATGCCATGCCAGATAAAGTAACCTTGAAACTCACACCACGATGCCAAACCATTACATCAATCGTCTGTTCGTGAGTACCAAGTGAATAAGAACCAAAACCTTCAGAATGGAGGTTGGGCTCTTTCGCTTTTGGGTTTAGAAGTGAAGTCATATGCCAGACTTTCGAAATATTCAGCCTGAGTTGGTATTACTCAGAACCTAATGATTTCGTGAGTGCAGTGTTCCAAAGAAAAAGATAAGAAGCAAAATAAACAAAATTTTGGATTCTATGATGTCAAAAATAAAATTTCGACATAAAGGCAGTTGAATGTTGGGCAAAGATTACTTCATTAATTATCAAGAGAGATAATCAACAGCTTGCGTGGTTTCCTGTGAGTTACAATCGAATACTTGAAAAGAAGTATCGAAGGGACTCTTTTTAATAAGCTTGATGGGTGGTTTAGGATTTTGTTACATTTCAGCACTAAACATAAGTGTTATCAATTGTAACCGAAATTACCTTTTTGACCAATGTAGTCAGTGACAAGTATGCTATGAAAAACTTATGAAGTGACAAGGAATCAAATAGATACTCAAACTAAACTTCATATATAATAAAACAACAAAAAAGTACAAGATCTTGTTGGGTGTAAAATGTTGTGGGATTCGAACATTCTATCAAGATCACTCATAACAAAAGAATATGATTTTGAGTATCAAAAGTTGGTACTCAAACAAATGTTTCTTGAAAATCTAGAACAAAGTTCTTAGTCAATTCCTTCTTAATTTCGAAAATTTGGGTTTCACTTTCATCACGGCCTCATGAATCCAGATCATAAACACATATTTTTGATATGTCTAAATCCTGATTGGTTTATACCAGAGATCTCTTGGACATATGTCTTTGTGTGTGATTGTGTAAGAAATTTAGAAGTAAAAAGATTGATTTTTCGAAACGATTGTACCTCTGCTATGTTTGGACCAAGCAGAAAACTCTTAACTTAGTTGAGAAGAGTAAGGTAGCTCAGGGATTAATGTGAATATAGCCTGATTGGGAAGAAATTTTCGTGATGAAAACTTCATTAAGGCTTTGAAAACACACACTGAGTCAAAAGAGGGTTAGGACAACATGCTGCAGCATTCTTCTAGGGACAACCTAACTAGTGAAATTTTTTTCGAAAAATATACTTTACCCTAGAACTGCAAGCATGAATCATCAATGATCTTTGCCAAAAGTTGTATTAAGAAAAGAAGATAAAAACACCAAAAATAAGAAAATCTTTTTGTAGTTTTTGATTTTTTGACAATTAAACAACAAAATAAAGATAAAATCTTTTTGTTCTTTTTTATTTTTCGAAAATTGAAAGACGAAACAAAAATAAAATCTTTTTGGTCTTTTTCGATTTTTCAAAAATTGAAAGATGAAACAAAAATAAAATCTTTTCGGTATTTTTGATTTTTCAACATAAAAGTAACGAAAATTTTTATTCGCCGAAGTGTGTCGAAGCGTTGAACGTCAATAGTAACTTCTGAATGACAAGCTATTTCCTCTGAGCAAACATTTAGCACCTATGAATCGACACTTTTTCACCTTGTTCTCTTATCATTCTTTCGAAATCAATCCAGGAACTGAATTTCCTTCAATCTTTCTTAGACCCCCCATAATTCTCATGAATGATTTTTCATCTAATGGCTTTGTGAAAATATCAGCAAGTTGATCAATGGTTTTCATAAAGTGAACTTCGATATTGTCAACCTCAACATGATCTTTTATAAAGTGATAGCGAAGAGGAATGTGCTTGGTTTTTCAATGTTGCACAGGATTGTGACAAATTCATATGACACTTTGTGAATCGCAATAAAACATAATTTTCTTCATGTTGATTGCATAATCACGCAGTTGAATTTGTATCCATATGATTTGTGAAGTCCAAGCTGCAGCAGCAACATACTCTGCTTCTACTGTAGAAATCGAAACACATGTTTGTTTCTTCGACTGCCAGCTTACTAACTTCCCATCCAGTAATTGACATCCGCCAGTTGTGCTTTTTCTATCAAGATTGCAGTCCGTAAATTGGCATCTAAAAATGCTTGTATGAAGAATCCCGTTTTTGAAGGATACCACAATCCTAACGAAATTGAGCCTTTGAGATATCGTAAAAATTTCTTCATAGCTGTTAAGTGTGGTTCTCTGGGATTCGATTGATATTTAGCACAATTACATACACAAAACATAATGTCAGGTCGACTTGCCGTGAGGTAAAGTAACGAATCTATCATGCTTCTATATAAAGTAAGATCAACAACAGGTTTATCTAACAAAGGTGAGAGCCTTATTCATCAAGCCAAAATTTTCAAGCAGATTCTTTGTGTATTTTTCTTGATTTATAAAAATTCATTCTCTGCATTGATGAATATTCAATTCTAGAAAGTTGTTTATTTTTCCCATCATGCTCATCTCAAATTGACTTTTCATCAAATTTTCGAAATCTCTAGACAAAGCAGGGTCAGTCGAGCCAAAAGTAATATCATCAAAATATATTTTAACAAGCATAAGATGATCCCCAACATTTTTTCAAAAGAGTGTGGGATCCACTGATCCTTGTTTATATTTTGATTGTTTTAAAAAAGAGGTAAGAGTTGCATACCATGCTCTTGGTGCTTGTTTTAACTCATATGCAGCTTTATCTAAAATATAACAATGATTAGGAAATTCTTCATTGATAAAACATGGAGGTTGTTCAGCGTATACTGTTTCTTCAAGTTCTCCATTAAGAAATGCACATCTGACATCCATCTGATAGACATCAAAATCCTTGTGTGCTGCATAAGCCAAGAATATTCGAACAGCGTCGAGACTTGCGACAGGGGTGAAGGTTTCCTCATAGTCAATACATTCTTGTTGCGAATAACCTTTAACTAGAAGACTAGCCTTATTTCGAACAATATTACCATCTTTGTCTGTTTTATTTTTGAAAATCAATTTTAACCCAACAATTGAAACATCTTTTGGTTCTATTGAAACCTTAATTGTTTTGGTTATATTTTCAAAATAAAGACATTAAACATGGAAAACTCCTGATGAGCATTAAGAACCTCATTCTTTGCATGAAGTTGCGCTCTTGTTAACACACCATCATGTGGATTTCCAAGCACTTGTTATTTTGGATGATTTCTTGTCCATTTCTCGAATGGTGGATATGTTGGATAAAGATCCAATGGTGCATCATCAAACATTTCTTCATTCTCTGAACCTGCAACAAAATTATTATCGTTTAAATCATGAAAAATTTCGTATTGATTATTATTCGACACATTTAGCTCCCCCTCGACAACTTCATTTTCAGGTTGCTCCCCCTCAACATCATCATCCATTCTCCTATTCTCCCCCTCAAAAGAATGTTCCCCTCAACATGAGAATTGGAATGCAAGTGCTACCCCTCCACTTGATCATTTGGCATACTTTCATTATTTCTAGAAGATGGTGATGTCGAGTTTTCATCAACTGCATCTTGAGTAAATGTCGAACAATCAGAATGCTTTCATGATTCCAGAAGTTGATTATCTTGACCATTGATTTCAGCATCTGCAGCCCTATCTGCAACACCAAAAATTAAATCATAATCAAAGTTAGACGAATTAATACTTTCAGATTCATCTTTTGATTCATTAAGTATTAGTTTTTCTTCGACACGCTTTTCAAATGGTTTGATATAATAATCATCGAATGTAAGCTTGAATGTTTCTTCAATTTTCCTTGTTCGTCTATTCAACACTTGATATGCAACCGAATAATGAGAATGACCCAAGAAAATTCATTCGTTAGCTTTGGACTGAAATTTCGAAAGATTATCCTTGCGATTCATGATAAAATACCTGCAACCAAAAACATGAAAGAATTTGATATTAGGTTTTCGGTTATTGATAATTTCATAAGGAGTAATGTTGAATATTCGATGAATGAACGATCTATGTTGTGTATAACGTGCAGTAGAAACTGCTTCAGCCCAAAGATATTGAGGAAGATGTATATGTGAGCATCGTTCTTGCAGCTTCACAAAGAGAACGATTTCGCCTTTCAACAACCCCATTCTGCTGAGGTGTATAGGGTGAAGAAAAATTATGTGAAATTCCTTTGTCTATTAAAAACGAATCAAGAGCATTGTTCTTAAATTCGGAACCATTATCACTCTTGATTTTTCGAACATTCTTCTTCAAGCTTGTTTACATCTTTTTGATAAAATCAATCATTATTTTAGCAAATTCTGATTTTAACCTGAGAAAATAAACCGAAGTAAATCGAGAAAAATCATCAACTATGACTAAAATGTACCGTTTCTTGTTGAGAGTTTCAACTGTTGATGGTCCACAAAGATCAATATGAAGAAGTTCCAATGGTTCAATATTTTTTAATACAGGTAAGCCTAAAACAAGATCATTTACCTCTAATTTATTAAGATTTTGAAAGTTCAAGTGAGATAGACGTCGGTGCTACAACCAACTAACATCTGATGAAGCTTTCGAAAGTAAACACACAGAGGGAAAACCAACAATAGGCTTTATGTCGAGAGTGAACATGTCTCCTTTTCTTTAAGATTTTAGCAAAAATTCTTTTTTATTGACATTTGAAATAATGCTTCCTTCTTGATTAAACACCACTTGATTTCCAGTTCCCACAACAAGTTGCGAAACACTAATCAAATTATGTTGAAGACCTTCAACATAAGCAACTCAATTTACAATAAACTTCCCATTTGTGACTTTACCATATCCCTTGACTTGACACTTTTGGTTGTTACCAAACTTCACAACACCAACATTTTCCAAACTTCAATAATCATGTAAATTCTCTTTCCTTCCAGTCATGTGACGAGAGAAACCACTATCGATATACCATTTTTCATCATATTGCTCGTCACATAAAACCTACAATCAGTGGAAAAATTTAGGTACCCAAGGCTGTTTGGGTCCTTTGATATTAGTTTGAAACACATTGTGAAATGAAGATCCTGATATCCAATTATGAACTTTTGATTTAACACTATCAATTAAGTCCACTTCATTTGGTAAAGGCTCAGATATATAATATTTCAAAAGTTTAGGACTTTCACTGACTTTCACCTTTGTCTTCTCAGATTGTGGCTTTGTTACCTTTTCTTTTGAAACAGGGTGCCATGCCTTAACTGAAGATGTCGAGTCTTTCGATGATGAACTGACATTCGACATTTTGTTTAAATACTCTTCATAAGCATTTTTGATTTATTTTTGAGAGTATTTTCCGGTTTGATAAGTCTTCCCTTTACATTAAAGCCAATGATTAGTATTTTGCACGTTTGATCTACCCATGGTATACGAAACTTTAAAAGCTTGTTGTGCTGGAGGATTGGGAAATTTTGGTTGTTGAGGTGTGGATTTGACATTTCATTTTGAGTGAACTGTATCAACCTTTGACTCAAAACACCGTTGAGATTTCTTCAATGAGAATGAATTGGTTTTAGATGGAAATTATTTTGAAAAACCATTATTGAAACACCTAGTTTGATTATGAGAATGAGGCTTCCTCAAAGATGATGAATTTGTTGAATTTGAAAATATCTTTTCATGAGATGTGTGACTTTGAGTTCGTGACAAAAACTTAGTTTCTTGATTTTTTATTTTCAAAACGTCAGTATGTGAAGTTGATTGAGACAAATACTTTTTAGATAGAGTGGGATTTTTATTTATAACTGAACTTGATGAAGACATTGTCTTAACCTGTTCAGACATTTTCTTTTCAGTTCTTTTCTTTTGCAAATCATTTTGTTTCTTTCGAGACTCAACAATTTGCCAAAAGATTTTCTTTTTTGCCTGTGTCTTTGAAACTCCATTTTCTTTCGAAAAATTGATAATTTGATCCTTAAGTTATTTTGAATTTATTTTCACATTTTGTGATTTGGCTTCCAATTGCGTTTCACCCTCTTTCAAAAATTTTTATTTTTCCACCCATATTCATTGAGGTTTATGTCTTTGAAAAATGTATGAACTCTTTGTTAGATTATTTTCGACAACACTTTGTTTAGAGAAAAAACCATCTTTTGAAGTTTGCTTATTGTCTTCATCTACCAATTTGTTAAATTCAGTTTTGATATTTTCAACATTCCAAGTCATAACAAATACTTGATTTGGAAAAATGAGATCATCTGTGCACTTCAAATAACGGAGAGCTTTCTCCCCATTGAGTTGGTTATTGGATTACAGATAGAGAAGAATCACGGATTTGGATACAACCGTATTTGTTTCGAGATAATGACACATTTTTCTTTCAACACTTTGTCAGTACTTAATCTACAATAAACACTGCAACTAACTGAATGAGTCGGCCTTGGTGCCTTAGACCCATTGGTATGGTGAGGAGACTCACCTGGCACTGTTGAAGTCCTGCGAATAAAATCTAACTACTGGTTGATAGGTTCCCAAACTGTCAATCATCAAAATGACACCCAATTAATAACTAGGTTCCAATACATAACCATAAGTCTACACTTGGGGTAAATGGACCATTTTACCTGTAACATAGCTTGGTTCACAACCAAAGGGCCAAACTCACACTCTAAAGGCCCAAAAGCCCAATAATAAACTAATACCACATATATGGCCCACTTATGGCCTAATTTTCCAAATTAGGCCCAAGCTTTTCCAATGGGTCTTATCCTAAAGCCCAGTAATTTCCTTAGTCCTTAAATATGTTCCCAATTGGTCCATAAAGGCCCATATCAGGTTAGTCCAATAAATGGCCCAATAAGAACCCAAAACCCAATTAGGGTTTCTCACATAAAATGATGATTAAGGTAAAGTGTTCCTACATAACCCATGACGGACTTAATCCATTAAGTCCATTACTCCACTAGACCAACTTAATCGGGCATAGTTCAAAGTTCCAAATCGATGGTCCTACGCGGGTCCCGACAAATCAAAAATATATATTCCAAAAATTAGGGTTTTCTAAACCCTAATTAGGGTTTTCAACCAAATCAAAAACCAATTAATCCAACAGTTCAAATTTTACATTAATTAAAGTATAATCTAGTCGGGTGCCACCTACTACCACCTTGGGCATTGGTGGTTGGCGATGGTTCACGGTGGTGGTGGTTATCTTCTTGGGCCAACACAACACCAAAAGCACTCCAAAAATCAATCCAAAATCACCCGAAAGTTCACAGCCACCCGAGTTGGTGGCTAGCAGTAACAGAACGATGACAACAGGTGGCGGAATGACGACAGTAGGTGGCGGAACAGTGGCAGTATGTAACATCTGGGTTTGCGGGTATGCTATTTTAAATATTTATTTTTGGGATTTTTGGAGGGACTCGACGAGTTGGTGCCTCAACTCGTCCAGTACGATCAGGGTCCTTTGACGCGTTTCGTGATCGGACTCGGCAAGTTGGGTATCTGACTCGACGAGTTGCTGATGGCGCAACAAACCCTAATTATCGGGTTTGGAGCCTATTTAAATGCCTTTATGGCCTTCATTTGCAGCCACTACACCCCTGAGTAACCCTAGAGAGCAGAGAGAGCTTGTAGAGCAAGAGGAGGGCTAATTCATCATTCTTTGGTGTGTTTTTGCAAAGGGAAGGAAGGATTTCGAGCTGGGCTGACTTGTGGGACTCAAATCTACCATCATTTCGTACAGAGCTATTGTGGGAGGTATGGATTCATGTCTTTCTTCATTTGAGTAATAGATTTCATGAATCTAGGGTTTCTTCTCTTCATTTTTGGTAGAGATCTAGTGTTGTTATGTCCATTTGTGACAATATTATCAGATCTGGACCTTGAGAGGTCCAGAGAGTCCTTATTCTTCCTCTTTATGCAATCCTTTATGAGTTTTGGGGGCTAGGTTATCATATTAAGGGTTATTTTGGCATATAGAGATGATACTATGATGCATGGACCTAAAGTTCGAACCTTTACGTGACTTTTGGGTTCTAGGAGGCCAGATCTATAGGTTGGTAAAGCAGATCTGACCTCAGAGGGTCATTTGACCATGAGCATGGGGGAAACTCGCCGAGACCATTGGTAGACTCGACGAGTCAGTTCGGGTTGCCCGCGATTCGTGGCCATTGATGACCCAATGAGTTAGGTGAGTGACTCAGTGAATCGAGTGAGACCTTGGGAAGGAATCTGAGTACGCGTATGGACTCGCCGAGTAGTTGCATGAACTCGATGAGTCTAGTCAGTGATGACTGTTGACTTCAGTTGACTTTTAGGGTTTTGTCAACCAGTGGACCTTTGGACCAGTAGGGGGTAGAATGGTCTTTTACCCATCTAGAAATTATAGTAAGAGATTTATTTAGCCTTTGGGAGTCGTTATTGATTTAGAGTAATTTATTTATGTGATTAGGCGGAGGCTAGGTTTGTATTCCGAGTTCGAGACTCTTTGAGATCTCCCGAGGTGAGTCTTCTCACTATAATTAACCTAGAATGGTAATTAGACCTATATGACAGAGTATCTTGTATGCTTTTGTATGATGTGATTTCTATGTGATTTGTGATATGTATGATTCAGAGTTCACAGAGTTAGGAACAGAAGGTCCACAAAGTTAGGACCAGAGGGTTCACAGAGTTATGGGACTAGAGGGTCCCACTGAGACACATTGACCAAAGGGTCATACAGAGTTATAGCCTTAAGTGGCTAATATGTGTTGTATGTGGTATTTTGGGGAACTCACTATGCATTTATGCTTACCGTGTTATATGTTATGTGTTTCAGGTACTAGTGAGGATCGCAGGAAGGTGTTGGCATGATCCGTACACACTCATGGAGTTTATGTTTTGAGATTCTGGGATATGTTTTGTTATGATAACATTGGGTACATTATGTTTTGATATTATCTTATGAATAAATGTATGTTTTGAAAATGAAAAATTGTTTCAAAAATTCACGTCGTTACAAGTTGGTATCAGAGCCTTGGTTTGAGGGATTCGGATGCACCTACGGGCATATCTGAACTCAGACTGAGGATTTGAGAAATTTTTCATAAATCAAACTATATTTCTAAAAGAGTAAAAGGTTTTGAAACGAGCAGAGCAGAGCAGTGTGTACGATCAGCCAGCGCCCGAATGGTGATTTCCCAAAATACCCTTACATTATGTGTTATGAGATATGATATGATATGTTATGCATGCTAGAGTAGGCTAGCTACCGAGATCCGCCCAACGAAGGCCAAGGCACCGAAGGCTCGCGGGAGAGCCTTCCAGTTGACAGCGGAGGAGGTCCGCACAGCACCCGGCGTCTTGGCTGGTATGTATTCTTTTTTTTTTGGTGAGTTTGAGTAATTGTGCTTATATTGTGATATGCTTAGGTACCTTTCTTGTGAATTATGTACCTACTCTGGTGTTATTTGACTCAGGTGCGAGTTGGTCTTTCGTATGATTAGTGTTTAGTTAGCACATTAGTATCCGACGATAGGCATTGAGTTAGCCTCTACGAGTTTCTATAGCTGACGAGCGAGCGGTATATGCGACTGATGTGATTCGAGGATGTGTGCTCGAGATTTTCGGTGTCGAGTTCCCGATAGATCTAGTACCAATTGCGATGGGAGATGTTTGTGTTATTATGGGCATGGATTGGTTAAGTCGATTCGGAGCTGTTATAGATTGCGAACGTTAGTTGGTGACTATACGATACCCTAGTGGGGGAGTGCTCACAGTGTTCGGAGAGGGTACCAGAACCGGATCAGCTTTCTGTTCTGCCGCTCGAGCGAGGCAGTGTTTACAGTAGGGATTTATGGGTTTCTTCGCATATGTCATGGATACATAGGTTGGTAGTGATAGACCGAGTTCTGTTTCAGAGGTTCCGATAGTGTTTGAGTTCACAGATGTTTTTCCCGAGGAGTTGCCGGGTGTGCCTCCAGTGAGGCAAGTGGAGTTTCGGATTGACCTAATGCCAAGTGCGGTGCCGATAGCCAAGGCACCCTATCGCCTTGCACCGCCAAAGATGCAGGAGTTATCCTCTCAGCTTCATGAGTTGCTGGGGAAGGGATTTATCAGACCGAGTAGCTCGCCATGGGGAGACCCGATCCTTTTTGTGAAGAAAAAGGATGGTCCACATCGGATGTGCATCGATTACCGGGAGTTGAACAAGTTTACGGTCAAGAACCGTTATCCACTACCGAGGATCGATGATTTATTCGATCAGTTGTAGGGCGCGTCTTTGTTTTCCAAGATCGACTTGAGGTATGGATATCATCAGATGAGGGTGCGAGAGGAGGATATCCAGAAGACAACTTTTAGAACTTGTTACGGTCATTACGAGTTCGTGGTGATGCCTTTCGGTCTCACCAATGCACCGGTGGCGTTCATGGACCTCATGAACAGGGTGTGCAGGCCAATGTTGGATCGTTCGATGATTGTGTTCATCGATGATATTCTCGTATATTCGAAGTCTAGGGAGCAGCACGAGGAGCATCTGAGAGAGGTTCTCGTTATGTCAGCCAAGTTATGCTCTTGTGACACAACCTATAATACAAAGAAAACTGAGTAGGTCAGGCTTCGGAGCCTGGTGAGCATATAAGGTTTTCAACCCACAGTAATACAATTATTATATTCAATCATCAAACAATCAATTCAATTACCAATCCCCATTATCTTTTATATTCCTAAGGAATAGGAACGAAGTTACATCTTCGCCAGGGTTTATACAACTGGCACTAAGTCCATAGCTGCCAGGGTTATTACAACATGTGCTAAATCCATAACTCTTATTTATTGACAGTATTATTCACAGGAATCCACCTGCAATACATGTAAGTGGGTTTTTACAGTACATCTGATGATCATATAGTTCACACACCTATAGGTTACGAATCTTCCAGTGTTCAATGGACCGTGTAGAATAGTCCATGCTTGTCATCCATACTCTGCTAGATGATGGGGCCACCGCTTGGGTCATTGCTTGGTTCATCGCTTCTCACCATATTTTACCACTCATATATCATCGCTCATCATTTATCTCATCATTTTATTAGACATCAACTTATTTCACCTACCCATGTTATACCCAACATATTTGTAGATAAAATACATATACAGTTTAAACATGTATAAAACAATCATTCAACGTCTATCTCAAATAAACAAACAACATATATACACATAGAACGTCTTTCATAGAAAATACTTCATATTTATGTGTTAGAAGATAGTAAATACACACTCACTTGATTATACGATGCTCGGAGAGCACTACGGCTTTTCGAGTAGTAATTCTCCAGTGAAACCGAGATATCTTCGCACACCGGGCTTCTCGCGAGCAGAGCTTCGGCTTGAAACTCTTTTCTTCTCGGGATCTTCGGGGCTTCGAGACTTGATTTGGGTCTTGGAATGATATCGGGGCTTCGGGGGGGGGGGGGGTTTAAAAGTAGGCTTAAAGATGAGTAGAGTAGGAAAGAGGTTAATGAATTAGTAGCCAAATCTGACTGCCTTTGGTTTCTATTTATAGGGATGAATTTTAAATTTTCACATCGTGAACCATCATTCCACGTTGTGACCTTGGATGTCAAAAGGTGCGTACTCGCAACTTTGGTCTGCCAGGCTCAGAAAGGTCACATCACTAAGTTAATTCACGTCGTGAACCCACTGTTCATGTCGTGAACCCTGACATAGGGTTGGGGTTCGTGCCCCGAACTTCAGAAATTCATATATTTTGCATACGAGCTCTGTTTTTTACGTTCTTTATATCCACGCGTAGGTGAGATTGTGCTCTACAACTCTCGTTTAGACTCCCTCAACGAATTTTGAATTTATTTTTTATTATATTATTTTTAGTAGGCCGGGACAAGAAAAGTCCGCTACTAAATCATAACTTCTTCATCCGAAGTCCGTTTTCGTCTGTCTTTTTACCGTTAAACTACTATTAACGAGATCTTTGATTCTCGTTTAGATTGTTTCGACCATAAACCACTCGATCTCATATTCGAACTTCGGGCTGCATATTGTTAAGCTGAAACTTAGAAAAATCATAACTTCCTCATACGAAGTCAGATTTGGACATTATTTTTATGCACACTCTCGGTTTAACGTATTCTATGAATTTAGTTTATATCTATAAGGCCAAATATCGCTATATCGTAAATTCACTATTTACGTCGTGCTGTGTCGTGCCAGTTTTGTCGTGAAACTTTGACAGATCATAACTTCTTCGTTATAACTCGAATTTTGGCATTCTTTATATATCTGAAATCCTTGTCACGACCACTAAAACTTTGTTAAGATTATTCATTCTAAATAATCTTCTATCAAAAAGTCATTTTTGATGCTCATTGTCTCTAAATTGACTAACCCTGATCTGCGGGCTTTACAAATAACTATAATTACAAGTACAACTTCATGATCCGACTAACAATCGTAGCTCTTAAAAGTCTCGTGGAACTAAGTTGTGCCATTTTAGATAAGTGATCATATAATCCTCTATTCAAGATATCAGTCAGACAAATACATGGAACAACTTCGTACTTATTGTCTAGCAGTTTGTTTCCCGAATTCCGATTTGTTTGACATAGAACTTAATCGAACACATCAATTAAGTTCTGACCGGGCCCGACACATAAGTCAAAACAAAATCATCGAGGGGCCCAAGATATCGCTTTTAATTCTCCAAGGACTAAAAGGAACAGATAAACTTCGACTCATATGCTTGTACTAACTAATAATCAAATTGTACACAACAGCACGTTTTATAACATCAAGTTACTGATGTGTTTTCGTACTATCAATGTACAGCCAACTCATAGTCAACAACTCATATCTCTTGGTTTGAGGACTTACACGATATTACCATCTCACGATCACTCGAGATAAATTCCATGAAGTGAGCGTGGGTTCAATCTAATACTCAGAACTTATGAGGACTCATGAATGTTGTAGGAACAATTGCTATGTCTAATACACGTAAGACAAATCTACAAACCCAATTCATGGCAGTATTATTTTAATACCTACTCCCAAAGTATGATCGACTATGGATAGTTCGAATAATATATTTTGGAACTTAAAACATGCAAAATGAAACAATAGTAAATGATTGACACAAGACAATACCATACTAGTAAATAAAAACACCTTTTATTAAAACATCAAATGTCAATTACATTTCAACTATTACAAGTTTTGAAAGCTATCTAATTACTAAAACTAATATCATCCTTCAGCCCAATGCGCCTCGCATGCTGTAAATGCTTAACCCTATACAGTCCCTTCGTGAGGGGATCTGCTGGGTTCTCATCTGATGATACCCTCTTTTCCATGAGGAGTCCTTCTTCTATTTGATGTCTAATGAAGTGGTATTTTCTTTCGATGTGCCTAGATCTGCTGTGATCCCTTGGTTTTTTGGTTAAGGCAACTGCACTCTCATTATTACAGAAAATCTCCATAGGCTCCTTTATAGCTGGTACAACTCCAAGGTCTCCAATGAAGTTCTTCAACCATATTGCCTCCTTCGCCGCCTCGCTTGCTGCTATATACTCTGATTCGCAAGTTGAATCAACTATTGTCTCCTGCTTGGAACTTTTCCAAGTAATTGCTCCTCCATTTATGGTAAAGACCCAACCCGACTGAGAACATAAATTATCCCTGTCTATCTGAAAGTTGGCATCACTATACCCCACTATTCTCAATTCATCACTCCCACCAAGGGTAAGGACCCAATCCTTAGTCCTCCGCAGGTACTTGAGAAAGTTCTTCACTGCAATCCAATAAGCCTTTCCAAGATTCCCTTGATATCTGCTGACCAGGCTCAAAGGAAAGGTGACATCAGGGCGAGTACAATTCATAGCATACATGATCGAGCCTACAGCGGAAGCATATGGTACTCGACTCATCTCAACTATCTCAGCCTTTGTACTCGAGCTCTGAGTCTTACTCAGTTTGGTGTTACTCTGGATTGGTAAATCACCTTTCTTGGAATCCTGCATGCTGAATCTTTTCAACACCTTATCCAAGTAGGTACTTTGACTATGTCCAATTAGTCTCGTACTCCTGTCTCTCAATATCCTTATCCCTAGCATATAGGCAGCTTCTCCAAGGTCCTTCATGGCGAAACACTTCCTAAACCAGGACTTAACCTCATATAAGGTAGGGATGTCATTTCCTATGAGTAGTATGCCATCCACATACAATACCAAAAAGCTGACTATACTCCCACTAGCCTTAACATATACACAAGACTCATCCTTGCTTCTCGAGAAGCCAAACTCTTTGACTTTCACATCGAAAAAAAGATTCCATCTGCGAGATGCTTGTTTTAATCCATAGATGGATTTCTCAAGCTTACACACTCTATTAGGGTACTTTGCATCAACAAAAACCTCGGGTTGACTCATGTAAACATCCTCAGCCCACTTTCCATTAAGTAAAGAGGTTTTGACATCTATTTGCCATATTTCGTAATCATGAAATGAAGCTATGGCTAACATAACCCGAATAGACTTAATCTTCGCTATTGGTGAGAAGGTCTCATCATAGTCATCCCCCGGAGTTTGAGTAAAGCCCTTCGCAACCAATCGCACCTTATAACTGTGTACCTTCCTATCCATGTCAGTCTTCTTCTTGAAGATCTATTTGCATCCGACTGTCTTACGACCCGATACATTGTCAACCAAGTTTCAAACTTGATTGTCATACATGGCCTGAATCTTGCTGTCAATAGCCTCTTTCCATTTGGTAGACTCAGGGCCTACCATGGCTTCCTTGAAGTTGTTAGGTTCATCCAAATTTATCAATGTACTATCAGTGATAAATGCATCACCTTCTATAGTAATATGAAATCCACAATAAAAATCAGGTGTACTCCTAACTCTTGAAATTATTCAAGTTCAATTTTCCTCCCACTGTTTCCTTGGCTTATGAACTCTCTCTGAAGAAAGACTCCTCTCCTCGCCATGAAGACAACATTGTCACTCGGTCTGTAGAATAGATAACCAAAGGATTTCTATGGGTAGACGATGAAAATACACCGCTCACTTCGAGGTTCTAGCTTATCGTGAGTCTCACCCCTCACGAAAGCCTCGCATCCCCAAATCTTAATGTGGTCTAAATTGGGAACTTTCCCAGTGCACATCTCGTGAGGTGTTTTGGCAACCTTTTTGGTAGGGACTAGATTAAGGATATGGGTGGCAGTCCCTAAGGCATATCCCTAAGATAAGATTGGTAACGAAGCTCGACTCATCATGGAATGAACCATGTCCAACAAGGTCCGATTGCGCCTCTCAGCCAAACCATTTGGCTATGGTGTCCTAGGAGGTGCCAATTGTGAAACAATTCCACATTCCTTAAGATAGTCAAGGAACTCGATACTAAGATACTCACCACCCCAATCGGATCGGAGCATCTTTATCATCCTGCCCAACTGATTCTCGACATCTTTTTTAAACTCTTTGAATCTTTCAAAGGTTTCTGACTTATGCTTGATTAAGTAAATATAGCCATACCTACTATAATTATCAGTAAAAGTCACATAAAAGCGGTTAGTATCCCTTGTGGTGGTTCTTAAGGGTCCACACACACATCTGTGTATATGAGGTCCAACAAACCTTCACCCTTAGCACAAGTACCAGTGAAGGGTGACTTAGTCATTTTTCCAAATAAACAAGACTCACAACTATCATCTGCCTTTAAGTCAAATGACTCCAAGACTCCAGGCATTTGGTGTTGGCCTATGCGCTTCTTGTTGACATGTCTAATACGACAATTCCACAAGGATGCCTTATCCAAACTAGTGTAAGAATCAATATGCAATGCATTATTTTCTAATTTGTCTACAACCGACACAGTTTCATATACACCATCACAAGGTAATGCTTTAAAATAAAAAACATCATTATAAAAAGCATTAATGCCACCACATTCATTATTAAATGAAAAATTAAATTCTTGTTTGTACAAACCATGAAAGGAAATAATATTTCTTTCCATTTCAGACGAGTAACAACATTTATTCAAATCTAATATTAACCCACTACTAAGCAATAAAAATAAACTCCAATCTTGGTGACAGGTGAAACTTTCTTATTCCCCATGATCAAGTTTATCTTCCCGTGCTCCACATCCTCACTTATTTTTAGGCCCTACAAACCAAAACAAATGTGAATTCCTCACCCTGTATTAAGGACCCAAAAATTAGTATGTGGTGAGTTATTAGAAAATATAGTGTAAATAGCTGCAAGGGTGGGTTTAACATTCCCATCCTTAACATCCTGCAAGTACTTGGGGCAGCTTCACTTCCAATGCTCCTTTTCCTATCAATAGAAGCATTGTGCATCCTTCGGGTTGGAAGAGGGAGTGGCAGAACCATCGTTGGTTCCACTCAAAGAGGAGCCATCAAGAGACTTTCCCTTAGTACCCTTCGAAGGGGTCTTCCTCTTTTTCCCTTTACCTTGCCCAATTGCCAGAACAGGGGAAACGGTAGGAGTGGTAACAACATTCTTACCTTTGAGACTACTTTCAATAGTCCTCAAAAGTCCTTGAAGTTTGCTAAGTGTGACTTCCTCATTGTTTATATGATAGGTCATGCAGAACTGATCATAATAGGAGGGTAAGGAGTGTAGAATAATATATATTGCTAACTCCTCCTCAAAGTTCACATTTAACTTTAGCAAACGGTCCGGGAATCTTTAAATTTTCTACAGGTGACCCATGTTAGACTCCCCATCCTTCATTTTTGTTGTTATCATGGAGGTGATGATTTCATACCTTTCCTGACGAGCACTCTGATGGTATCTTTCCATTAGGTCCTGGTGCATCTCATAAGGGTAGAAATATTCATAGGACTTATGGAGTTATGCTGTCATGGTAGCCAACATGATACAAGATAGCTTAGTGGCATCCTTTTCATGGCTAGTGTACTCAACAATCTCCTCTAGAGTAGCAGAAAACACATCAATGACCTTAAGCCCCTTGTCGATGACATATTCCTGTTCCTCATAACGAGTGACCAGCCTTATGTTCCTAATACAATCATTAAAATTAGTTCCATCAAAGATGACTCTCCCACAAAGTTTCATGAGAGAGAAGGAGTCTGTAGGGTTTGAGCCAGAAGCAACATTGTTGGAAGACATCTGAAAAGGAAGAAAGACAACTTTAGATTAGATATAGAATCCTTAATAAGACACCCAAATGAAATATTAAGGCTAGAACCCACACAATATTTTATAACTTGGAAGAGGAATGTCGTAATCTAAGCTACAAAATATTTGAAGGTAGGTAAATGACGATTTACCAATTTCCACAATGAAAAATGAAATAGATTATTAGGTTTTAAATGGATTGAAACTCCTAGATCTTTTGAGATTCATTGAACAATTCAATGGCATGTTTAAATCTCGATTATGCCCTTCAAGTTTGTGACTGGGATACAAAGGAACACAAAAAAGGTGTGAATATCCATGCAAATTAACTTGATACTCTTAATTTTATCACCTAATCGATGTGCTGGTTAACCACACGTGCTCCACCGATCTATGATAAACCTTAATCCACTCTTGTTAGTCCAATTTAGTGTGTCGGTTAACCACACATGCTCCACTAACGACTTAGCAAAGTGCAAAGTGTAATTTCATGGGTTAGCATCAATTTCACATTTTCCTAAAGTAACTAAGATTGAGAATTTAATAAAACATTTAGTTACTTTATTATAATTATAATTTTAATGAGGATTATAGTCTTTGTCCTACCCGTTCGGCTAACGACCTTATACCCGCCCCCATTGAGCCATCATTTTATAGGCAACAACCTTATACCCCCCCTCCTTATAGACCGACTTTGTGAATGAGGCCTACTAACGATAAGATTGACTTATTCTTTTATATATATATATATATATATATATATATATATATATATATATATATATATATATATATATATATATATATATATATATATATATATATATATATATATATATATATAATTATTAGCCATTAATAATATAATAGTATAAGAGTTGAATTTTAAACTTTTAAAATACTAGGGTTTGGAATTAAAGTATTCTAAAGTGACTTTACAAATTCCAAAGCTTGAGGGAAAGTTTTGAAACTATTCAAAAACATTTCATTTCTATAACTTATGAGTTTTAATGAAAAGACCTTTGGAATTCCATAACTTGAGGACAAGTTATGGAGTCTATTAAAAATCATTTAGATCAACGATTACACTAACAAGCATGTCAAATAATTTCTATGATCTAACAAAACTCATAAGCATGCATAATTCATATAAACAATTTTCAAGAATCATATAAACTTAATATAAAACTTGAAACTTCGACAACTATCTTTGAAATTCGATAAGCACAATCATTACCACATCAAAAACAAGTTTAACAATCTAAAACAATTTGGGGTAATGATCCTAGTCCAATTCCAACATTAAAACTCGAAATTTTGCACTCATGGCCTCCAACTCGTCGAGTGCGAGAACCAACTCGACAAGTCGGATGAATTTTAACATAGACTTTTCAAGTCCCCCCAGTGGACTTGGCAAGTTCACCAAAATATTTAGCGAAAAATCGATTTTTTGGCAAGTTGCATCAAGTATAATTGAAAACAAGTCTAGTCTCTGATACCACTGGTGGGTTTTGAGCATTCTAACACTCCTATGGTGTGCATGCAACGCTAGAAACCATGGATCTATGTTTTCTCTGTTATACATGCAAACTTTCAATTTTTCCAAGGTTTCATCCTAACTAGCATATCATTGGGTATATGTAGTATAAAAAACTAGTAGAATGACATACCTTTCTCGTATCTTTGATTCCTTAAGACTTTGTGAGCCTAGCACCCAAAAAGCCTCAAATGCGTCACACAACACCACCAACAATTGGAATAAATTTAGAGAAGATTATTATGCACCAAAATCGGCTAGCCCTCACTTGTATCTTTTAAGTGCCGATTTTACAAGTATGAGGCTTCTTTATATAGTGTTCATATTAGGGTTAAACCATGTAAAATCATGCCTTTCCATATTCTTCATGATCCATGGGTTTTAACCTCCATGTAGTATCCATGTGTAACCACATGGGTTTAGCCCAACATGAAGAACTATGGATCATAAGCCCACTATATAAGAATGAATGATTTACCAAATCAATCCCCATTTATTTAATTAGTCTAATTTAATCACAAAATTAATTCCAAACTAAATCTTGATCAATAGTAATTAAATAATTCATATTAATATATTAGTACTTATAATATATTAATAAACCATAAATATCGTCTTCTCACAAAAGTCTATCCAAATTGTTCCGATGTCATTTAACCCAAATGGACCATGCTAAATCGGGTCAAGTACATACCAAATATAGTTATGGACTTAGACATCTTATCCAACAGAAAGATCACGATATTATTTGGGTAATCATAAATCAATTAACAAAGAGTGCACATTTCATAGTTGCAAATGAGAAGTGGCCTATGGATAAGCTTGCAGATGTCTATGTGAAGGAGATTGTAAGACTTCACGGTGATCCTTTAACAATTGTGTCAGATTGTGATAGTCGTTTCATTTCTAGGTTTTGGAAAAGCCTACAAGAAGAAATGCGTATGAATTTATGTTTGATTACAATCTACCATCTACAGACTGATGGTCAAAATGAAAGGACGATTCAAAAACTATAAGATATGCTAAGAGCATGTGCCCTACAATTTCTAGGTAACTGTGATGAACATTTACCCGTAGTAGAGTTTTCCTATAACAATAGTTGTCATTCAAGCATTAATATGGCACCTTATAAAACCTTCTACTTACATAAGTGTCTTACGCCATCTTGATGGCTTGAAGCTGGAGAAAATTAGCTTATAGGACCAGAGATAGTCCACCATATTGCTAACAAGCTAAAGGTGATTAAATAAAGGATGTTAGCAGCTTAAGATCGTCAGGAGAGCTATACTGACCAATGAAATTCGAAGTTGGAGATTTGGTGTTGCTTAAAGTGTCGCCATGGAAGGGACTTATAAGATTCGGTAAGAGAGGGAAGCTAAGTCCAAGGCTTATCGGACCATTTAAAGTGTTTCGGAGAGTTGGAAATCAAGCCTACAAGTTGGAATTTATAGCAAATATTGATGGAATTCATAACACCTTCCATGTGTGTTATTTGAGGAAGTTCTCAGGAGAAGTTCCCGATATAATTCCACTCTTGAAATTAGGTATTGTGAAATCCCCAATTTCACAGCCAGAAAAGACCAATTTGTTTATGCTTTGTTTTATAAATCAGAGTGATCGTTTAAAGAAAACGGTTGCGGAATTTGTTCCCAAAATAAAATATGATAACCATTTATCAAAACATTTCTCAAAGAGAATGTATTTTCATTAAATAATAAAACCTCGGGATGTCATGTTCCGATACAGACCAAAAGCATAAACAATATAAAATAGACCTTACAATAGTTATTTATAACTACTGATCTATAATCCAAAATCTCTCGTCAAGTCCACCAACTTATACTCTTGTGTCATTACCTGTAATGCAAAGAAAACTGAGTGGGTCAGGCTTAGTAGCCTGGTGAGCATATAGGCTTTTCAACCCACAATAATACATTTATTATATTCAATTATCAAACAATCAACCCAAATACCCATCCCCATATCTACTTTATTTTCTCAAGGGTTTACCCTAAGAATCCACTATCCTTCATTCATTCATTCCTAAGGATTTACCTAAGGAATTGGCACGAAGTCCATTGCTGCCAAAGTTTATCTATTAGGTACTAAATCCATAGTTATCAGACGCTAACTCCATAGTCGTCGAGGTTTACTCAAGCGACGCTAACTCCATAGTCACCAAGGTTCACTTAACAAGCGCTAACTCCATATTCGACAAGGTTCACTTAACAAGCGCTAACTCCATAGTCACCAAGGTTCACTTAACAAGCGCTAACTCCATAGTCGCCAAGGTTCACTTAACAAGCGCTAACTCCATAGTTGCCAAGGTTCACTTAACAAGCGCTAACTCCATAGTCACCAAGGTTTACTCAACGTGCGCTAACTCCATAGTCGCCAAGGTTCATCAAATAGGCACGAAGTCACAACGTCGCCAAGGTTTATACAATAGGCGCTAACTCCATAGTCACCAACTATCCCATCTACCCAAGTTCTACCCAATATTTTCGTAGATATAAATACTTACACAATTTAAATCATTTAACACTTGTATAAAACATCAATTCCACGTCCATCTCAAATAGACAAATAATATATAAACACATAGCACGTATTTCATAGCAAATACTTCATATTTATGTGTTAGAAGAAAGTAACTACACACTCGCACATATAAACATCTTTATATTACACACATAGCACGTATTTCATAGCAAATACTTAATATTTATGTGTTAGAAGAAAGTGACCACACACTCACACATATAAACAACAATATACTTAATACACTCAAACCATACTTGTATTATTATCGTGTTTATGAAAGGTAGTATACACTCACTTGATTAGATGATGCCCGGACAACACTACGACTTGTAGAAGTAGTATTCTTCGGCAGATTTGGAAGATCTCCACAAAAATCGAACTTCTCGCGGGCAGAGCTTCGGCTCGGGAATCGCACTTCTCGGGATCTCGGGAGCGTAAAACTTCCTTCTTAACTTGGATATGAGATTCGGGGTGTCGGGATGGCTTCGGGGGTTTACACGCAGAGCTTCGGCACAAAAACGAGGAGAAATGAGCAAATAAGCCCGGAACCCTCGCATCCAATTTATAGGAGGTTGGAGCCTCGGAGTACGCGGGGCGTACTGGTCCGAAATCGTCATTGCGTTCGTCATCCGAAGAACTCGAGTGCGAAGGTCGTCATGCTTCACTGTACGCGGGGCGTACAGCAGTACGCTGGGCGTACTTCGGATATGCCTGGTGACTCCCCCTTCGGATAATACCGGGTTTTATAATTAAATTTAAATATTAATTATTTAATAAACTTCAGAAATTCATATCTTCTTCATACGAACTCCGTTTTCGACGTTCTTTATATCCACGCGTAGGTGCGACTACGCTCTACAACTTTCTTTTAGACTTCGTCGGCTAATTTTGACTTTATTTTTATTATTTATTTTTAGTAGGCTCGGATAGGAAAACTTCGTTATAAAATCATAACTTCTTCGTTTGACGTCCGTTCTCGCCTAACTTTTCATCGCTTCGATACCAACAACGAGATCTTCGATTCTCGTTTAGATTGTTTCGGCTAAAAACCGCTCGATCTCAAATCGAGTATTTTGGGCTGCATACTGCTAAGTCGAAACTTCGAAAAATCATAGCTTCCTCATACGAAGTCAGATGTGGGCGTTCTTTTTATGTACGCTCATGGTTTAATGTATTCTACGAATTTAATTTAGATTGCTAAGGCTAAATATCGCTCTAACATAAATTCACTTTTTACGTCGCGTTGTGCCGTGCCGGTTCTGTCGTGAAACTTCGACAGGTCATAACTTCTTCGTTATAACTCGGATTTCGGCGTTCTTTATATGTACGGAAACCTTGTAACATATACTATAACTTAATTAAGATTATTCATTCTAAATAATCTTTCATCAAAATTTCATATTTGACGCCTATCGTCTCTAAATATACTAGCCCTGATTTACGGGCGTTACAGGTATTGATGAGAGTAAGAGGCTGATTGAAGAGCCTGAGGAGATTGTTGACCATAAGACAAAGAAGTTACGACGGAAGATGCTCAAATTAATGCTAGTACGATGGAAACATTTGACTGTGCCAAATCTCACTTAGGAGACAGAGGACGACATGAAGAGTCATTCTCCTCATCTGTTTGATGATTCCCGGACGAAATCATCCTAAAGATGAGAATTGTAACGCCCGTGTTTCCCACTAGAAATTAATAAAGATGATAAAGTGGTTAGGGTCAATAAATGTAATATTTTGAGGTTAATAAAATAGGGTTATTTAATTATTACGTCGTATTTGTATGTATATATATATATATGTATACATTATGTGTTTATAGTTATGTAATAAATTAGGGATAAAATTCATGTCTAAATTGATTAAATATTAGGACGAATAGCCTATGAGTGGGACGAAGTAGTCATAATAAGGATTCCAGAGGTATAAGGAGCGCTTAAAACGGACATATAACAGATTAGTTATGACATGTTGAAGTTTCACGTTCAAACCGGCACAACTATGATATTGTAAATAGCAAATCAGAGTTAGGACAATTATTAGCCTTACTAATTTAAATGAAAGTCGTAGTAGTCAAACTGAGAGCGTAAATATAGATAATGCCCCAATCTGACTTCGTAAGAGGGAGTTAGAATTTTTGGAAGTTTCATCATAGCAATATACGTATCTGAAAACGAAGTAGAAATCGATTGATTGTTAGGAAAATCAATCTAAAAGAGGGTTGAAGATCTCATCCATATGGTTCGTCTGATATAACGATAATCGAAAATGGATATCATACGAGGAAGTTATGAATTATTAATGGACTTTAACAGTGTAAGCCTGTTAATAATATAGCTTTAAAAATAAATTTAAAATTAGCAGGCGGAGTCTAAATGAAAGTTGTACATCTCGTCGAGAGCTTTCCAGGGATATAAAGAACGTCGAAAACCGAGCTCAGATGAAGAAGATAAAATTTTCTGAAGTTTTCCGAGAAGCGCCATGTGCAGTTGGGTTGCACGACATGTACCTTCTAGAAGTTAGGGGCGTGTACCACCAAATTTTCAACACATGGAAGAAAATGGGAGGATTGACGTCTCAGGTGTGCGCGGGGCGCACACTAAGCAACGCGCATTTGTGCTATAAATAGGCTTCGACTGATCATTAGTTTCCTCACCCCCATCCTCCTCTTCCTCTCTCTCTCTCTCTCTCTCTATATATATATATATATATATATATATATATATATATATATATATATATATCGAAATTCTCTCGATTTTAGCCCATTTCCCTTAGTTTTAGCCCTCGGTGAAACCCTGTGATCCCTGAAGAAGTAGTAGCTAGCGAGTAGAAGCTTTGCCAGTTCAATTTCCTAACTTCTGTCAGGAAGAACGTTTGTAAGTTAAGCTACAATCTAGTCTTTTCCATGTAACTTATATCTATAGTTATAAGTCGTCATTATAAACCTATAAATAAGATTTATCAGTAATTCCATGTCGTTATACTGATATATCTACTTAATGAAGAGGTGTCTAGAATGGTTATGTTGTCTTGGTTGTTGGATTTTAGAAAAGCTATTATGCCGAAATGATTTTGCCTCCGACTGTCCTACATGGCTAATCCTTACTTGATAGATCTTAATGTTGACATTGAGATTAGTGAGGATCTAGACTATTATTAGTCTCTAGGATCATTAGACTAAAACTTTGTTGTAATTATATTTAGGTCACATCAAGGAATATCTGAGGTGTTAGATGAAGCTCTATCCAAATAACCACTCATCCATTTTGTCATGTGAGTGCATAGTTACTTTCATCTTACACATAGATATAAAGTATTTAAGATAATTACAAGTTATATGTGCCTATTATATGTGTTTCTGATATCCACGCTAGATGAGTGATTTATACTTGTTTTACTTGATTTTAAACTGTATATATATATATATATATATATATATATATATATATATATATATATATATTACCTATCAATATGTTGGGTAAAGACTGGTAGATATAAGATGACATAGATGATGAGAGATGAAAGGTGATATAGATGATGAGAGATGAAAGATGAAAGACGATATAGATGAATATAGCCTTGACTTTAAAGATGATCCAGTTGTCTTGCGGAGTATAGATAACAACCACAGATTATTCTAAATAGTCTAGTGGAACGCTAGAAGGCTCGCAACTTGTAGGTGTTTTTGAACTTAGTGTTCACCAGGTGTACTCTATCCCCCATGGTTGCCTTACTGACATATATTGCTATGGACTCCCCTAAGCATTATTGTCTATCCCAAATATGATCAGTAGGATAGGTCCCTTGAAATTAGATGTTAGGGACAAAGAGTGAGAATAATGGGAAGGAGTAATCGGGTTGACGCTTTAATAATAATATATCAAGATTTAATTATTATGGGTTGAAAACCCTATGAGCTCACCAGGCTTCCAAGCCTGACCCACTCAGTTCCTTATATTGTAGGTAGTGGCACAAGAGCATAGGTGTAATGATATGATGAGAGATTTATGGACTCCTATAGGATAGTGGTTTAGGTAAACTAATGTAAGGCGCGTATTATTCTGTTTATGCTTATGTACTGTATCGATAATGACTTCCCAAGGTTTTTCATATAAATAAAATAGGTTTCTTCGAAAATGTTTTGATAATATCATTATCATGTTTTTGGGAACAAATTCCACAATATTATTCTTTTAAGGATACTCTAATTTCAAAATAAGCATAAATAAATCGATCTTTTCTGGTCGTGAAATTGGGGATGTCACACTCCTCTAGGTTAATCGAATCCTCACTTAGCCCAAAAAAATACTTTGGTTGTAGTAAGAGTTGGAAAATGAAGCAAAAGCACAAGAGACTAAGGAAAATATTTCATTTCATTTGGTGTGTCTCAAGAAATCATATAGGTGAAGTATTTGTACCTGTAGGACGCACGCCCGAAGACTAACTGGCTCACATTTGCACCCCTTGTATGTCGCGGAATAGAGAGCCTTGGTTCTATAAGTCGTAGAAAGTTAGATAGGCTTTGTAGTTATAAACCCATTTTCTTTAGATTGTCCCACCAATGTGGGATGAGTTAAAACCCACTTAATCCATATATTATTCTCTTCCAACTACGTAACTTTGACAAGTAATTTCTCATACATCTTTACTCCGTTTTGGACGTTTGATATATCGAGTCGAAGGTATCACGAATGAGAACACAAATATATAATCATTTGTCTGTTTTGATTATATTTGAAGTCTAAAATTCGTGCTCAAAAATGGGAAAAACCCCACTTTTTGGAAATTAGTAAAACTAATTTTCGAACACATTTTACTACTAAGCCCCCTAATAGCTTATCACTCACGTAGTGAAACCTTATTATCGATAACTCTTGACTTCAACATTTATCTTTTTTTAAGTTCCTTATGTTTAAGCTAGTCTATTGGAATGTATATCTTTGTATCCTCTGTATCATATATATATATATATATATATATATATATATATATATATATATATATATATATGAATCAATAAACAAAGTATTCAAGGAAATTATTATAATCCTTTTATGGAATCAGTCTAGGTCACACCTCTTCTCTTCTTCATGGCAATTGACTAATCTTCTACCTCTAAACCCAGTGGTGGTACTCTTCCTATTAATACGATTCTTCACATGCTCACCATCAACAAATTGTTTTATGCAATGTCACCCTAATGAATTTTTGCAGCCTACTTAGTAGGAGCGTGCTGGTTTTGGTGGACTGATAGTGCCAGATGCTGCATATTACCTTGAAATTTGAGTTTGTTTTCTTGTGTATGTTTTAAACAATTTCCTTATCACGAAGTTGAAAAAACAAGTTCAAATGACCGAAAAAATTCTAGAATATTTTATTGTTGTACAAACATAACCGCAAGTTATTTAGATCAATAATATCATACTCTTGACTTGTTTGGACAATAGATATACTCTTAGACTTACCCTTACTTTTGAAATTTGACTTACTCCTACTTGAAGATTCATTTTTTTTTGTTGAATCTACGGTAAAGTGAGCATCACAGTTTTTGCTTGTGTGACCGATCCTTTGGCAACGATTGCATTTTTTATTTGTATCAGACCTTCACATTTGGATGAGATATGGTTATCGTTTTGTGGTCATACGAATTATCGGTTTTCCATAAATGATGGTAAAATAAACATGACTTCATCTAGTTGTTCATATGATATCTTAGTTCTTTGACTACCACCATAGAATGAGAACAAGGTATACCATACTATTGCCATTAAACCACATGTGCAACAACGAGATTCTAATTTGACTATACCATTTTTTATTTGGTCAGTCACTTCATATCTTTTTTTTACAGCAACCTCACAATATGTTAATTGTCATCGTACAATGAGTGAGATGGCAAACGGGTAACAAGCTGTGCCGCTAAGCCTTTTTGAATGGTAAAACTAATTCTTTTAAAGACTACATCCGAAGATCTAGGGGATATAACATTACCATGCATGATTCATTGTACTCTTTTAAGAAGCTCTACCGCATCCGGTGCGAGGAAACTAAACATATCAAATGCAAATGGTATGAACACTTGTTGATTTTCCATGCACAATTTCTCATGTTTAGTGACTTTGCATGTAGCTGCTTTGACCAATTTGGTATACCCGAAAACCAGATGATTTGTTGATCCTCCTTTCGATAATCTTCTCAGCATACTCAATAATATCTTTTTTTCTTTGAGCTTTAAAAATATGTATATGTCGCCATTTGTTAATGAATATTACATCGTTAGCACCACCATTGTTGCATAGTTGTTCGAAAGAAGTCAATCGACAATATTAGTAGTAGTTTTTGTGCATATTTTGATAACACATTGATGGACTCGATGTTGTTTGATGTCAATATATTATACCAACCATAGGAAATTGGACCATATCCTATTTGTGGTAACCAATTCTATCTATTTATGTATGATAGTCTTTCTTTAGGGCATGACATAGTCTAGCCAAACTTTCTTTGAAATTAGACTCTTGGTAAGCTTTTGCAGCCTCCCAAAACAATTCTTTTTCTCTTTTGTTTTCCAATCTTTGTTCTCATATTCATTAACAAATGGCTACAATAAAGCCCGTAATATGCGTTTGGAAACACAACTTGAATAACTATTTCAATTGAATTGGATCTATCAGATATGATAGCAAAAGAGGTCATGCCCCTAATACATTCTTTGAGTCTTGATAAAAACCATATCCATCCTGCTGAGTAGGCTGCAAAAAATTGTTGGGGGTGGTGCTACATAAAGCAATATATAAAGGTTATCATCCTCTCACATTTCTCTTTTATCAATGCTTATATGGTTATGTTGATGGTTCGATTCCTCCACCACCAAAAACTGTAAATGTTGCTGATCTTTCTTCTCCAAAACCTTCTTACATGACATGATTAGAAGCATACCAATGCATTTTACTTATTCTTTAGTCCTTGTTATCTAAAGAATCCATGGCCGCAATTCTAGGACTTCAAACCTCTCATGACATATGGTGATATATGGAACTCAATTATAGTCATGGTTTTTAATAACGTATGCAAAATCTCAGGGATTCTCTAAAGCAAATCCCAAAAGTCTCTTCTACTGTTTTAGAATTTGGTCCCAAGTTCAAAGCCATGTGCGATCAATTCTCTGCCATTGGTCACCCGGTTATTGAGATAAATAAAAGCCATTGGTTTCTCTATGGACTTGGTCCTTCTTTCGAGACCTTCTCCACAGATCATCGTGCTATCAGGCCTTGACCTTCATTATGTGATATTGTATCTCGATCCGAAGGTGATGAGTTATTACTCACATCAATTCATGGATCTTCTCCTCTTGGTGCTACCTTCATTTCCAATCACTAACAACCCTTGGTGACTTCTTTTATAGCTCCCTCTCATGACAGCACTACTACCGGTCACAACCACGGCTGTGGTTCTTTTTTGGTGGTTATGGTCATGGTCGAAGACCACTACATTGTAATCTTTGTCGTATAAACTACCATTTTCCATCTCTTGTCCTCAATAAGCACTTTTTCTAACCAAGGATCGAACCAAAACGCACATTTAGCAAAAGCCATGTCATTAGTGATTAACCATGTCATTAGTGATTAACCAGATTGGTATGTTGATTCTAGTGTGTTGGGTCATATGAAATCCTCTCGTACCAATCTTGAAACATATTCCTCTTATTCGGGAAATGATCATATTGTTTTTGGAAATGGTAATACTTCACATATCTCATATTGGTAAATCTTCACTATCTAAAGATCTTAAGTTATTGGATGTGCTTGTAGTACCTCATTTCACTAAGAATCTAATATCAATTAGCAAGTTAACTAAAGATTCTCTAGTTGATGTCTTGTTTTCTAATCCTACCAAGAGGAACACGTGAAAAGTAATATATGTACTCAAGCAAGGACATGGAGCACTTATGGCAACTTTCAAATCATCACGACTATCTGCATCTTTTGAATTATGACACGCTAGATTATGACATGTTTCTTTAGACACTATTTCTTTATTAAATAAAGCGAGTTGTTTATCTGTTAGTTTTACCTAACCCTGGTATTTGTTCCTCATGTCAAATTTTAAAAAGCAAACAATTACCTTTTGAGCTTAAGTCTAGACGATCTTTAAAAATGGTATAGATTTGGTTCATTGTGATTTATGCGGACTGACACCCGTTCATTCTACTAATGGTTATTTATATTATTGTATTTTTGTGAATGATTCCTCCCATTTTACATGGTTTTATCCCTTACAGTTGATATAAGATTTCTTTAGTATACTTACCATGTTTCTAGCACATTTGTTCAATCAAAATTTTCATGTACACTCAAAACTTTTCAAAGTGATGGTGGAACAGAGTTTGTCAACAACCATGTTCATACTCTTCTATTGGAAAATGGAACACGCCATCGTCTATCTTGTCCTCATACTTCACAACAAAATGGTCAAGTTGAATGAAAACACCGACATATAATAGAAACCAGTCTCGCCATGCTTTTAATGCTAGAGCTCTTCCATCTCTTTGGGTTGATGCTTTCAATACAACAACCTACGTTATCAACCTTGTTCCTACAAAAATTCTATATCACAAGTCCTTATTTGAAGTTCTATTTAAATCAAAACCAAATTATGCTATGTTTCAAACTTTTGGATTTCATGTTTTCCCGTATTTATGAAATTACTCGGCTCACAAATTATATCCATGAAGTATCGATCATGCATTTTGGTTGGTTTTAGTGCACACTACAAGGGTTACCGTTGTCTTGATCCTTCAACCCAACACATTTATACAAATCATCTTGAAACTATTGATGAGTTCACATTTCCATTCAATGGTGTCATATCTCCCATTATACATGAGAATATGGATTTTTTTTTATTTTGAGGAACCATTTTCAATTATTTTCCCATTGGAAACTCCTTCCAAGGTCACTTCAAAATCATAGCTTTCTACTAATTGCTCTTTAAGCCTTGAGCACCATTCCAATGATGTTCATTAGTAGCCTGATTTGTTTCCTACCATTCAAAAGCCTGCATAAACATCTTCAGTTGTTGCATTAGTAGTGTTGGTTCCTACAGCCCCACCATCAATGACTGTCTTGTCATCACCTGCAACTCCAGCCCCATCGCCATCTGCTATACTGGCTTTAGTCACAGTTTCTTATGAATTTGCTTCAACTTCCACACATCCCATGGTCACTAGACCATGTTTTGGTATCTTCAAACTGAAACATCATGTGGACCTCACTTATCTTGATAAAATGCTTCTTTTTAAGGCTCTCTTTACCACCAAAGAGCCTCACAGTTTCAAGTAAGCTACTAAAAATCCTCATTAGTTGTCCATCATGGAAGAAGAAATGATTTCCTTACGCTCAAATAATACTTCGGTATTAGTCCCTCGTCCTAAGGCCTCAAATGTTGTTGGATCCAAATAGGTTTTCCGCACAAAGTTCAATCTCGATGGTTCCATACAACAATACAAATCCCTCTTAGTAGCTAAAGGTTTTTCTCAAATTCCTGGGTTGGATTACACCAAGAGTCTTGTGGTAAAAGCTTCAATTATTCATATTGTCTTATTCTTAACAATTATGCACAAATGGTGTTTGCATCAATTGGATGTGAAAACTACTTTTTATAAATGGACAACTTATTGATACAATTTTCATGGAATAACCACTAGGTTTCATCGACCAGTCTTGGCTTCAATAGGTAAGTGCTTTCCTTATTCGTATTGGTTTTATTTTCAGTGGAGCTGTCACTTCCCTTTTTGTCTTCAAACAAGGTTCTCAAATTCTTTATTTACTAGTCTATGTAGACAACCTAATTCTTACAGGCAACTAAGCCTCTCTCATCTGCACTTTTAACTCCAAACTCAATGTTGATTTTTCCATCAAAGATCTTTGAAAGCTTAATTATTTTATAGGCCTTGAGGTATCATATATAGAGAGCGGTTTATTTCTTACTAAAGCTAAGTATGCCCATGACATACTAAATCGTGTCGGGTTGCAAGACTCAAAACCTACAACTACCCCATTGTCAACATCTACACTTCTTCTTACTCATGGATCACCTCTTTCAGACTCCACCACCTATCGCTCTCTAGTGGGTGTTGTTTGATATTTGACCATGTGACAACCCGAAATCTATTCCGTCATTTTTTACCTTTTCCGTTAATAAGCCTCTCTTATTTAACTGTCCGTTAACCTTTTGGAAGAGGTTAATTAATTTAAGACTTTTATAATGACTTGGTAAGGGTTGAAACAAATTAGAAACACCCACAAAATACCCTTAAAAATGTGTGGTTGCAACCAAGTCAAAATTTGACCGTTTAATCGGGTGCGACCAAAAACCCCCGTTTAACAGCAGTATCGGGTAGATTCCCACTGAGCCCCAACTCTAACCCCTATATAAGGGTGAGTGGAGTCCATTAGAGACTTTTTACACTCTCCCCACTCTCTCTCTCTCTCTACAACTTAAATTCGAGCCAAAAATCGTCCGTTTCGAGCCCCAAACGAGTAGGTAAACTATCCTAACTTGTTGTACAACCTATCTTACATGCAAATTCGTGTTTAAATCATAAAATAGGGACAAAATGATGTGCTTACGACCCAAGAACACTCTTGGAACATGAACACCATTTAATGGGGGGTTTTTAAGCCCCAAAACTCCTCCAAATTGCCCCTAAGGCTTAGATATGACTTTTAGGCTTACATATTCGGACTTAGAACACCTTGAAATGAGTTTTTGAAGAGTAAACATGAGTTTACTGCCCAAGAACATGCTTGGGCTGTAAACTCCTCTTCATGGGGAGTAAACTCAAGATTTTGTGCTAGAAATGCCCCAAACACCCCCTATGGCCTTGGAAAAATACCCTGAAGCAATACCATCATTGTAGAAGCCTCAAACTTCAATAAAACTAGGGGAGTAGGAGTTCACGGCCGTGAACTCCCATAGGGGTGGTTCATGGGCCGTAAACTCCCATTTAATGCCCAAATGGTGCGCAAACTCCTTCATTCAACTTGGAAAAATACATAGGATTTATTCTCTATCACTTAAGCACTTAAAACACCCAAGGAATGTACCAGTAGGAGTTTACAGCCGTAAACTCCCTTGGTTGGGGCCGTAAACTCCCATTTGGTCCATATAAGTACCTTAAATCCACTCATACATTTTAGAATTGGACGTAGCAAAATTCCACGATTGAAATAAGGCCTTTAAACATCCTAGAACCCCTCGCCATGAGTTTACGGCCGTAAACTCATGGGGATTTGTCCCAGGGCCGTAAACAAAATAAGGAGAGTTTACTCTTGAAGAGTAAACTCCATTCCTAAGCCAGTCAAGCCCTTAGATGTTACCCGGGACACCCCAAACACTTAACCAAAGTGTTTTCCGCTCCTTAGAGTGCGTATACTTGTTTAATTAGTATTAAATGTACTAATTGTATGTGAACATATGTTATGATATGTTAAATAGGTCACTAAGTGTATCCAAGTCTTTACTTGACACCGAGCACCCAACCGGCACCTTCGTTGGATCCACTTACACCAGGTGAGTTCATACCCCTGAATGAACCTTTTAAATGTTTTTGCATGTTTTATAGGAGGGAATACAAGTTAAACATGCTATTTATCATATCAATCACATGTGATTGATAACCCGCATGCACAAGGATTTAGCACACTGTAAACTGTTTTACCGAGTATGACACTATCAATGGTTTTCTAAAATGTTTTCACTTGTTCAAATCTTTTACTTATATTGTTTTATCAATGATTCATTTAAAACTGATTGATGAGAGTTTCCAAATAAATTTCCAAAGGTTTTCAAACTTATTTTACAAAAGAATACCCTGTCGGGATTTTCTCAAGAATAAAGGTTTTCTTCCATGTTTTGATACTCCTTCTTAGTTTAAACTCCTAATTGATAACGCTTTCACTTCGTGATGCGTTTATACTTGTTATTGCCTCTATTTCGCTTATACTTGTAGTTGCTTATACCTATTAGACGCTCTTACATCACTTGTTGTCGCTTCTACTTCGTGATACACTTATATTTGGTAACATTTATACTTCACAATTCGGTTATTCCACACTATACGTTTATACATCACGATTCGGTTGTTCCACATTGTACGTTTATACATCACGATTCGGTTATTCCATATTGTACGTTTATACATCACGAATCGGTTATTCCACACTGTACGTTATACATCCCGATTTCGTTATTCCATACTGTATGTTATACATCACGATTCTGTTATTCCACACTGTACGTTATACATCACGATTCGGTTATTCCACACTGTACGTTTACACACCAGGATTCGGTTATACTTTACGATACGTTTCCACTTGTGACACACTCAGTCGAAGTTAGATGTATGTTTGTGCTTGTATAGGTGCATATAAATAATGATTGAAGGACTTAGGAAAGCTTGTCCGCCCTATTTCCTTTTCTTCGTTGAGATGTGGTCTGGTGGGATCGGATGGCCGTCCGAAGGTCGTTTGATTCATTAGTTATCTATTATGTATACGAGCATAGACATATAGATTTACTCTAGTCAGTCCAGTTATGAGTCTCTACCTCTAATTCAGCACTTACATATGAAACCCACTACCCACTATTAGGGATGCATCTTCGGGACACGACCTTCTCCGTCGTCTAGTTGGTAACCAGAGTCTCCGTAAGGAGAGCGGACATTGTGTGTATAGATCTATACGGGATTGACACCCCCGCACCCTGACTGCTAGCTACAGTCCACGGCCCACCAAGCCAAGGGGTGACAAATGTCATATTTTATAGACGCTTGTAGGGCGTCAGGTACTCTAGTGTCGGTTAGTATGGTTACGAGTATCCCAGGTTACCTTATAATTCATGGCCTTAAGGTAACGGTATTTCACCAGCAATTGACACTGTATGCTGGAAACTCATTCTCAGAGTCACACTGTTTTTAGACCTTGCTAGCTGTATCTTTCATTTGATACTGTCAGCGGTCTGTATTCTCTGTTTTTTTTTAGACTTTACTAGTTGTACCTTTCATTTGGTACCGTGTGGGGTCTGTGTATTTCTTTGTTAGACTGAGCCAGGCGTGTCGTTTGTTCGATACTCTCCTGGAGTCTATGATTCCTTTTCCTTAGTCAGCAGTGTTCACTGCTGAGGCATATGTCATTTCCCTGATTTCTCTGGCTTTATTTAATAATCAAATTCTGTATTTTGATAATGATAGCGACTAAGGGAAAACAACTTTTTACCACATAACTCCGTCCAGTCTTGGTAGAAGACTGCTTTTATTAAAGAAAATATAGGATTTTCTGGAAAGGACACTAATGTAAAGGATACTATAAAAACTACCACTTTTATTAAAGTTATTTGATTAAAATGACACTAAATACTTATGAACTCACCAGCATTGTAAAAATGCTGATACTCGCTTTTCAAATAACTTGTGTTCTCAGGTCAGCATTAGGCAGGTACATCCCCGGAGCTGTTAATGAAGATAGCTTAGTACCATGCTGTACTTATTATATTTGCTTGTATTACTTCGATATATTGTAATGTAAATCATGTAAAACTATTACTATTAATGCAATGTTTTGTTGTACTTTGATTACTATAATGCATGTGTTGTGATACTTGACATGACGTCATCCACCCCAGAACGTTTCCGTCGTTCCGGTTTTGGGGTGTGACAGATTGGTATCAGAGCATTGTTTATAGTGAGCTAAGTATTTCAATTCATAAAAGATATACAGCCTATAAATACAAAGGGATAAAACTCTCTGACCAAGAATTATACTTTAAAATATAACCATATTTTACCAAAGTATAATAACATCCAGAATCTAAACACTCGAACACAAGTATCACAAGAAGAACAATAATAAAAGTTTTCGAGATGCGATGAACATGTGCTTGGGAGTGATAGTGGTGTTACAACAGGTATGAAACTTACCAACTAGGAATGTTAGAGCCAAACATAAAGTTAAAATACTATAGGAGTATTTTAGAACACTAAAAGACTCACACTAATCCCAGAATCATGTTCAGAAGATAAGTAAGCAAACAAGAATTAAAATACCATTGGGGTATTTTAGGATCCATAACTAACCTTGTGTGAAGAACTAAAAAGATCCTTATTGATATACCTACAACTACAGAGGGTATACTCCCAAGGTTATATATAATAAGGATCCCCTTGGCTAAGAATGTGTGGTTTCGCTCTACTTCCTTTTCCTCGTTGGGATGTGGATATAGAGTAGTATCACATATTCGAAGGCCTATCGGATCTAAGCTATATATGATTTGTATACCTTGTGTAATCGTAGCAGGACTCGATATGGATCATCCAGTGAAATTTTAATAATCTCTTAGGATTCTTTAGACATTTCCATTCTCGCACGAACCTAGTAAAAAACTTTATCCACTTCAGTACCCAGCAGAAGAGTTGATTCAGACCCAGGGGAGGTTCCTTGAGAAGATTTCCTATTCGGAAATAAATGAACTGGGTCGAGACTATTGAATTCGCCAAGCGCCTATATCTTTTTAGGGACAGCGGTGAGAAATTCGCCTTAACTTCCGAAATTTCCAGTCATCCATCATGAAGTGATGACACCCGGAGTCGGATTCGGAAGTGAGATGGAGTAGAAATTCGATATGTCCATACGAGAAGAGAACCTTAGGTAACTACCCGAAGGAAACCAACGCCGATACCAGTCAAAGATACGAGGTAGACAGAGGGAGCCAGTACATGGAACCTGAGAATTGTCTTTTCCTCGTGTTCGTCACGCTAATACACCCTTAAAATAATACAATATAGTGAGTTAGTGATCACACTGCTCACGCTATGTGTTAGGTAAATCGTCGTTTCCCATTGCAAGTTACACGATTAGAGCGGATCCCCGCACCTCTATTGAGAATGTTTAGCCATAAGTCTTCATAAGCCACTCTTTCCGCGGTTTCGTTCTGAACTGTTCTCAAATCTCTCCAGGCCGGAGAGTGAAACCTTTCCTAGTATAAAGGTAACTTAGTAGGAACGAATCCCATCTTATGGCCTTTCTGATACTCATACTCCTACCTTGATTACCAGGACTACATCATAGGGATGTAGGTCGACACTCAGACAACCAGTACCCGAGGCACGGGAAAAATTTATGCCTAATGCAGTCAGGACAGATATGTCCAGGGCTAGCCATCGTCTCTCATTATCTTGTATTCCTTTCCGTGTAGGAAAAACCAAGCAAGAAACCTACTCTCTTATTCGATGAAGCTACGTTCCAAGCTGCAGTCACAGCAGCCGTAGCAGCTGTCATGGCTCAACTTGTAACAGCCCAGATTCCCAGGTATTATTCATTTATTTATTTTGGTAAATTGTGAGGAGACTCCGCGAGTTGGAGCATAGACTCGCCGAGTAGGATCGCGGATTTGGACGCGGGTTCGCGTCCGGACTCGGCGAGTCCAAGAGTGGACTCGGCGAGTCCACGCTGTTTAATGAAACCCTGATAGTCTAGCCCTGAGCCTTATTTAAAGGGCCTTATAACCCTTCATTGCGGCTACCTTCGACCTTGAGAGCACCAGAGCAGCTGAGAGTCCTTGTGAGTGAGATAAGAGGCCATTATTCACCATTTTTGTGTGTATTTGCAAGAAAGGAAGAGGAAGGCCAAGCTAGGAGAGTTGGGGAGCTTGGATCTACTTCCATTTCGGTAGAGGAAGCTATTTGAGGTAACATTCAGAGCTTATTCTCATGTTTTTCCTAATATGGTCAAATCTAGGGTTTCTTCATGCCTTGTTTGCCTTGTATTTGGAGTGTGAGAGGTCCCATGGGGAAATGGTACCTAGATCTGGACCTTAGTAGGTCCAGAGAGTCCCAAATGCTTTGCTTTATGCCTTTCCTTTTGAGTTGGGGGCTTAGGTTGCCATTTTAGATGTCATTTCACCAAAAGAAGCCTTGTAGGCGTTGCATGGTAGCCAAGATTGTGACTTTACGTGATGAATGTGCTTGGGAGGGCTAGATCTATGAGTTTTTGGAGCGGATCTGACCTCAGGAGCGAGATTGAGTTGATGCATGGCATGGACTCGCCGAGTCTGAAGAACAGACTCGACGAGTAGCATGAAGATTGTCCTTAACCACTCAGCGAGTGGTCTTGCCGAGTTAAGGGTTGACTCAGTGAGTCAGGGAGAGTTAGAGAGGGTTGACAGATGGACTGAGTCGAGCTGGAACTCGCCGAGTTGTTCTTCAGACTCGGCGAGTTGAGTCGTGGTGGCCCCGCGATTCATGCCAGGTGGAACTCGTCGAGTTAGGGGTGTACTCGACGTGTCAGGAGAGGATCCTAGGGAGTCAGTGAACACGTATAGACTCGAGTCGCTCTAGTGCACTCGCCGAGTCCGGTCAAAGTTGACCGTTGACCGTTGACCAGAGTTGACCAATGTTGACTTGATAGGGGTAGTCAACCTTAGTGGTAAAAGTGTTAATTAGAGATATATGATGTTATAGGAGGATTATAGCTCGGAGGATCGAGCACGAGTGATTTCCGGGATTCGCGAGATATCGAGATATACGAGGTGAGTCTTCTCACTATACTTTACCTTGAGTAGGTAATCAGAGTTATGTGATAGAGTATTTATATGCTATATGTATGTTATGTGTTGTACTACATTATTTCTATGTGATTTATGTTGTGCATGTTTATAGAGTTGGAACCGGAAGGTTCCCAAAGTTAGAACCAGTGGGTTCATAGAGTAGGGTCTACGGACCCACAGAGTTATAGCCTCGAGTGGCTAATATGTATTATGTGTGGTATTTTGGGGAACTCACTAAGCTTTGTGCTTACAGTGTTGGTGTTCATTGTTTCAGGTACTAGTGATGACCGTGGGAAGGCGCCGGCTTGGTCAGTACACACACATGGGATTTTTATGATATGTGATCTTCGGATTTATTGTATGACATTGATTGGAGTTTGAAATACTGATGTTTTATGAAAATTAAATGAATATGTTTTTAAATTATGCAAAAAATTGTTTTGAAATTCACGGCGTCACAAGTTGGTATCAGAGCCTTGGTTTGAGGGATTCGAGTACACCTTCGGGCGTATTTGAACTCAAACTAAGGATTTGAGAAGTATTTCAAAAAGAATAAAAGATTTTTGGATGAACGCAGAGCAGAGTTGTGTGTATGATCAGTTCGCGCCCGAACGGTGATTTCCCAAAATACCCTCATGTTATATGATATTGATATTGATATGATGTATTCTCATGCTAGAGTAGGCTAGGTACTCCTATTAGGACTAGAGTGGCCTGATTTGTGATGCCTTAGCCTAGGGAGAGGTAAGCTGCTATGAGATGCTTGAGAGTGAGTAGGTAGCAGCGAGGGGCTTATGAGAGAATTGTTAGAGAGTGAATTGTGCATGATAGAGTACTTGGAATTTGGGATCCGAAGAGGAGGACTTGGGGTGTATTCTGATATGGTGCGGACAGTAGTATTGGGCCCGTACTACTGAAAGCACCGGAGCGGTGTACAGCCCAAGTAGGAATCTTTGGAATACCAAGGATCAAGGAGGGAAGAGTTGTCGAGTGTGAGTATGCTCGAATGGATTCTAATTTATCATATGTTGTATTTCAGAGGTAGATCATGGTGAGGACACGTCTAATGCCTGAGAGCAGTGAGACCCGTGATGAGGAGATCCGCCGGATCATCCATGAGGAGGTGGCTGCGGCCATCAGGGCAGAGATACCAGAGATGTTCAGGTCTATTAAGACCACGCTGATTGAGACCTTTGACGAGCGTTATGCCGCTCTTTCTGAGGCTGCTGTTGCAGCGGCCACCGCAGCTATTGCTGCCGCGAGGCCGTAGGGTGGTGATGCGTTGCTGTTCCAGGAGTTCAGCAACACAAAACCGCCAGAGTTTGATGGGACCCAGGACCCGGTGGTAGCTATGAGGTGGATTTCTGACATAGAGGGGTGTTTCTTCACTTGCTCATCTCCTGAGCATTTGAAGGTTCGGTTCGCGCTGAACCAGCTTCGCTTGGGAGCGAAGGACTGGTGGAAGTTTGTGACGGCGCACTTTACGCCTGCTGAGCATGCGGCAGTGACCTGGGAGAGGTTCACTGCCATGTTCCGAGATGAGTATGTTCCCCAGGTGGAGAGGGAGCATTTGGCCCAGGAGTTTCTGACCCTCAAGCAGGGTACTGAGTCTGTTACGGCGATTACCAGGATGTTCCATGAGAGGGCGATGTTCTGCCCTAAGCACGTGTCCACGGAGCAGGCACGTATGAGCCGATATTTGAGTATCTTGAGGCGAGACATTCGGGAGTTCGTGGCGAACTCCTCGTACCAGACATTTGCCGAGCTTCAGGCAAATTCCCGGAAGAGGGAGATTGAGCTAGAGACTCAGGCCAGGGAGGAGGCGGAGTCTCAGGGCAGGGATCGGCAACCGACACAGTCTCAGCCGGCAGCCAAGCAGGCCAAGCCCGCTGATCCCAAACCAGGGAGCTAGAAGGGCTGCACTTGTGGGAAGTGTGGCAAGGGTCATGATGGAGTCTGTAGAGCGGGATCTTGCTACAAGTGTGGCAAGGAGGGGCACATGGCCAAGGACTGCCCCAAGGGGTTCGCGGTGTGTTTTCACTGCAATCAGACCGGACACCGGAAGGCTGATTTTCTGGAGTTGCGAGGATCATCTCAGGGATCTGCCCCTGCCGCCATCAGAGCTACCGAGAGTCGGCCAGTGAAGGCTGAGGCGCCGAGAGCGCGAGGGAGAGCTTTTCAGCTGACTGCGGAGGAGGTCCGCGCAGCACCCGATGTCGTGGCTGGTATGTATTCTTTCATGTATTTATTTTGATTTTGTGATATTATGCTTATATTATGTTATGCATAGTTACTTTTCTTGTGAATTCTGTACCTGCCTTGGTGTTATTTGACTCGGGTGCGAGTCGGTCTTTTGTATCTTTGGCTTTTAGTCAGCATATCAGCGTTAGTCGTGAGGCGTTGAGTCGGCCTCTGAGAGTTTCCATAGCTGATGAGAGGGTGATATATGCCACGGAGGTTCTCCAAGGGTGCGTAGTCGAGATTTTCGGTGTTGAGTTCCCGATTGATCTGTTTCCTATTGCGATGGGTGATGTCTGTGTCATTGTGGGCATGCACTGGTTGAGCAGATTCGGTGCGGTTATCGACTGCGAGCGACAGCTGGTGACCATACGAGACCCTAGTGGGGGAGTTCTTTCGGTGTACGGCGAGGGTACACGTTCAGGATCAGCGTTTTGTTCGGCCGCTAGGGCGAGGCAGTGTCTACAGCAGGGCTGTAACGGTTTCGTGGCGTATGTGATGGATACGCGGGTGGATTCCGAGAGGCTGAGGTTAGTTGAGGAGGTTCCGGTAGTGCGTGAGTTCCCGGATGTATTTCCCGAGGAGTTTCTGGGTGTACCTCCTGTGAGGCAAGTGGAGTTCAGTATCGATTTGGTTCCGGGGGCCGCGCCTATCGCTAAGGTGCCTTATTGCCTTGCACCTCCAGAGATGCAAGAGTTATCCTTGTAGCTTCAGAAGCTGCTGGGGAAGGGGTTTATTTGGCCGAGCAGCTCGCCGTGGGGAGCGCCTATCCTGTTCGTCAAGAAGAAGGATGGTTCACACCGGATGTGCATTGATTACCGGGAGTTGAACAAGCTGACGGTCAAGAACCGTTACCCGTTGCCGAGGATCGACGATTTATTCGATCAGTTGCAGGGAGCATCTTGGTTCTCCAAGATCGATTTGAGGTCTGGTTATCATCAGGTGAGGGTGCGGGATGAGGACGTCTAGAAGACAGCGTTCAGGACGCGTTATGGGCATTATGAGTTTGTGGTGATGCCTTTCGTGCTCACCAATGCCCCGGCAGTGTTCATGGAGCTCATGAACCGAGTGTGCAGGCCGATGCTGGATCAGTCGTTGATTGTATTTATCGACGACATTCTGGTATATTCGAGATCTAGAGAGCAACATGAGGAGCATTTGAGAGAGGTTCTCGGGGTTCTGAGATCGGAGAGGCTTTATGCCAAATTCTCCAAGTATGATTTCTGGTTGCAGGAGGTCCAGTTCTTAGGACATCTCGTTAACCAGGAAGGGATATTGGTCGATCCGGCCAAGGTTGAGGCGGTGATGGGTTGGGAGGTGCCGAGGTCACCCTCCGAGATCAGGAGTTTCCTAGGGTTGCCAGGGTATTATCGGAGATTTATCAAGGATTTCTCTAAAATCGTAGTGCCACTCACCAGGTTGACCCGAAAGGGTGTTCCTTTTTCATGGGGCCCCGAGCAGCAGGCCTCCTTTGAGACACTTCGCCAAAGGTTATGCGAAGCCCCGATGTTAGCCCTCCCAGAAGGGATGGAGGACTTTGTGGTATACTGTGATGCATCGATTTTGGGATTGGGGGCAGTGCTGATGCAGAGAGGGCATGTGATAGCATATGCATCGAGGCAGCTAAAGCCTCATGAGATGAGATATCCTACCCATGATCTAGAGTTGGGGGCAGTGGTGTTCGCCCTCAAGATTTGGCGTCACTACCTGTATGGGGTTCGGTGTACGATATACACGGACCATAAGAGTTTGAAATATTTGATGGATCAGCCCAACCTAAATATGCGACAGAGAAGGTGGTTGGATGTGGTCAAGGATTATGATTGTGAGATCCTGTACCACCTAGGCAAGGCTAATGTTGTAGCCGATGCACTGAGCCGCAGGGCGGAAAGCACCCCGCTGCGGGATGTATGTTTAAGATTGACCATGATCGCTCTAGTGTTGGACGCCATTCATGGGGCACAGGCCGAGGCTGTGCAACCTGAGATGCAGAAGAAAGAGCGGGTTGTTGGTTCGGTTTCAGAGTTCGTTACCGATGGTCGGGGACTTATGACATTTCAGGGGCGTATCTGGGTGCCGTACGTGGGAGGAACGCGTACAATTTTGATGGAAGAGGCTCATCGGTCGAAATTTTTGATCCATCCTGGGGCCACTAAGATGTATTTGGACCTGAGGAAGGAGTATTGGTGGCCCTGTATGAAGAGGGATGTTGCGTGGTTTGTTGAGAGGTGCTTGACCTGCCGTAGGGTTAAGGCCGAGCACCAGAGGCCGCATGGTAAGTTGCAACCGTTGGAGGTTCCCGAATGGAAGTGGGAACAGATCACCATGGATTTATCACCAAATTGCCAAGGACTGCCAGAGGAGTTGATGCAATTTGGGTGATTGTGGACAGGTTGATGAACAGCGCTCACTTTCTTGCTATCAGCGAGAGTTCTTCAGCAGAGAAATTGGCAGAGGTGTACGTAAGGGAAGTGGTATCTCGGCATGGGGTGCCGATCTTGATTGTTTCAGACCGTGATGTGCGCTTCACTTCCAGATTCTGGAAGAATTTTCATGAGGAGTTGGGTACTAGACTGCATTTTAGTACCGCATATCATCCCCAGACAGACGGTCAGAGCGAGCGGACGATTCAGACGCTCGAGGACATGCTCCGGGCATGTGTGTTGAATTTCGGGGGTAGCTGGGATGAATATTTTCCCTTGGCAGAGTTTTCCTACAACAACAGCCATCATTCGAGCATTGGTATGCCGCCCTTTGAGCTGTTGTATGGGAGGAGGTGTCGGACCCCCATTTGTTGGGGAGAGGTTGGACAGCAGGTGATGGGCAGTACAAAGATCGTGCTTCAGACGACAGAGCAGATCCAGCAGGTTAGACATAGGTTGATGACCGCTCAGAGCCGACAAAAGAGTTATGCAGACAGACGCCGGTCCGAGCTTGAGTTTCAGGTCGGCGACCTTGTACTCCTGAAGGTCTCTCCTGGGAAAGGAGTGATTTGATTCAGGAAGAGGGGCAAGTTGGGGCCCCGATATATTGGTCCTTTCCGAGTAATCGCGAGGGTAGGCCGGGTAGCCTATCGTTTGGATTTGCCAGCAGAGTTGGAGCAGATTCACGACACTTTTCATGTGTCGCAGCCGAGGAAGTGTATAGCCGATGAGTCGGCAGTGGTTCCATTAGAGGATATTTAGGTGGATGTGAGCCTGAATTATGCTGAGAGACCCGTGGAAATCAGAGATCGGAAAATCAAGGTTCTGACGAACAAGGAGGTACCCCTGGTTTTGGTTCAGTGGCAGCATCGGAAGGGGTCCGAGATGACTTGGGAACTGGAGCGTGAGATGCGTGAGCAGCATCCAGAGTTATTTGCGGAGCGAGACTTTGAGGGCGAAGTCTAGTTCTAGTGGGGGAGAATTGTAACAGCCCGGATTCCTAGGTATTATTCATTTATTTATTTTGGTAAATTGTGAGGAGACTCCGCGAGTTGGAGGATAGACTCGCCGAGTAGGATCGCGGATTTGGACGCGGGTTCGCGTCCGGACTCAGCGAGTCCAAGAGTGGACTCGGCGAGTCCACGCTGTTTAATGAAACCCTGATTTCCCGGCCCTAAGCCCTATTTAAAGGGCCTTATAACCCTTCATTGCGGCTACCTTCGACCTTGAGAGCACCAAAGCAGCTGAGAGTCCTTGTGAGTGAGATAAGAGGCCATTATTCACCATTTTTGTGTGTATTTGCAAGAAAGGAAGAGGAAGGCCAAGCTAGGAGAGTTGGGGAGCTTGGATCTACTTCCATTTCGGCAGAGGAAGCTATTTGAGGTAACATTCAGAGCTTATTCTCGTGTTTTTCTTGATATGGTCAAATCTAGGGTTTCTTCATGCCTTGTTTGCCTTGTATTTGGAGTGTGAGAGGTCCCATGGGGAAATGGTACCTAGATCTGGACCTTAGTAGGTCCAGAGAGTCCCAAATGCTTTGCTTTATGCCTTTCCTTTTGAGTTGGGGGCTTAGGTTGCCATTTTAGATGTCATTTCACCAAAAGAAGCCTTGTAGGCGTTGCATGGTAGCCAAGATTGTGACTTTACGTGATGAATGTGCTTGGGAGGGCTAGATCTATGAGTTGTTGGAGCGGATCTGACCTCAGGAGCGAGATTGAGTTGATGCATGGCATGGACTCGCCGAGTCCGAAGAACAGACTCGACGAGTAGCATGAAGATTGTCCTTAACCACTCAGCGAGTGGTCTTGCCGAGTTAAGGGTTGACTCAGTGAGTCAGGGAGAGTTGGAGAGGGTTGACAGATGGACTGAGTCGAGCTGGAACTCACCGAGTTGTTCTTGAGACTCGGCGAGTTGAGTCGTGGTGGCCCCGCGATTCATGCCAGGTGGAACTCGTCGAGTTAGGGGTGTACTCGACGTGTCAGGAGAGGATCCTAGGGAGTCAGTGAACACGTATAGACTCGAGTCGCTCTAGTGCACTAGCCGAGTCCGGTCAAAGTTGACCGTTGACCGTTGACCAGAGTTGACCAATGTTGACTTGATAGGGGTAGTCAACCTTAGTGGTAAAAGTGTTAATTAGAGATATATGATGTTATAGGAGGATTATAGCTCGGAGGATCGAGCACGAGTGATTTCCGGGATTCGCGAGATATCGAGATATACGAGGTGAGTCTTCTCACTATACTTTACCTTGAGTAGGTAATCAGAGTTATGTGATAGAGTATTTATATGCTATATGTATGTTATGTGTTGTACTACATTATTTCTATGTGATTTATGTTGTGCATGTTTATAGAGTTGGAACCGGAAGGTTCCCAAAGTTAGAACCAGTGGGTTCACAGAGTAGGGTCTATGGACCCACAGAGTTATAGCCTCGAGTGGCTAATATGTGTTATGTGTGGTATTTTGGGGAACTCACTAAGCTTTGTGCTTACAGTGTTGGTGTTCATTGTTTCAGGTACTAGTGATGACCGTGGGAAGGCGCCGGCTTGGTCAGTACACACACATGGGATTTTTATGATATGTGATCTTGGGATTTATTGTATGACATTGATTGGAGTTTCAAATACTGATGTTTTATGAAAATTAAATGAATATGTTTTTAAATTATGCGAAAAATTGTTTTGAAATTCACGGCGTTACACAACTGAATGCTAACAACGCCAATGTTAGTAAGAGCCCTATCGGAAATTCCGATCCTAGCAATGGACAACAGCAACCAACACCTGCATACCCAGCCACCCAAGAACCTCACTCAAATCCACTGAAGAGAAAGATCAAGATCGAGGAGGGAAGTACCTCGGCTCAAGGACCTTCCGAAGGGCAACGAGCTGAGATGATCAAATTCCCTGCCAGCCCTTCCATCCCTACGTCTAGGAGACCACACCTAGGAAACCTTCCCCACTACAGCAAGTGTAGCTACCATCATCATGGTGTATGTCGGGAGCTCTATTGTGCTAGGTGCCACATGTTGGGGCATACTGCTCGTGTCTCCAGAACCCCGGTTGAGTTCATTACATCAACCGCCAATGTGGCAACCAATACAGTTTGCCACCTATGTGGTGAGATTGGACACTTCAAGAAGGACTGCCCAACCGAAGGAAAAGACAAGGACATAGGAGGAGTCTGAATATAATGCTTAGGGAGAAACATCAAGGAAACCAGTAGATTTTTGGTACGTCTTTCGATCTCAGATAACTAAACTGAAAACATTTAAAAGACTAATTCAAAATGTAAATATTTCCCCAATAAGGCGAAAGTCACAGCACCATTATAAAATTTAAAATTCATCAGGTAAAACTATAATGGCTAAACATATACGTTACGGCCATGTATAGTTAAGATGGATAGACCTAGAGTGAGTGAATGTCGTCTCATTTCCTGTTCCTCGTTTGGTTGTGGATTTAGGGCGGAGTCGCTCAGTCAACAGTCCTCCCCACCTTAATTCATCAGGTAAAACTATAATGGCTAAACATATACGTTACGGCCATGTATAGTTAAGATGGATAGACCTAGAGTGAGTGAATGCCGTCTCATTTCTTGTTCCTCGTTTGGTTGTGGATTTAGGGCGGAGTCGCTCAGTCAACAGTCCTCCCCACCTTAATTATACATGACTAGTATATGTTAGGCGATTATAGAAATGCCTTGTGAGAATCCATTCATGAAAAGGTACTCTACTCGGAAACACTTAGGACTCTCTATAGTTCTGCGTCGATTCTACCGGTCCAAGTATCCACGGCAGTGATACACAAGACGAAACCCGAGACGCCTAGAACTTGTGTGCTTGTTCGGCGCATGACTCTATCGATCTTCAACCTATATCATGTCGAGGTATGCCAACTTTGACGACTCTATTGATCATGGTTTGACTTCGTTCATCCATGTGTAAATCCTTAGTGCTGTGTAAAAAGAACTTTCTCCATAGCCCTTTCGGAAAATAAAGGCTCTTCCGAACCTAAACAAAATAAAAATAATAAAGAATAATGCGATCCTTCAGTTGTCACTTATATTTCAAACCTTCTGAAGTACCCAGGAGAGGGGTACCGCGCGCTGTTAACCAACCCTCCTTAGACAGATAAGAACCGAAGCGAAAGGCACTGCATGCATTCCAGAAGACGATAACCACCCGAAGCATACCTAGTAGATTCCCTAGAAAGACCCTTCATCCTATCCCATGGAACGGGAGCTAGAGTCAAGAGAACCCTTACAGATTGAGCTACTATAATGACCACAAATCCGATGTTGTTGTCATTCCGCTTGAGCCAACATAATAGCTAACACCCTCGGTTGGTAAAGAAATTTGAGTCATAAGAGTCAAGGACATTGACTACGACCATGCATTCATGCTTAATCCCCCGAATTAAGCATCACAGCGAATATCCCGGAAATCCGAGAGCTGCAATAAATTGAACTCTGAGAAGAGTGGATGAGAAGACTAAAGTTCCGGGTGATGGAAACCTATACTCACTAGATTTGACCTAGACCGGGGAAAAACTCAAAACCTTCGGAAGAGTAGTTGCAGAAGATATTCGCACTACTCAGGCACTTTGTCCACCCCATTGCAGGCGAGTAGTGCCTAGGATCCTCCGCCCCCTCGCATGGAGGAAATCGTCGTCGCCCTGTAGACGATAGACTTCATTCCCCGAGGTAAACACTAGAATACCGAGAACCACAGGATAACCTCCGCAGCCAAGAATACTTAACCAAAGTGCGAAGAAGTTACGTTAAGCCTCATGACCCAGATCCCGAAGAGATTATAGACTTGACACCAGCCTTGGTGTTAGTCAAGGGGTTATGTAGGAGCATGCGCTTTCCGCACTAGAATAAACCAAAGTCATAGAGATTCATTGGACTATTAGGTATTCCACGAATACTATCTCACGCAGAAATAGTAGAACCACCTCCTGAGATAGTCCAACACTCATCTAGTGAAACCCTGTCTCCCTGACCCTGAGGGTTTCCGTTAGAAATACCTGAAGCATCAAAAGTACAGGTTCATTTTGCACGAGCTTGAGATAGACACACTACAGCAAACAGATAATCGTAGTCACACAACCCATCAGATGATCCAGAAAGTCTCTAACAACCAATTGACAGAAAACGCGAAACCAAGGGCAACCCGAACTTCCTAAGAACCTACCTGAAGGACTACACTACCAGTACGAGAGAGAACGTTAGGAACTTCAGAATGGTGATCACACAAGTGATGATCTTGCCATAGAGGTACACTATGTTCTAAGTACTGAAAAGCTCTACCCTTCCGAGAGCTTAGGACCATCTGAGAATCCTCACGGAGATTTGGTCCAACTCTCGTCAGACCACTACTACTTTCGGATCTTCCACAAGTTTCACACCCGATCGATCCACTTCTTAGACTTGATATGTGTTTACCCGACGTCACTCTTCGTATCCCACTCATCTTTATAGAGACCATTGAGAACCCTAATCTCGTAGATACACCAGTCGGAACTCGCTAACTACATGAGACGGAATCTGCATCCCGTAGGTGAAGGTTTGTTGGAATGTCAGACACGGACCAGAGTTCACGTGGGAGTGCGAGTACAAACCGAATAGGAAGTACCCTCCTGCCTCTACTCAGTTATTCATTCCTACTTCCTTGCCTAAACCTGAATTTCAGGACGAAATTCCCTCTAACGGGGGGATGATGTGACAACCCGAAATCTATTCCGTCATTTTTAACCTTTTCCGTTAATAAGCCTCGCTTATTTAACTGTCCGTTAACCTTTTAGAAGAGGTTAATTAATTGAAGACTTTTATAATGACTTGTTAAGGGTTGAAACAAATTAGAAACACCCACAAAATACCCTTAAAAATGTGTGGTTGCAACCAAGTCAAAATGTGACCGTTTAATCGGGTGCGACCAAAAAGGCCCGTTTAACAGCAGTATCGGGTAGATTCCCACTGAGCCCCAACTCCAACCCCTATATAAGGGTGAGTGGAGTCCATTAGAGACTTTTTACACTCTCCCCACTCTCTCTCTCTCTACAACTTAAATTCGAGCCAAAAATCGTACGTTTCGAGCCCCAAACGAGTAGGTAAACTATCCTAACTTGTTGTACAACCTATCTAGCATGCAAATTCGTGTTTAAATCATAAAATAGGGACAAAATGATGTTTTTATGGCCCAAGAACACTCTTGGACCGTGAACACCATTTAATGGGGTTTTTAAGCCCCAAAAACCCTCCAAATTGCCCCTAAGGCTTAGATATGACTTTTAGGCTTACATATTCGGACTTAGAACACCTTGAAATGAGTTTTTGAAGAGTAAACATGAGTTTACTGCCCAAGAAACATGCTTGCGCTATAAACTCCTCTTCATGGGGAGTAAACTCAAGATTTTGTGCTAGAAATGCCCCAAACACCCCCCCCCCTATGGCCTTGGAAAAATACCTTGAAGCAATACCATCATTGTAGAAGCCTTAAACTTCAATAAAACTAGGGGAGTAGGAGTTCATGGCCGTGAACTCCCATAGGGGTGGTTCATGGGCCGTAAACTCCCATTTAATGCCCAAATGGTGCCCAAACTCCTTCATTCAACTTGGAAAAATACATAGGATTTATTCTCTATCACTTAAGCACTTAAAACACCCAAGGAATGTACCAGTAGGAGTTTACAGCCGTAAACTCCCATTTGGTCCATATAAGTACCTTAAATCCACTCATACATTTTAGAATTGGACGTAGCAAAATTCCACGATTGAAATAAGGCCTTTAAACATCCTAGAACCCCTCGCCATGAGTTTACGGCCGTAAACTCATGGGGAGTTGTCATAGGGTTGTAAACAAAATAAGGAGAGTTTACTCTTGAAGAGTAAACTCCATTCCTAAGCCAGTCAAGCCCTTAGATGTTACCCGGGACACCCCAAACACTTAACCAAAGTGTTTTCCGCTCCTTAGAGTGCGTATACTTGTTTAATTAGTATTAAATGTACTAATTGTATGTGAACATATGTTATCATATGTTAAATAGGTCAGTAAGTGTGTCCAAGTCTTTACTTGACACCGAGCACCTAACCGGCACCTTCGTTGGATCCATTTACACCAGGTGAGTTCATACCTCTGAATGAACCTTTTAAATGTTTTTACATGTTTTATAGGGGGGGGGGGGGTAATACATGTTAAACATGCTAGTTATCATATCAATCACATGTGATTGATAACCCATATGCACAAGGATTTACCACACTGTAAACTGTTTTACCGAGTATGACACTATAAATGGTTTTCTAAAATGATTTCACTTGTTCAAATCTTTTACTTATATTGTTTCATCAATGCTTCATTTAAAACTGATTTATGAGAGTTTCCAAAGAAATTTCCAAAGGTTTTCAAACTTATTTTACAAAAGAATACCCTGTCGGGATTTTCTCAAGAATAAAGGTTTTCTTCCATGTTTTGATACTCCTTCTTAGTTTAAACTCCTAATTGATAACGCTTTCACTTCGTGATGCATTTATACTTGTTATTGCCTCTATTTCGCTTATACTTGTAGTTGCTTATACCTATTAGACGCTCTTACATCACTTGTTGTGGCTTCTACTTCGTGATACACTTATATTTGGTAACGTTTATACTTCACGATTCGGTTATTCCACACTGTACGTTTATACATCACGATTCGGTTATTCCACACTGTACGTTTATACATCACGATTCGTTTATTCCACATTGTACGTTTATACATCACGATTCGGTTATTCCACACTGTACGTTATACATCCCGATTTCGTTATTCCACACTGTACGTTATACATCACGATTCTGTTATTCCACACTGTACGTTATACATCACGATTCGGTTATTCCACACTGTACGTTTACACACCACATTTCGGTTATACTTTACGATACGTTTCCACTTGTTACACACTCAGTCGAAGTTAGATGTATGTCTGT